>NC_033796.1:79553215-79605378 GCF_001876935.1 Asparagus officinalis
CCTCTCCTATTTATAGCCAAGCGTCACTGTGCCCGTGTGCACGTGTGGCCGACACTCAGATGGCCGGCCACCTCAAGGTGGCTCGGCTCATGCCGAGCCACCAAGAGGTGGCTCGGCCGGCCACCTTGGTGGCTCGGCCACCGAGCCACCTCTTGGTGGCTCGGTGGTGGCCGAGCCACCTTGGTGGCCGCCGAGCCACCAAGGAGGTGGCTCGGCCTCCGAGCCACCATTTGGTGGCTCGGAGGTGGCCGAGCCACCCCAAGGTGGCTCGGCCACCGAGCCACCTAGGTGGCTCGGCCGAGCCACCACTTGGTGGCTCGGCCACCGAGCCTCCTTGGTGGCTCGGTGAGCCGACCTCCAGGTGTTTGTCGTTTTGCCTCTTTGTGCCCGTTTTCCGGTTTTGTAGTTGATAGGTTCGGATTCGATTTGCTGATCTGATTTGGCAGTAAATCCGGATCCCGATTAGGCAGTAAATCCGCTTCTGAGTTGGAGTCCGAAACCGATCTTGATTCGATCGTCATTCGTCCGAGTATGCCTTTGGTTGGATGACTCGTTGACTCTTCGAACACTTGGCTTGATCCCGCACGCGAATGGACGTATTCCGTTGCTTGCGTGCGATTAGTCAATCTCGTCGTCTCGTTGGTTTGTCGGTTTGTGCCGAGCTGAGCTAAGGGACCTATAAGCAATTTTATATGCCTACAGATACCCCCTCCAAAGTATTTCAGTCTCGTTCTTTTATAGAAGAGTCTGGAATACTTTGGATATGATTGTCCCCACCTTCAGTCGGTGTAATGGGACCTTGGAATGACTTGTGTTCTTGATTCCTTCAATCCTTCAGGCTATTCGGTGCTTTGTCGAATGTCTGTAAGGGTTCCGGTGCTGCATTTATTGTCTGACCGTTTGTCGGAAATTTTGAACCTTGAAGTCGATTCCTGATTTTTGATCTTCAGCTCGTAGAATTGACCATCGATTGCTGGCGTCGAGTTTTTATGTGCAACGCGTTGTCCGGCGTTGTGTTGTTGAGTTATCCTTAAGAATATTTTTTAGAAAAATACTCTCCAGAAACTTCTCAACCAAAATTAGGGAACAGTTTATACTCATATACCTTATTGGAGTAAGAAGCAGTTTATACTCGTATACTTTTCGGAGTATTGATTCTTTCATTGCAACGCATTGATAGGCGTTGACCTAGGGTTACGCGTTGTCCGGCGTTGACCCTGGGGTTTTGACCGTCGTACGTTGACCTTTTTGCTTGCAACGCGTTGACTGGCGTTGACCTAGGGTTATGCGTTGACCGGCGTTAACCCTAGGGTTTCGAACGTCGTACGTTGAATTTTTGCTCGCAACGCGTTGACTGGCGTTGACCTAAGGTTACGCGTTGTCCGGCGTTGACCCTGGGGTTTTGACCGTCGTACGTTGACCTTTTGATCGCAACGCGTTGACTGGCGTTGACCTAAGGTTACGCGTTGTCTGGCGTAGACCTTAGGGTTTTGAACGTCGTATGTTGCTCAGGTCACGAGACCAACTAAAGAAGCTGATGCGTCAGTGACTTTCGTATTTATAGGATTTTTGGCAAATCCTCAGCCATCAACGGGTTTGATGCGCCTTTACCGACTACCGTTTGAGTCGGGCTAGCATGCGGATTGTTTTAAGTCCGTTCCGCATGTGACGTTATGCTAAAAGAGTTAACTCTTTTAGTGCTACGATATTGAATACGTAGACTTCGTCTTTCTCCTGTGAAAAGACTAAACAGCAACGTGTATCAGACGTTGACTTAGGATTTTTGGCAAATCCTCAGCCCTCAACGGATTTGTCATGCTTTTACCGATTACCGTTTGAATCGGGCTTACATGCGGATTGTCTTAAGTCCGTTCCGCATGTGACGTTGTGCTAAAGGAATGAACTCCCTTAGACTTGATGCTACGACTTCGAATACGTAGACTTCGTCTTTCTCACGGGAATAGACTACCCGGCGACGCGTGTTAGGCGTTGACTTTAGGATTTTTGGCTAACCCCAAGCCTTTAACGGATTTGATTAGCCTTTACCGACTACCGTTTGAGTCGGGCTAGCATGCGGATTGTCTAAATCCGTTCCGCATGTAACGTTGTGCTAAGAGAGTGAATTCTCTTAGACTTTGTGCTATGATGTTGAATACATAGGCTTTACCATTGTTATGGGAATAGGCTACCCAGCAACGTGTATTAGACGTTGACTTATCCCTACTTAGGCTTCGGGATAAAAATACCCCAGACTGGTATTCTGGTGTCTTTTTCAATCGGTAAAAGACTAAACCGGCGACGCGTGTTAGGCGTCGGCATATCCTTTCTTAGGATTCAGGATGAAATTCCCCATGCGTGTAAGGCATGGATTTTGGTGTTATTAATAACAACCTGCCACAATGTTGAATATGTGGACGGATGTTCTTTTCAACGGTTAAGAACTAACCGGCAGCGCGGGTTAGGCGCAGACTTATCCTTGCTTAGGTTTCAGGATAGAATACCCCAGAATCGAACTCTGGTGTCTTTTTGTGCGGAAAAAGACTAAACCGGCAGCGCGTGTTAGGCGCAGACTTATCCCTGCTTAGGATTCGGGATAAACTTCCTAGTACCTGTGAGGCACAAATTTTGGGATTTGAAAAAGGTGGTGTCTTCTCTTGGGGCAAAGACGAACCCGAAATGGGGGAAGAATTTTTATATTCTATCTCCCGACAATGAAGAAGAAGAATTTTATATTCCATCTTCAACTGGAAAGGAGACTCGAGGTGGGATCTCCACCTCCAGAATCCGGAAAGGTGAAACTGAGAGTGGGATCTCCACTCCGAGAATCGAAAAGATTCGGATAACCCTAACTGTCGGAAGGTTTGATTACCGAACTAAAGATGAATTTCTCGTTTATCGAGAGTGAATTGCGGTTTTGGTCCTAACTGTAGGAAGGTTTGACCAAGCAGGAGTTTGAGATGACCCTAACTGTAGGAAGGTTTGATCACTCGATTTGAAAGTGGACCTCTCGTTCATTGGAGGAATCGAGAGGGGATTTTGACTGTGGTCCTAACTGTAAGAAGGTTTGACCAAGTGGGTGTTTTGAGACAATCCTAACTGTAGGAAGGTTTGATCGCTCAATTTGTGGACCTCTCGTTCATTGGGGGAATCGAGAGGGGATTTTGACTGTGGTCCTAACTGTAAGAAGGTTTGACCAAGTGGGTGTTTTGAGACAATCCTAACTGTAGGAAGGTTTGATCGCTCAATTTGTGGACCTCTCGTTCATTGGGGGAATCGAGAGGGGATTTTGACTGTGGTCCTAACTGTAAGAAGGTTTGACCAAGTGGGTGTTTTGAGACAATCCTAACTGTAGGAAGGTTTGATCGCTCAATTTGTGGACCTCTCGTTCATTGGGGGAATCGAGAGGGGATTTTGACTGTGGTCCTAACTGTAAGAAGGTTTGACCAATTGGGAACTTTACGTCCAGACTCTAACAGAGAGAGTGTTGAGTGCACAGACACGGTGAGAATTTGAATGGGAGTTCTTATTCATTACATTGCTGTGGTTTTGGGAACTTCCCGTTACATAAATCGTCCACCCCCAGTTTCCTCTGCGGAACTGGTTCGGACATTATTATCAGTTACCTAACCGGGTTATCCTTAAGAATATTAGCTTAATATTCTCCAGGAACTTCCCGTCAAAAGTGGGGAAACAGTTTAGACTCATATACCTATTGGAGTATCAGGGAACAGTTTAACCTCTTGTACCGGTCGGAGGATTGAGAAACAGTTTATACTCGTATACTCTTTGGAGTTTTGCCGTTCTCAATTGGCTTACCTTAGCGTTATGACGCCGGCTTCAACCAAGGTCTGAATGCTATTCTTGAGAGCAAAGCAATCCTTGGTGGGATGAACGACCCTCCTGTGGTATGCACAGTACTTTGGGTCCGTAGTGTTGTCAGCTTCCTCCTGATTTGTGATAGGTGGTAGCTTGATCTTGTTACCTTCAAGGAGGGATTCGAAGATGGCTGGAACGTCTTCGTCCTTGAAAGAGTACTCTTTTTGGAGTCTCGGACCCGAAGTCTTTTGCTGCCTTCGGGATTGCTGTTGTGACGCTTGATTAGCACCACCAGTAGCTGCAGGTGTTTTGCCCTTACCACGAGAGGCGAAGTTTGAGTCCAGCGGATTAACCGTCGGTTGGTTCCTCTCGGCCTTCTTCCTTCGGAGGAAACGTTCGGCTTGTTCACCGCGCACCTTCAGATCCTTCCAAGTGTCAGACGGTGCTGTCCCCATTGCTTCCAATACGTTTAAGGACAGATTATTATGGTAGGTCTGGAGAATGAATTCCTCGGTGATCGGGTCCCGGCAATTCATCGCTTTGTTCCGGAACCTTTTGACGAAGGTGTCGACTAACTCCCCGTCCTTCTGCTTCTCATCGAGCAATGATCCGATAGATATCTCGGTGTCGTCGTCGAAGAAGTTAGCGAGGAATTTTGTCTCCATGTCGTCCTAGCTATTTACGCTTCCTGGCTTGAGGCGGCGATACCAATCGAAGGCGGCTCCGTGAAGAGTGCCGACGAATGACCGCACCATCAGAGGCTCATTGCCGGAAATAATACCCAGGTGTGATTTGAAATAAATCACATGCTGAGTGGGGGAACCCTTCCCATCAAACGGCGTGAAGTTGATTAAGTTGAACTTCGCCGGATATGGGATTGATTCCCACTCCCTTGGGTATGGACAAGGAATGCCCGTTTTCTTCACCTCTTGAGCAGAAATCAACGTATTGACCTTCGACGACTTGGTTCACCTTGTTGGTTCCTCAATGCCTGGATTTGTTGCTCATGCATCTCTCTCATAGTCTGCATGGCCATCTGCATCTCGAACCTAAAGCTTTCCTGTTGTTTGGCTATGGCATCTTCGAGCATCTTGGCCACTTGTTCCGCGCTTATCATCAGTGACTCGCGGGGTTCCCCCTCACTGGACACTGTATTATCTGATGCGACTGCGGAGCAGGTATCCGACTCTTCACCTTCTGAAGGTATTCTTGTCCGAACCCTACCATAAGTTCCGCGTGCGATGGCTCCGGACTGCAGACGGGTTAGACGCCGGGATGCTTTCAGAATCGCTTTCCTGTTGTTTGGCTATGGCATCTTCGAGCATCTTGGCCACTTGTTCCGCGCTTATCATCAGTGACTCGCGGGGTTCCCCCTCACTGGACACTGTATTATCTGATGCGACTGCGGAGCAGGTATCCGACTCTTCACCTTCTGAAGGTATTCTTGTCCGAACCCTACCATAAGTTCCTCGTGCGATGGCTCCGGACTGCAGACGGGTTAGACGCCGGGATGCTTTCAGAATCGACTCGAGATTATCCCGTGACGAGGTTCCTTTGCTTGTCATATTAGCGGTGACCCTTGGGAATTTTCCGTTCTCAACCGCCGTCCTTCTTTGCCGGAAACGCCTATGCCTTGGTTTTGGCGTTTCGGTGCTAAGCCTTTCGAACACTGAAACTCTCTTGGGGATTGCCTTGATGCAGTCGCACTCAGACAGTACCGCCCGAATGAGCTTTGAACAAGGGCACTGAGTTTCTAGTCTTCGAGGACTTCTCTTTCTGGCTTTGCTCGTACCCTCAGCACGATAGTACAGCTCGTCCGTTTGAAAGTCAGAGCAACCTATCATGTGTTGGCACGATTTCTCAGGTATAACGTAATCATTATCAGACGTTAACGTTTCCTTCTGAGAGCGAATCACTTTCTTCGGACTTTCGAGAGTCACGCGCTTCGAAACGCGCCTTTGCGGGCGTGAATCCTCAGCGGGCTCCTGAACTTCAATGCGCAGCATAGTGCGCTTGGGTGCCATGATTTCTTTGTCATGTTGGGGGTTGCGGCGACCCCCAGCATGTTGCGTCGTTTGGGGATTCTTTATCGGGCCCAAACGCTCTTGGACTGGAGCCTTGCCTCTCTCGTCGGGAATTGGACCGAGGCGCTCCAAGACTGACTTTCTACTTTGGGACGATTCTGCATGATCTCCCGGAGAAGCTATTGGAGTTATCTACGACTTGGGTTGATTCGCCAGTGGTTGAACTTTTGTTGGAGGCTGCTTAGGCCTCCATACTTGGCGGCTTAGTGTCGGCTTCTTGGCCACATCCTTCTGCAATCTCCTGCGGGCTTCTTCGGCTTGAGCCCGCGCCTGCGCTGATAGTGCGCGGCGTTTGCGGATGCGCTCTTCGAGTGTTGAACGGTTCCGTTTGACCCGAATCCATTCGTTCGTCGGCGGCTTGGAGGAACCGCCATTCTTCAGTTGTTGAGGCTGTTTGCCTCTCCTATTCTTCAGATCCACGTTGTAGCGGATCCCGTCAACTGACTCCATGGCCTTTGCGAATTGTTTCGCAAGGCGTTGACGTTGCCTTTGGCGGGCTCTCTTCGAGAGAGTCACCACGCCCCCTGCGGCAGAAGGGTTGGCCAGAGCAGGCCTGCCCTGGTTGGAAGTTGGAGGAATCTCACCCGATGCGACTTTGGCATCAAACAGGGCGAGATCTTCGTTGGTGTTTTCTACATCTTCACACCAACGAGCTTTTCTCCTAGAGGAGAACTTCTTGGACTTCTTGGACTTGCGAGGGGAGGTAGATCCGGACGAGGATGATAGATGCTCCTCGAACTTTTGTTGGTTGAACTCGTATTCGACCTCCTCCATGACCAGGATTGAGATCCGTGGCTGCGACGCTCCGATCTCGGCAGCGAGATCGGTGTCTCCCACTGTGGTCGCTAGATTATTCGTGGGGAAAATCGTTTTCTTCATTGATGTCATTGTGATCTCAAAATAACAACTTTTTATGGTTACAAAAGATCCCGTCTTTTTTTAGATCCGGTTACAACGAAATCAAAGAAAATAAAAAAAATTACAACTTTCTCCTTGTGAACAAATCGCGAGCTCCTGTTTTGCGGTCACTCGCTTTTGTGGGTTCTTTGCCAACGCCGGGGTTAATCCGTGGACCACCGCGCGATCTAGATCCGATCGGATCTACACGATTTGACGGGTATTATTCCACGAAGGGAATAATAGCCGGGAGGGATTAGTTCACTAAGGAAATAATCGCTCGGATCTCGGGATCTAAGACCAAGCTTAGATCCGGAGTGTGATCTCGTGTAGATCTCAGATCTGTTCTTCCCCTCTCTCGAACTCCTACCTTTTGTGACGTGGATGCTCGCCGAGGATCAGATCTGGATGTCCAAGTCTTCAAGTCTTCAAAACTCTAAGCTCGATCTTCAATCCGGCAGAGTTTCGGCTCTCAAAAGTCCAACCTTTGAAAATGAACAAAAGGGGGCCTATTTATAGGCTACCCTCACTGTGCCTTGGGCACAGTGCAGCCGGCCACCTTGAGGTGGCTCGGCTCTGGGCCGGCCACCTCAAGGTGGCTCAGCCACCGAGCCACCTTAGGGTGGCTCGGTCCGAACGCGAATGGATTTATTCCGTTGCTTGCATGCGATTCGTCGCCTCGTTGGTTCGTCGGTTTGTGCCGAGCTATGCTAAGGGACCTATAAGCAATTTTATATGCCTACAAGGTTGTGTGTGAACAAAGAGAGAAAACAATATAAACTCAATATAAGATCTAGCTTATGAAATTAAGAACAAAACTTATAAAATGCTAGAATTGAGTTTAAGGAAACTTCTCTATAGATGACAAGAGAGAGGGAGAAGAGTGATTGCTCAAACACCAAATGATGATCTCCACTTGCTCTTGTGAAATTGTCTTCACAAACCAAAACACTCAAATGCTTAAAAGCTTCTTAAACCAAACTTAAACAAACACTAAACGAGTTTAAACCCTTGTTTAAAAACTTCTTTAAAAACTTTTTTAGATAACTGAAAAGAGATCAGCAATTGGGTATTTATACCCACTCAAGATCTCAACAAAAACCCTAAGCAAAAAGACAAAACAGCCCCAGCAAACGCTCAGAAAATAGCCGTTGAAAAAAGCAACGGTCATATAGTCGGTCGACCGAAAATTTTGTCGGTCGACCGACAGAGAGCAAAAACACGAAGAATGGCTCTAGACAATCGTCGGTCGACCGGTGCGGTCGACCGATGGAGCTTTCGGTCGACCGGACCGGTCGACCGACAGACTCTCTGTCGCATGGTAAGAAAAGAACAAATGATCGGTCGACCGGTGCGGTCGACCGAAATCTGACACATGAAAAAAAACATGTTTGCTGATTTTAAAACACTGTTTAAAAATATCAAATAAATTCCAAAAAATGTAAAACTTTGGGGAATGATTGTAAACATAAAAATAAACATGCTACAATGACTAGTTTCGAAAAAGGACTTCCCAAATGAAAAATATCATCATTTTGCAAACTAGTCCAAACACGAAAATGTAAACATGTGAATTTTGACATTTTGGCTATAAAACGCAACTTTTGAAACTTTACAAAAATGATTTTATAGATCTTAGTAAAACATGTATGAACTGATATTGAAGTGCTATAAACAATAAAACAATATTTCACAAAATTGGCATATATCTATGCAATGTTTTCAAAAAGCACAATAGAAAATAATGAAATATATGAATGCATAAACTCAAAACGACAATGTATTGTATATATATGATAACTATATATAAATATGCATAGAAACCAAAACTTACTGTAATATATATATATATAGTATATATATATATAATATATATATATATATATATATATATTATAATATATATATATTATATGAAGAAACCAAATAAAATGTGTGTGTATAGAATATTGAAGCTTAACGTATTAAACACACATAATATAAAACCCTAAACTATTACCCAAGCTAGATCTTGATCTTAATAAAGCTCTTCTAAGTGATATCTCAGCGATCGAAGCTTCTAACTTGTATACTTGAAACTTTTGAATAGCAAGGCTTCAACGCGACATTCCGCTGCCAACCTCAGCTTTGGAATATCATCGTTGAAGCGGCACATCGCATGCCATCACTCCAACTACATTGTTTGTCTACAATGATAGATAATACAAGCAGCTAGAGCAAACAAGCATTAGTTATAAATTGTTTTTAAACGATCATCAGATACAAGAAGGCCAACCAACTCTCCTTTTTGATGATGACAAATAATTTAGCAAAAGGAATATATGCATGAAGGAGAAATAAGCATATAACAAAGATAATATACATGCATATAAATGTATACTTCACAAATATTTCTCCCACCTTTGACACATCAAAAAGGGGAGCAAAAGGATTAAGAGAGCGAAAGCTCCCCTATCAATAACATAGGTGAGTATCAAACAAGTATAGGGATTGCTTTCTCCCTATCAAAAAGCCATATAAATATATGCGATGAAGATTATGGCAAAACATATGTGAGCAAGAATACAATGAATATGCTAAATAATTTTACTCACAATACATGAAGATAATGAGAATCACATATATAATATGCTAATATGAAAATAGTGTCTCATTTTACCCCCCCTAACAGGCAAAAAAATATAAAAACCATATAATAAGAAATAATTATGAAATCAAAAAGAAGAGGAACATGAGAATCATGCAAAAAAGTTTTCAAATGAAAAAAAAAATGCAACCAAAAGAAATCATAAATCAAAGTTTATATTCAAAAAATAAATGGTTTGATCAATAAAGAAAAAAAATTTTCTTTACATAAACTTGATCAAACCAAGCTCATAGAATACATTATAAAACGAATAGATTGATCCAATTAGCCAGCAAACACATAAATATCATCATATAAAGTGAATTATAAATGAATTCAAAAAGCACAATCAAAAACCACCAGGTGCAATTTTTAAGAGAGGCAACAATTATATGCAAGCTCTTGAGCTTTGTTCCAACGCCATATAATTATTTTAGCATCCGGTAAACACCTGATTTGGGAATAAACACCATAAACCGCGGAGGGTTATAAATAAATGCAAACCTCTCATCAAAATCAAAACTAATAATCCATGAAAAACAAAGGATTTGAAAAAAATTGTTTTCATAATCAAAAAGATTTAAAACATAATTTCAAAACCAAAGAAAAGAAAAAATACTAAAATTCTTTGTTTAAAAAAATCAATATTTTTTTGGGCACCGAAGATCTGAGTGCCGGATTGGTTAGGGACATGAACCGCCTATCATTCAGCTCAAAGCCCTAGGGTTAATGAACCGATCTTAGGCCGGCATAATGGTGCACGAACGACGGTCATAAAAAAATTACTCAAAAGATGACCCTTCCAGATTGGCAAATTAAGTACAATGGAAAGGAAGCCATTTGGCTTATGTTGACCAAAACGTTGTGCCACGTGAAAAACATTAGAAAAACATTATGCAAACCATGGGATGATCTTTTTAAAAATTATTTAATGCAAAATGTTGAAACTCTTTTTAAATCAAAACAAAATTGGCCAAATGACCAAATCGACCACAATGATAATTTAACACTATTGAGCATGCTTATGATAGAACATGATGAGTATGTGCATGTGTATGTGAAAAAATGTGATTGATAAAGCCTTGATGAGATGCACAAGAAAGGATTATATGAGCGCTTAGTGGGTTTTTGTGCATCATAGCAAAATCTAGGCAAGATGGCCTTTACGACCGCAATTTGTGCATTTGTAGACTTTACTATACACGTGTGCATGATGAATAGATGTTAAGATGTTTTAGCCATGAGATTTAGCACACATGTCCATAAGCTTGTTATTATTGACAATGCATGATTTAGAGTTGAATCTAAAGATGATATTCTATTTTTAATATTATTCAACTCATCATTAGGCACATATCGCATTAGCATTAGAAGTAGAACATATATGATCATTTGTAGAAATTAAACTCATTTCTAATGTTCTCTACTTCTAATATGTCATTGTTCTTAGCAAATGATGATAAGCTAGAAATGTATGAGGTCAATTTTTTTATTTCCAAATTTAATAAGTCATTGTTTTCTTTAAGCATAGTATTTTCTTTTGCAATGACATCAAATTTGGAACCTAGCAACTCATGATGCGGATTCAAACTACGATCTTGCTTTTCAAATTTATAATTATTTATGCAACTTAGTATAGCATGCATTAATTTTCATAATGCACAAGCGAGTTCATTGATGGATATATCACTATCGGATTCTGAATCGCTTACCACACTAGAGCTATCGCCTAGTGGCTGCGTGTTGCCATGATGATGCTCCACACTCACTTGAAGAATAATCCTCCAAACTACGTTGGATTTCCTCCAAGTTGCCTTGATGTGCTTCTATGAATTTCCATAAATTGTAAGCACTATCAAATGAACAATTTGTTAGAAACCGATGAGTCAAAGGCATTAGCAAATATTCTAACAAAAGCTTGTTGCATATTAAACATTCTTTTATCATTGGTAACTCCACTTGGATTTTTCCGAAGTGGGTATAATATAAGTCATCTTCATAACTTCCCATAAATCGGATTGTTTAGATCTAACACAAATATGTTAAATCTAGAACACCATTGGTCATAGGGGAGATTATTATTTTAGAGCAACAAAGGATCATAGCCTGAACAAGATGCACAATGTATGTCCATAAATAAGAAAATGTATGCAAGCAAGATACAAATAAAATCAAAGCAAGCTTAGCACAAGAAAGATAACTTGGATCTTTAACTCAAGGCGGTTAGTCCTTAAATCAAAGAGCACCAAGCTCTGATACCAATTGTTTAGACCCTAGAGGGGGGGTGATTATGGTCTTAATGCTAATCTAATCCGATTTAAAATGCCAATTAAAAACTAATTAACAAGTTATCCTAGCAAGTATGAAATACCACAAGATATATGAACTAGGATAAGCAAAGTAAACAATGAGATATATCCTATATTGATGAAATATAATATGCAAGGATGATAATAAACTAATACAGGGGTAAACAAATAAAACTAGAAAGTGTGCAATATAATCAACAAGCAATATACAAAGGCGATATAAGATAAGAACATAAAAGAAGCGCGGCCCAATGCAATCACAAACAAACAATATGATTACAGAGTTCGGTCCCCACAGACCTACGTCTCCGCTCCTCTCACCTCAAGAAGATCTCCACTATCTCAACCGGGTTTTCTACGTTCACCGACAACGTTTACACTCACAATACAATCACTATGTAATCACACCTCACACACTAAGTGTTGGTCCTAGCCCGTGTCCTCCTCCTCAAGTGCTCGGTTACAACCTCTCCCTAGGCACGTCCAACCGACGCTCACTTTCCGGGATTCGACCCCGCTCTCTACACACACACTCTCTAGGTGTACAAGTGTATTACAAGTGAATCTCACAATTAGGCTCAATATAACAAATGATTGTTCTCTCTAACAAGGTGAGAACTCAATTAAGCAAACTCTAAGTCACAAACCCCACAACCCAAAATATACTAATGAATGTAAATACTATAAGCTCAATAGGTTTGTGTGTGAACAAAGAGAAAACAATATAAACATCAATATAAGATCTAGCTTATGAAATTAAGAACAAAACTTATAAAATGCTAGAATTGAGTTTTAAGGAACTTCTCTATAGATGACAAGAGAGAGGGAGAAGAGTGATTACTCAAACACCAAATGATGATCTCCACTTGCTCTTGTGAAATTGTCTTCACAAACCAAAACACTCAAATGCTTAAAAGCTTCTAAACCAAACTTAAACAAACACTAACGAGTTTAAACCCTTGTTTAAAAAACTTCTTTAAAAACTTTTTAGATAACTGAAAAAGAGATCAGTAATTGGGTATTTATACGACACTCAAGATCTCAACAAAAACCCCAACAAAGACAAAACAGCCCCAGCAAACGCTCAGAAAATAGCCGTTGAAAAAAGCAACGGTCATAATAGTCGGTCGACCGGAATTTCGTCGTCGACCGACAGAGAGCAAAAACACGAAGAATGGCTCTGGACCATCGTCGTTCGACCGGTGCGGTCGACCGATGGAGCTTTCGGTCGACCGGACCGGTCGACGCGAGCAGACTCTCTGTCGCATGTAAGAAAAAGAACAAATGATCGGTCGACCGGTGCGGTCGACCGAAATCTGACACATGAAAAAAAACATGTTTGCTGATTTTAAAACACTGTTTAAAAAATATCAAATAAATTCCAAAAAATGTAAACTTTGGGGAATGATTGTAGACATGATAATAAACATGCTGCAATGACTAGTTTCGAAAAAAGGAAACTTCCCAAATGAAAAATATCATCATTTTGGCAAACTAGTCCAAAAACACGAAAATGTAAAACATTGTGAATTTGACATTTTGGGCTAAACCAACTTTTGAAACTTTTAAAATAATTTTTATAGACTTAGTAAAACATGTATGAACTGATATTGAAGTCTATAAACTAATAAAACAATATTTTCACAAAATGGCATATTTTATGCAATGTTTTCAAAACACAATAGAAAATATGAAATATATAATTTTCATATATATAATCAATAAAAAACCTCAAAACCATGTATGTATATATATAACTATATATATATGCATAGAAACCAAAACATTATGTATATATATATATATATATATAATATATATATATATATATATATATATATATATATATATATATATATATATATATATATATATATATATATATATATAATATATTATATATATATATATATATATATATATATATATATATATATATATATATATATATATATATATATATATATATATATATATATATATATATATATATATTATATATATATATTATATATATATATATATACGAAGAAACAATAAAATGTGTGTGTATAGTATTGAGCTTAACGTATTAAAGACACATAATATAAACCCTAAACCTATAAAATTACCCAGCTAGATCTAGATCTTCATAAGCTCTTCTAGGTAATCTCGCGGATGAAGGCTTTAACTTGGATCTTGAACTTTGAATAGCAAGGCTTCACCGACATTCACTCCGCCAACCCTCCTTGGATATCATCGTTGAAGCGCATATCATCCATCCTCCAACTACGTTGTTTGTCTACAATGAATAGATAATACAAGCACTAGACAAACAATATTAGTTATAAATTGTTTGTTAAACATCGATCAAAAACAAGAAGGCCAACAACATGAAGCTCCAGTTAGTTCGATCGATGTTATAGGCTACAGTGGTACTTTCTACTATAGAGGCTGAGTACATGGCCATGATGGAGGGAGTGAAGGAAGCATTGTGATTGTGGGGTATTCTAGACAATTTGGGGATTGAGCAGGAGAATGTAAACTTGTGGTGTGCCAGTCAGAGTGTGATTCACTCGATGAAGAATTAAGTTCATCATGTTCGTACCAAGCATACGAGGTCAGATATTATTTCGTGTGGGGTGTCATAGAGGAAGGTAATATTTCTCTCATGAAAGGTATATACGAATGAGAATCACGCGGACATTTAACCAAGGTGGTCACAGGTAGCAAGTTTAAGTATTGCTTGGACTTGCTTCATATCAGCCCGTGTTGACCTGCCCAAGAGGGCATGGCCCTTCGGGGCAATGATGGGGTGAGATGGAGAATATATGGAGAATAAATCCTAAATTACGGTTAGCTTGATCCCTGTGGAGGGTACGTAGGTAGCTGCGGTAAAGTGTCGCACCTGGTTTGACCTGATTTGGCCTGCTTTAGTGTTTTGTCTAAAATTTGAGGTTTATTAAATGATGTACGAGGTGGAGAATTATGAACACGTGGGGGTGGGGGTCACACCCTCCCACATGGGTATCGTTGGGGCCACAAGCGAGACACAATTCGTGTCTCGCTTGGGCCTCATTCGCATGGGCGCTATTCTAGTGGGCTGGGCCTATTTTAGGGATTCAGATTTTTGGATTTGGATATAAATTGGATTGTTCTCTTCTAGGGTTTAGTGCAGGGGGGGAACGTAGAGAAAAAGAGGAGTTTAGTCAGCTGTGAAGAGGAGAAAACAGTGAGTTTAGGAGACTTAGATCTGAGGGAAAACTTAGATATTGAGGAGAGATTTTACAAGAGAGGTCAATTTCTTCTTGGGTAAAAATCAGATCTTCTTCTTTTGAGACGAGCTTGTCGATTGTACAAGTCGTCAGTGTTCTCCTCATAGTGGAATCTCCCCTTACCCCTCCTATGGACGTAGGCAAGTTTGTCGAACCACGTAAATCTTGGGTCATTATGTTTTCTGGGTGTTGGCTATTTCTTGTAGGTTCCTTCGACAAGTCAGTGTTAGGTCATTTTGTTTTAATGATAATAAACAAACAATTTATAACTAATGTTGTTTGTCTAGTGTTTATGTTTTATATTTATTCTAGGCAAACAATATATTGGAGGATAGATGGAATCGAGCATTTACGATCATATCCAATGGAGGTTAGCGAAATTATGGTATGAAGCCTTACAATTCAAGTTGAAGATCCAAGTTCAAGCTTCATCCGCAAGTTTATCAAGAAGAGTATATTGAAGATCAAGATTGCTTGGGTATATAGTTTATAGTGTTTGTAGTATAGGTTTATACTTGTGTGTTAATACTTTAAGCTCATATTAATCACACACATGTATTTATTGATTTTATCAAAATATAGGTGTTTTTGTGAAAACATTGTTTTATTAGTTTATAGACTTCAATATCAGTTTATACATATTTTATTAAGTCTATAAAATCAGTTTACAAAGTTTCAAAAGTTTGTTTAAATCAATATGTCAAAAACATGTATGTTTAGTTTCATGTTTTTGGACATTTTTGCAAAATAAAGAGTTTTCACATTTGGGAGGTGATTTTTAAAAACCAGTTTTTGTAACATGTGTATTATCATGTCTACAATTATTTTCCAAAGTTTTACATTTTTTAGAATTTGTTTGCAATTTTTAAAAGCAGTTTAAAAATCAGATTCCTACTTTAAACAAGTTGTATACTTGTTATCAGTTGACTGATCAGTCGACTGATGCAATTAGTCGACCGATTAGTCGACTAATGAAAGTGCCTGCAGCTGCCAAAAAGTTTATGTTTTGTTTTGGTCGACTGACCAGTTGACTGATGAGGTCATCAGTCGATTGATAAGGTCGTCAGTCGACTGATGAGCTAGAAAATACCTCAAACGGTTAGCTCATCAGTCGACTGATTAAAGCCGTCAGTCGACTGATGTTATAACGACTAGTTTTTTAGCCTTTTACATATTTAGGTTTTTTGTCTTTTTGCCTTATTTTCTCTTGGCTTTGGGGTTCCTATGAATACCCCCACATATCCTCAGTTCTATTCAACTGAAGAGAAAAGTTTTACAAGGATTTTAAAAGTTTTGTTTAGTTTGTTTAAAGGTGTTTAAGCCTTGTTTAAGAGTTTTGTTTGTGAAGATAATTTCACAAGAGCAAGTGAAGATCATCTATTGGTGTTTGAGCATTCACTCTTCTCCCCCTCTCTTGTTATCTATAGAGAAGTTTTCTAAACTCAATTTCTAGCTTTATATTTATATTGTTTATTGATTATCATCTCTATAAGCTAGATTTTTATAATTGAGTTTAGTTTGATTTTGTTTTATTAAATCTCTTTGTTACACACACCCACTTGAGCTTATTGTATTTTCATTCATAGTATATTTGGGATTGCGAGAGATTATAACATTGAGTTGTACTTAATTGGGTTCTTATCTTGTTTAGAGAATAAATCATTTGTTGTGAGCTTAATTATGAGTTGCACATTATATTACACTTGGACACCGAGAGAAGTAGTTGGCAAGAGACGGGGTCGGTTCTAAGAGGAGTGGGGTCGATAGTAAAGCCTAGTGAAAGGTGGTAATTATGAACACTTGAGGATGGTGACACGGGCTAGCCCAACACTTAGAGGGTATGAAGTGTATTTGCAATTGTGTGAAGTGTATTAGAGTGCCTAATTGTGAAGTTCACCAAGAGTATTACACTAGTACACCAAGAGGAGTGTATGGTGAGAGACGGGGTCGTCCCAAGAGGAGTAGGGTAGGTTGTAATACCTAGAGAGATGTTGTAATTCCTAACACTTAAGGGAGACATGGGCTAGAGACCAACACTTGAGGTGGTAGTTAGTGTAGTTACATTGTAATTGATTATAAAGTTTTCGGTGAACTAGAAAATCGAGTATGATGTGTAAACGTTATTCGGGTAAGCGTAAAAAACCCGGTTGTGATAGTGGAGATCTCCTCGAGGTGAGGAGCGGAGACGTAGGTCGTGGGGACCGAACTCCGTGATCATATCGTTTGTTTGTGATTGCATTGGCGCACGTATTTTTGTGTTCATATTTATATTGCCTTTGTCAATTGCTCATTGTTTATTTCTCACTATCTTATTTTGTTTGTTTCACCCTTGTATTATTTGTATATCCTTGCATATATATCTTGTCATATATCATACTTGCTAGGATATTTGTTAATTAGTTTTTAATTAGCATAAATCGGATTAGATTAGCATCAACCCTATTCACCCCCCCCCTCTAGGGTTCCTTCCTAGTGGCATTTGGGTGCTTTCAATCAGTCCTAGAACTGATGAGAGGAATAGTGTATATTTTACTTTGTTGAGATATTTCACTTTCTATTCTTGTTTCCTTTGTGAAACGGGAATATAGAGGTTGGCTTGAGCTTTTGTGAAAGTAAAAAAGCAGGGCTTTCTCTTGGGTGATATCGTTTTCGCGGCGTGAGAGCGTGACTTTGCGCCCAACATATACCATGTGCATTGTCACAATTTGACAAAGATCATATGATATTTGAGTTAGGTCAAATCAAAAGCTCAAACAACGATAGTGAAAAATACCTCAGTAGATGGTAGAAGACAATCTTGCATCACGGATGACTTGGTTAGAGTTACGCATGGATTCCTTGATGACTTTGGTAAAAAAAAGGTGTTGTTTCAGATTTCTTCAAACCCCTGTTCTTTTCAACAGAGCACTAAAGATTCTGCAAAAAAGGCAAGATCTATTGAATTAAAGAAACTGGTAGTTTCAGATAATAAGGATGATGAAGGGAAAGAAGAGAAATGAACTACTTCTACCAGTTTTGGTTCCATAACTATGACACTTTTCAAAGTGGAGGCAAACGGAAAAATTAGATAGTTGGTAGATCAGTTTGAGACAAATTTCACAATCGATGACTATACTTCAGAGCAAAAGTCTATTTTTCTCAGAAGTATTACCATCAAATATATATATAATCAACAGAAGTAACTTATTTAAAAATTTTACAATTGTTATGTACATGTTTTCATATTTTGATAATGTGTATGTTTTTTCTATTGTTTGTGCCATCAAATATATCTTTTTCAATATAAATTACTAAGCAATGAGATCAAATATAGTGGAGCAAAGTAAAAATTGGGCACACAACTTGAAACTTGCAAGTAGACTCCTCTCACAATTATAGAGTCGGAGTAGAGAATTTTTCTTTAGAATTTGGGAATCCATTAGAAATTGGCAATGGTCAGATGTTGGCCCATTTAGATGCTTTATTTTATGATTCTTGGGCTTGAGGGGTAGTGGAATGAGAGATGTACAGGGGAAAATTGGAAAATGAGTTAATTATTAATTATAAATCTTGTTTGCTTAATGGGCATAATTGCTCACCAATGTCCCCACCCTAAATCCGCCCTTGTAAGATGTCTTGCTATTTAATAAAATGAGCTACCAAAGATAAATGTTTAGATTTACTTGTTCTGATGTGATTAGCGAGATGAGCAATATTATTAGTCTACTTCTTAATACCTGCTTTTGTAATTGATCTTCTTTTTATTTCAAAATTAGTTAACAATTAAATTATAATTTTTATTGGGTAAATTACACATAGATATTATTTGCTCCATATTGCACCACACCCTTAGTTAAACCCTATACTTTTTAATAAGCTAAAGTTTATAAAACCTAAACTTTTTAATACCCTAAAATTACTAATGCAATGCAAACATGAGAAATTCCCCATAAAAATTCTCATGTGGCACTCACTCACTCTTTTAAAATATTTTAATCTTTATTTTTTGTTAAATCTATTAATAAACCTGGAAAAATCTTATTTTAAGATAGAATTATGGAGGTTAAAAATAGGATTTTTATAGGTTTAACAATAGATTTAATAAAAAAATAAGAATTAAAATATTCTAGGAATAGAAATTGAGTGTCGCATGAGATGTTTCAGCAAGAAATTCCAACATTTACATTGCATGCAAAACTTTAGCGTATAAAAGCATAATTTTTAAGAAACTTTAGGGTATTTAAGAGTAGGATTTTAAAATAAGGGTATTTTGATGTAATATCTGACAAACAATAGGATGTTTAAGTGTAACTTATCCTCTTTGATTAATATGTTTGCAAAATTATTATGAGATATGCAGCATACTTTTTAAAATTTCTTTTAATGGAAACTATTTTAGATTATCAATTGGCATATTTGTATTGGACTAAATATTATAAAACCTCAACTTTGAACGATTATCAGAAAACTCCCCTTAATTTTTAAAATATCAAACCCCCCTAAATTTAGGTGAATCAGAAAAGCCCCTTTAACTTTCACATTATATCAGATAACCCCTTAATCCCATCCGAAGCTTTCTTTTATGGTATTTACCCTTTATATTGTTTGGTACCATTAGATGCTATTTGGATCGGGTATTTTGAATGGGGAAGGAGGGGGAAAACTGCCAATTTGTCACCTTTTTGACAGCTTTCCCCCAAAATCGCATCTACCTCTTATAGAGGCGATTTTGAGGGAAAGTTACCAAAAAGCTGACAAATAGGCAGCTCTCCTCCTCCTTTCCCTTTCAAAATAACAGATCCAAACGGACCCTTAGTATTGCACGGAAATGTCCCATTATACAGGGTATGTGTTGGTTCCAGTAAGGTAAACACTGTTTACTTTTGACGCCTATGGGCAATTCAAATTTCAAATAAACAAAAAATAAATATTTATCCTTCCAATATAAAACCTCACAGAAGTGTCCTATTTACTCCTTTTCCAAGGGTTTAAGGCAGGGTTTTACTTTCCCTTCACCTTCCGTTACAAGAATGAAGCGGATAATGATGATAAAAATGTGAAGGCTGGGATTTTTTGGCTTCTCTTCTCCCTTCTCCCTCTATTGGGTCTTACTGGTAAATCTCCCTTCTTTACTCTGTAAACTTGATTAATTTTCCTTTCTTTTCTAATGTTTTTTTCCCTTTTCGAATAGTTGCTGGTCAAGAACAAGTCTTTGAGGTAATCCACCTCCGTGAACAAAACCCACCAAGCTTAGTATCAACTGCTGTCTCTGTCAGAAAAGAAGAACTTGCTCTTA
Source organism: Asparagus officinalis (assembly GCF_001876935.1). Lineage (NCBI taxonomy): Eukaryota > Viridiplantae > Streptophyta > Magnoliopsida > Asparagales > Asparagaceae > Asparagus > Asparagus officinalis. The sequence continues at coordinate 79,573,477 of NC_033796.1, forward strand.
CTTCTTCTAGTATCTTAGCAGCTAAATCTTGGTTACGATCCCATGTTTTAACTCACTATCCATCCACTAACATAACCACCATTGTAGTAGGAAATGACATTCTTTGCAAACAAAGTTTTGAGAATCAGTGTATCTTAGTCCTGCCCACTGTGAAAATTCTCTATTTTTCTTTGATCAGATGGGGTTTATCGAAAGAGATCAAAGTCTCTGCTTCCTTCTCTTCAGCTTGCTTTGAATATAGTCCAGCTCAAGAACGACTAAAACCTTTGCTGAGTTTCCTCCAAGATTCTTCTTTGCCTTACACTACCGTGCATGAATCTTTAGGAAACTTGGACCTTTCTATGAATGAAGCAAAATCCATTAAGAGCCACCAAGAGTTTTTACAAAGATTGGGCTTTTCTAGGCTTAGAAACATTAGTGATAGGAGGTGCAAAACCCATGAAGAGAAAGTTGTCATCTTTGAATCCCCCTTCATTTGCTATGGTTCCCGGTTCTTCACTATCCTTTGCACCATTCTCTTCGCTTGTAGTGGTCCCTGCAAACTCTCCAGATGTGCCTGCAGAGTCTCCATTGACATTTTGCATACCTCCAGTGGCTAGGCTAGCTCCAGACTCAGGTGATGGAGATAAGGTTGGGTTATGGTGTGTTGCTAAGCCTATAGTCCTTGAAGAGAAGCTTCAAGAGGCAATAGATTTTGCTTGTGGGAAGGGTGGAGCTGATTGTGATGAGATCAGGCTAAATGGTAATTGCTTTAATTCTGATAATTTGGTGGCTCATGCTTCTTATGCTTTCAATAGTCACTGCAAGAAGACCAAGCAGAGTGGAGGTAGCTGCAACTTTGATGGGACTGCCATTCTCATCAACTCTGATCCATGTACGCTTCCTTTTGTTCCCCACTATTTCTTTGCTCATTTACTTGATATGATTTTGTTCTTCAATGCAATTGTTGTTGTGCGCGGCGGAAGATTTTCTTGTGCAACACGAACAATAACTCGAACTAAGTCACAACTAATATGCAAACACAACAACAGCAAGAACAAACAATTTACGTGGTTCGGCAAGTCGCCTACGTCCACGGGGCAAGGGGGAGGGAGTTCTTACTATTAGAAATCAGAGAATACAAGTAGAGTTACAAATCTCTCAGATCAAACCCTAAAACAAAACTCTTGATCTCTCACAACTCTCCCACAATTGGATGCAACAATCTTCTCTCAAAGACTGCTCAAATTCGTCCTTGCTTAACCCTAACAAAAGAGGTTTAGGGTTATATATAACTTAGAAACGAATCGGGTCAAAAACCGAAGCCCAGCCCAGAAATCATCGACGGTCGACCGCGGCGGTCGACCGCGCAGGTCACCCGAGAGCATAAATCCATTACAGTCATCCACGGTCGACCGCGACGGTCGACCGCCTTCATCTCCGAAACCCAGTAGGCCTGCGTGTACGTTGGCGGTCGACCGCCAGTCTGTCTGGCTGGTTCCTTCCTGTTTCCTGTAATTCTTCAATTCTTCACCTCGGCGAATGTTTCCACCAAAACTGAGCCGACACCAAATCATCCAATAGTCCCTCAACAAGTCAGGAAACCAATCTAGATCTGAAACGCGATCTCCCCCCATCTGAATCAACTGATCAAACCGGAGCTTCGGTCGACCGCGCCGGTCGACCGCCACGCACTCTGACTCCCAGTAGGATTTGTGCACGTTTGCGGTCGACCGTGCCGGTCGACCGCCCAACTCTCTGCCTGATTTTTCTTTTTTCCTGTAATTCTTCAATTCTCCACCTCGGCGAATGTTTCCACCAAAACTGAGCCGACACCAAATCATCCAATAGTCCCTCAACAAGTCAGGAAACCAATCTAGATCTGAAACGCGATCTCCCCCCATCTGAATCAACTGATCAAACCGGCTGCATCTGAAAGACTGTCTACGTATCCTCTTGCCCAAGGAATCAAGCTGAACGTAGTTCACCCAAATGGCCTCCAAAGGTCTCAGCACTGAAGGATGTTCAAAAGCTTCAAACAATGACCAAATTTTACTCCTGAAACAACTTTGGTCAACATATCTGTAGGGTTGTTATTTGTGTGGACCTTCTCTAATATGACGTCTCCATCGTCCAACACGTCACATACAAAGTGGAATCTGACGTCGATGTGCATCGTGCGCGCATGATAAACCTGGTTCTTCGCCAAATAGATAGCCGACATGCTATCACAATATACCCGAATAGTCTCCTGAGCGATCCCCAAGTCCTCCAATAATCCACGCAACCATAAAGCCTCCTTAATAGCTTCAGTTACTGCCATATACTCTGCCTCTGTAGTAGAGAGAGTCACTGTGGACTGAAACGTGCATCGCCAACATACAGGTGCACCTACCAATGTAAAAGCATAACCTGAAGTAGATCGGCGTTTGTCAAGATCTCCAGCATAATCTGAATCCACATATCCAATACAATCCTACCCATTCTTTTCATCCTTCTGGAATACTAAACCAACATCCACGGTGCCTCGAACATACCGTAGAATCCACTTCACGGCCTCCCAATGATCCTTCCCGGGGTCGTGCATGTATCTCGATACCATGCTCACGGCCTGTGACAAATCTGGCCTCGTACACATCATCGCATACATCAAGCTACCTATTGCACTGGCATATGAGACATTTAACATATAATCTCTGTCCTCAACTGAAACAGGTGATAGCAACGCTGAAAGCTTGAAGTGGGGAGCTAATGGTGTGCTAACTGCTTTTGCATTACCGTCAAAGCTGAATTTCTTCAACATCTTCTGCAAGTAGCTCTTCTGTGTAAGTTTCAAACTCCCTCTCATCCTGTCTCTCTCGATCTCCATACCCAATATCTTCTTTTCCTCTCCAAGATCCTTCATTTCAAACTCGGATGACAGCTCATCTTTCAGCTTTCGAATAGCCGAAGAATTCCTGGAAGCAATAAGCATATCGTCAACATATAAAAGCAAATATATGTGCTCACCATCATGTAGCTTGTGCATATAAATACATGGGTCATATGGGCTCCTCGTGTACCCTCGGCCAATCATAAAGCCGTCGAATCTCTTATACCATTGTCTTGGTGACTGCTTCAAACCATAAAGAGACTTCTTCAGCTTACAAACCAAATCTTCCTTTCCCGCAGCTTTAAAACCCTGGGGTTGTGTCATGTAGATCTCCTCATCTAAATCACCGTGTAGAAAGGCTGTCTTCACATCCATCTGGACCAAATCCAAATCCAACTGTGCCACCAACGCCAAAAAAATCCGTATAGACGAATGCTTCGCAACGGGTGAAAATACCTCGTTGTAATCAATGTCCTCAAGCTGTGCATATCCTTTGGCAACCAATCTGGCTTTGAACCTTATGTCCCCAATAGAAGATCCCTCCTTCTTGTATATACCCACTTGCAACCAATAGCCTTCTTACCCTTAGGTAGATGTGCAAGTGTCCAAGTATCGTTCTTCTGAAGAGACCGCATCTCCTCCTCCATAGCTTCCCTCCACCTGATCGAATCGGAGCTAGACTCTGCCTCCCTGAATATGGCTGGAACCATATCATCAACGACCTCCACTGATAATGCATATGCGACCATGACATCATTATACCTAGCTGGCCGACGAATCTCTCTCCTCGGTCTATCTGCTGCAATGGACCTCTGAACATGACCCTGTTTCTGAGTTTCATAATCCATTGTATCCTCTATCTGCCCGACTGTCATCTCATCTCTGTTGGCCTTCTTGTTTTGATGATGTTTAACAAACAATTTACTTCTAATGTTGTTTGTCTAGTGTTTGTGTTTTCGTATTTATTCTAGGCAAACAACGAGTTGGAGGTTGGATGGATTAAGCCTACACGATCATATCAAAAGGAGGTTGGCGGAATAGTGGAGTGAAGTATTTAGCTTCATCCGCAACGTGTACCAAGTTGAGCTCAATGAAGATCAAGATCAAGCTTGGGTAATTTAGTTTAGGATTTATATTATGTGTGTTAAGTACGTTAAGCTCAATATCTATACACACACATTTTATTGGTTTCTTCGTATATATATATAGTTATATATATATACATAAGTTTAAGTTTCTATGCATATATATAGTTATATATATACATACATGTGTTTTGGTTTTTTATGATATTACATACTCTATTGTGTTTTAGTACTTATTGCATAGAATATGTAATTTTGTAAAAATATTGTCTTATTAGTTTATAGACTTCAATATCAGTTTATACATGTTTTACTAAGTCTATAAAAACATTTCACAAAGTTTCAAAAGTTGGTTTATGTCAAAACATCAAAATTCAAGTATCTCATATTTTCATGTTTTGGACTATTTTGTAAAATGATGATATTTTTCATTTGGGAGGTCCTTTCTGATAACCAGTCACTGTAGCATGTTTATTATCATGTCTACAATCATTCCCCAAAGTTTTACATTTTTTGGAATTTATTTGATATTTTTAAACAGTGTTTTAAAATCAGCATATCAGTTTTCTGCTGTGTCAGTTTTCGGTCGACCGCACCGGTCGACCGCACCTGAGGTCAAAAGTTCACTGGGCGACAGAAAGCCTGTCGGTCGACCGGTCCGGTCGACCGATGAAAATTTTCGGTCGAACCCGCACCGATCGACCGACGACTGTCCAGAAACAAGTTCTTCGTGTTTCTTGTTTCTTCGCGCGTCGAACCGCGAATATTTCGATCGACCGCCAATATGACCGTTGGATCATTACAAACGGCCCATCTTTCTGAGCCTGAAATTTTCATCGGGGATTTTTGGAGCCTTATTAGCTTTGGAAGGTTTCTGCATACGAGATTATACTGAGTGGGTACTAAATACCCTATTGCTCGGTTCTCCTTTCATTCAATTCAACTAAGAGATAAAATTTATAAAGAGTCTTTACAAGTTTGTTTAAGGTTTTCATAGTGTGTCTTTAAGAAGTTTTGGCATTTAGTGACAAGATAAACTTTCAACTAAGGATCTTCGAGGAGATAATCTTTTGGTGTTATGGGCTTCAAATTCAATACATCTCTCATCACTCTTGTCATTTAATTGGCAAAGTTTTCTACAATCAATCTAAGCTTTACATTTTAATTGTTATGATTATTCATTTTATCTAAGCCTAGTGTTTCATAGTGTTATAATATGAGATTTAGCTTTTAATTTTATTTTCCTCTATCACGTCTTATACACACAACCTTTATGACGAGCTTATTGCTATTTACACTTTTACATAGTATAATTAGGTTGTGGATTAGTGTAACTAGAGAGTAGCTTATAATTCGTTCTCATTCATTATCCAGAGAACAACACATTTGTCATTGAGCCTATTGTGAGAGATCTCACGTTGTAATCAGATACTTGTACAACGCGAGAGAAGTGTGTGTGAGAGACAGGGATGCGAATCCAAGAGGAAGTTAAGCGCTCGGTTGACGGATGCTAGGAGAGAGGTCATGTAACGCCGAGCACAGTTGAGGCAGGAAGAACACGGGCTAGGGAAAAAAAAAACCAACACTTAGTGCCTGGTGAGGTCGGATTCGCACATAAGTAGCAAATTGTAATTTGTGAGTGTAAACGTTGTTCGGTGAACGTAGAAAACGCCGGTTGTGATAGTGGAGATGCTCCTCGAGGTCAGGAGCGCGAGAACGTAGGTCGTGGCGGACACGAACTCACGTAAATCATTATTGTCTTTGTTTTTGTGATTGGCATTGCGCACTTACTTTTATGTTTATAATCTTATACGCCTTTAGTAATATATGGCTTGCTTGATTATAATGCCCACTAATCTAGTTCATATTGTTTACCCCTTGTGTTAGTTTATATATCCTTGCATATATATAGGATATATCTCTTTGTTGTTCATATTGCTTATCCTAGCTCATATACATTGTTGTATTTCATACTTGTTAGGATAACTTGTTAATTAGTTTTAATTGGCATTTAATCGGATTAGATTAGCATAAGACCCTAATCACCCCCCCTCTAGGGTCTAACAATTGGTATCAGAGCTTGGTGCTCTTTAATTTTAAGGTCTAACCGCCTTGAGTTAAAGATCCAAGTTATCTTATTTGTGCTAATCTAGTTATGATTACATTAGTCTTGCTTGCATATTTTCACATATATATCTTGAATATGAATGTATTTTGTTTAGGCTATAAATCCAATGTTGCTCCTAAATTCATTAATTTTTCCTATGCACAATGGGCTTCTAGATTTAAACTATTTGTTGAATCTAGAAATATTAACTTATGGAAAATTATTGATTGTGCTTATATTGTGCCCACATTGGAGAAATCCAAGTGGAGCGATCATGATAATAAAATGTTTACAATGAACAAGCGTTTGTTAGAATTTTTGCTTAATGCTTTTGACTCATCCTTTTCTAACAAATTTGTTCATTTTGATAGTGCTTACAAACTTTGGAAATTTATTGAAGCACATCAAGGGGACTTGGAGGCAATCCGACAAGCTTTGGAGGATTCTTCTTCAAGTTCATGTGGAGCATCATGCACTCAGCCACAAGAGGATAACTCTTGTGTAGTAAGCGATTCCGATTCCGATAATGACTTATCTATTGATGAACTCGCTTGTGCATATGAGAAATTATCTCATGCCTATACTAAATTGCAAAATAATTTTATTGATCTTAAAAGCAAGCATGTTAGTTTAAAATCCGATCATGAGTCACTAGCTTTCAAACTTGATATCGTTGTTAAAGAGAATGCTATTTTAAAAGAAAACAATGAGTTATTAAGTTTGGAAAATAATAACATGTCTTCATCTATTGCTAGCTTAACTCATGCTAATAATAATGCCATGATAGAAGTAGAAACTATTAGAAATAAGTTTAATTCTTTTAGAAATGATCATGTTTCATCTACTTCTATTTCCAATGCTTGTATGCATAATGATGAATTGAATCTTGTGAAAAACCGAATATCATCTTTAGATTCAACCCTTAAAACATGCATTGTAGATAATAAGAAACTTATGGACTTGGGTGCAAAGTCTAGTACTACAACTTCTAAATTTGCACACTTGTATAACAAAGCTTATAAATGTTCTATTTGCGGTCGTAAAGGCCATTTAGCTAAGTTTTGCTATGATGCACATAAATCCTCCAAGACTAATGTTTCTTGTGCATCTCATAATGCTTCTTCATCACATACACATGCACATACTCATCATGTTCATCATAAGCATGCTCATATGTTTAAATGTGACTTTTGTGGTCGATTTGGTCATTTGGCCAAATTTTGTTTTGATGTAAAGAGAGTTTCACATTTGCAAAATAATTTTAAAAGATCATCCATGTTTGCAAATGTTTCTAATATTTCCCGTGCACAACCATTTGGTCAACGCAAATTATTTCAACCTTTTCATTGCACAAATTGCAATCGTAAAGGTCATTTATATAATTTTTGTTTTGATCACTTTTGTGCACCACATGCGCCCAAACGGGTTCATAACCGTAGGGCTTTGAGCTTGAATGATAGGGGTCATGTTCCTAAATCTTTTGGTACCAAGAATACTTGGGTACCAAAACAAATTTGATTTTAAACCAAGAATTTTGTTATTTTTAATTTTCTTTTTCTTGGTTTTGAAAAATGTATTTTAAACTTTTATGAAAACAATTCCTTTTATTGGTCAAATTCTTTTGTTTTCATAATTCCTAGCCTTGATTTTGATGAGAGGTTCGTATTTATATAACCCTCCGGATTTATTGGGTGTTTATTCCCAAATCATGTTTACCGGATGCTAGAATGATTATATGGGTTAGAACAAGCTTAAGAGCTTGATATATTATTGCCTCTCTTGAAATTCTTTTATCAAAGATTTTGTTTTGAATTATTACTTTGAATTCATTATATTTCACTTATATGATGATATTTATGTGTTTGTGCTTATGGATCATCTATTCGTGCCTTATAATGTATTCCATATGTGGTTTGATCAAATCCCACAAAGAAAATTCTCTTGATTGATCAAACATCGTTTTTGGATTTAAACTTTGATTTATGATTTCTTTTGGTTGATTTGTTTTCATTTGAAAACTTTTTGCATGACTCTCATGTTCCTCTTCTTTGATTTCATAAATCTATTCTTTTATATGGTTTTTATATCTTTTGTGTTAATGAGACACTATTTTCATATTGACATATTTATAAGTGTTCTCATTATCTTCATGTATGTGAGTAAATTTTTAGCATATTCATGTATGCTTGCTCACATATGTGTGTCTTGATCATTATTGCATATATTCCATAAGGCATTTTGATAGGGGGAGTCTTCCCTTTTCAACGATGATATCCAAAGGAGGTTAGTGGAATGTCGGGTTGAAGCCTATACAATTCAAGTTAAAGATCAAGTTCAAGCTTCATCCGCAAGTGTACCAAGTCAAGCTTAATTGAAGATCAAGATTGCTTGGGTAATGTAGTTTTAGATTTTATATTATGTGTGTTATATACTCTAAGCTCAATATCTATACACACACATTTATTGGTTTCTTCGTATATATATATATAGTTATATATATATACATAAGTTTTGGTTTCTATACATATATATAGTTATATATATACATACATAGTTTTTGAGTTTTCATGTTTATAATATGAAATCACATATTTCATATTTACTATTGTGTTTTTGAAAACATTGCATAGAATATGCAATTTTGTGAAAATATTGTATTCTTAGTTTGTAGACTTCAATATCAGTTTATACATGTTTTACTAAGTCTATAAAAACATTTTATAAAGTTTCAAAAGTTGGTTTATGTCAAAACATCAAAATTCAAGTATCTCATATTTTCATGTTTTGGACTATTTTGTAAAATGACGATATTTTTCATTTGGGAGGTCCTTTCTGATAACCAGCCGCTGTAGTATGTTTATTATCATGTCTACAATCATTCCCCAAAGTTTTATATTTTTTGGAATTTATTTGATATTTTTAAACAGTGTTTTAAAATCAGCATATCAGTTTTCTGCTGTGTCAGTTTTCGGTCGACCGCACCGGTCGACCGCACCGGTCGACCGCACCGGTCGACCGCACCGGTCGACCGCTCATTTGTTCTTTCGTCAGTATGCAGCAGAGAGTTGGTCGGTCGACCGATGCGGTCGACCGAGTTTTCCATCGGTCGACCGAACCGGTCGACCGACGACTGTCCAGAACAGTTCTTCGTGTTTTTTGTTCTTCGCGGTCGATCGCGAATATTTTCGGTCGACCGCCAATATGACCGTTGGACTTCAACGGCCATTTTCTGAGCTGATTTTTCTGGGGATTTTTGGACTTTTGCTTGGGGGTTTTGGCTGAGATTTTGAGTGGGTATAAATACCCTATTGCTGTTCTCTTTCAATTCAACTAAGAGAAAAGTTTTAAAGAGTTTTTACAAGTTTGTTTAAGGTTTTCTAAGTGTGTTTAAGAGTTTGGTTTGTGAAGATAATTTCACAAGGTCTTGAGGAGATAATCTTTGGTGTTTGGGCTTCAAATCATCTCTCTCTCACTCTTGTCATTTATTGGAGAAGTTTTCTAAACTCAATCTAGCTTTACATTTTATTGTTTGATTATCATTTTATTAAGCTAGTGTTTATAGTGTTTATATTGAGTTTAGTTTATTTTATTTTCTCTATGTTTATACACACAACCCTTTGAGCTTATTGTATTTACATTCATAGTATAATTGGGTTGTGGGATTGTGTAACTTAGAGAGTGAGCTTATAATTCGTTCTCATTCATTGTAGAGAACAAACACTTTGTATTGAGCCTAATTTAATTGGCATATAATCGGATTAGATTAGCATAAGACCCTAATCACCCCCCTCTAGGGTCTAACAATCTCCTCCCAGTGCCACCTCTGTAGGAGCCTCAATGGATACAATGGTCTGTGGAGTAGGTGGAGTCATATCATCCTCAACCTGCTGCGATATCTCTCTTGTCTGGTCTCCCTCCACCTGCTGAGGGGCTCGAGGCCTCATCATGTACGCTTCGTCAAATGTGACATCTCTGCTAATAACTATCTTCTTATCCTGTGGATCCCATAACTTGAAGCCTTTGACTCCATCTCTAAATCCCACAAAGACTGCTTTCCTCGCTCTCGGATTTAATTTACCATTACTGACATGATAATAAGCTGGACACCCGAATATCCGAAGCGACTCATAGTCACTAGCCACCGAACCAAACCAACGCTCCAAAGGAGTCTTCCCGTCTATCGCAGTGCACGGCAACCTGTTCACGAGATGGCTCGCATAAACTAACGCCTCGGCCTAAAAAGATCTAGGCAATCCACTCTGCGTCATCATACACCGCACCTTCTCCAGCAAGGTACGGTTCAATCTCTCAGCCACCCCGTTCTGTTGTGGTGTCTCTCGAACTGTGAAGTGTCTTCTAATGTCGTGATCCCGATAAAACTGCAGAAACGGATCACTCTTGTACTCTCCATCGTTATCTGAACATAGAGTCTTCACCTTTCTACCTGTCTGCAGCTTCACTTTCTTCTTCCACTCCACAAAAATATCCAGGACCTGATGTTTATGCTTCATAGGGTATACCCAATTCCTCCTGAAATAGTCATCAATGAAAGTGACAAAATAGTTGGCCCCACCAAGAGATGTGTTCTTGGAAGGACCTCAAACATCTGTGTGAATGTAATCCAATGTACCTCGGGTGTTATGAACAGTGGTGCCAAACTTCACTCTAGTCTTCTTCCCAAGTACACATTGCTCACACAACTCCATCTTGCAGGTCTTAGCACCTTTCAATAGCCCCTATTTGCCAATGACTGTAGGGACTTATCACCTGTGTGTCCAAGTCTTATGTGCCATAAGATGGTAGTGTCCTCCTCTGTAGTGATAGAAGCTGCCAGACCCCCTGTAACTGTCTTGCCCTTCAAGTAGTATAGGTTGTTTTTTCTGACACCTCGCATCACCACCATAGAACCCTTCGTGACCTTTACTGTAGCATCCTCTAAGATCACTCAATATCCAGTTACCTCTAAAGTACCAAGAGAAATGATGTTCTTCGTCAACTTCGGTACGAACCTCACTTCCTTCAACTCCCTCACTACACCATCATGCATCCTAATCCAGACTGAACGAATACCACCAATAGGACATACGTGGTCATTACCCATAAGCACGACATTCCCTCTTTCCAGCTCATCAAAGCTAGAAAATCACTCCCTCTTAGGGTAGATGTGATATGTAGCTCCCGAATCCATCATCCACTCCGTGGAATCCGCATAGCAAACCGACGGTAACGCAGGGCATGAATAGCCTGAAGAATCTGAATCTGAATGCTCACTAATAGCTTTTGCAACATTCACTTCTGAAGCTTGTGTAGCTTTCTCCTTATTCTTCCCGGCTTTTTCTTTCCACTTTGGGCAATCAATCTTCCAATGTCCTTTTTCTTTACAATACCGATATTAATTTCTACCAACACTCTTATAGGCACTCCTATTCTTTGACTTTGAGCGGTTGAACTGACGACGGTTTGGATCTCGGCCACGAACTGCTAATGCATCTCCCGATTCCTTCTTGGAGGGTTCACCATCACTCTTCCTCAACTCATAGTTCACCAAAGCTGAGGTCACCTCCTTGTAGTTGACTGTAGTTCTTCCATTGATCATAGTGAGAACGAACATACCATAATCATCTTCGGACAACGAACACAGAAGTAGCATCGCCTTGTCTTCATCCTCAACTATAATGTCCATATTGGCCATATCTGAAAGTAGCTTAGTGAAGTTGTTGACATGCTCCCTGATGGAAACTCCCCTCTTCATCTTGAACTGGTAAAATCTCTTCTTCAAGTAAAGCCGATTCTCAATGCTCTTCGTAAGATATTTCTCATTGAGTGTTTTCCACATCTTCTTCGCCGACGTCTCATTCATAACATCATAAATAAGATCCGGCGTCAAGCATGACCTAATAACACCACAAGCTCTACTGTTCATCTTCCTCCAAACCTTATCCTCCATATCTGCGGGTTTCTCTTTTAACTCAAGAGTCTCCTCCAAATTCTGTGCATCCAAGGTATCCATCACCTGACACCTCCATAATCCGAAATTGATCTTGCCATCGAACTTCGGAATATCAATCTTCGTGTTATTGATGCTTAGACTCTGTATCGTCTTTGTAAGAGACGAACCTGATGTGCTTGCATCTCCCATGTTGTCGATCTAGCTCTGATACCAATTGTTGTGCGCGGCGGAAGCTTTTCTTGTGCAACACGAACAATAACTCGAACTAAGTCACAACTAATATGCAAACACAACAACTCGAACTAAGTCACAACTAATATGCAAACACAACCACAGCAAGAACAAACAATTTACGTGGTTCGGTACGTTGCCTACGTCCACGGGGTAAGGGGGAGGGAGTTCTTACTATTAGAAATCAGAGAATACAAGTAGAGTTACAAATCTCTCAGATCAAACCCTAAAACAATGCTCTTGATCTCTCACAACTCTCCCACAATTGGATGCAACAATCTTCTCTCAAAGACTGCTCAAATTCGTCCTTGCTTAACCCTAACAAAAGAGGTTTAGGGTTATATATAACTTAGAAACGAATCGGGTCAAAAACCGAAGCCCAACCCAGAAATCATCAACGTCGACCGCGGCGGTCGACCGCGCAGGTCTCGCGGTTGACCGCGGCGGTCGACCGAATCACAAACCCGAGAGCATAAATCCATTACAGCGTGCACGTTGGCGGTCGACCGCGGCGGTCGACCGCCAGTCTGTCTGGCTAGTTCCTTCCTGTTTCCTGTAATTCTTCAATTGTGTTACTTCTAGATTTTCTATCAATCTTGAGCTATTTAGTTTACTCTGAGATGATTTCTCGAATTGATATTAATTTTAGCTTATGGATTTTAACATCAATGAACTAGTGGGAATGTGCTATTAGTTATAGAGGGAGACATAATGGAATATAGGTTGTTGCATGAGAACATCAATGGGTTGCCAAGATTGCCTAGATTTTGCTTGTCCAAGGGGGGGAAAAGTGAGCATAAATATCAAGATAGCGCCAGCTACTTCGAGCTTCATGCTACTTTCATACCAGAAGCAATAATGTGGGTCCTTTTTCGCAAATGTTATGAGAATATGGGTTTGTAAGGATCCTAAATTGTTGTTTCTTAGCGTGAAGTTTTGTGTAGTTAAACATTACCCTAAATTTCAGTAATTCTATCAAATTCACAATGGGAGTGTTGTTGTTGGTGATAGTAAGTTTGCCTTTGTTACCACGACTTTATATCTCAACATTCTCAGGGTCGGACTTTAATGAATCTAGAATTCTTTAGTCCAGGCTACCCACTAGGAGTAACAGCCTTTTACTGAGAATAGTTTTAATCTGGAGGACTTTACTATGTAATAATAAGAATAGAGATCTATATCGTTCCCATTGAACTATAATTTTGGATGACGGAAATGTCTGTGTTGATCGATTGCAGTCGATCCTAGTGTAAATTCACATAATAGCAACATCCTGTTAGCACAAGTATGCTTCCGGGTTACACTATACTCATCCTAATTCTCCAAGCATAAACCTAATCTAGCACATCAAGTTGGTTGATTAAATCAAGATGTACAACACTAATAGGCATTTTGGAATTTCGCTTGCATGGTTTCGTTTCTAAAACAAAGGCGTGTAGAAAAGAGCTATAAATCATAGGGTACCCTAGGATGACTGACCAGTTCTTTCCATAACGGGGCCGTTTGTTTGGCCCAAAAAACGTTGAAAACAAAGAAATGAAACCTGACATGGGTGCCAGGTCGGATTTTGGTTTCCAATAATTTCCATTTCTTATGTTTGGTTCGCCGTTGGTTTTTGAGAAATGGAGTTGTGAAATGGGGGTCCACGTCACTTTTTTCGGAAATGTGTTTTCAGCTCATTTTGGGCTGAAAACGGGTGGAAATGTCCCTTCGGTGATTATTTAATCAGCGGACACGAGATACGAAGCGGCGGAGTTATTGAAGAGAGTTTCCACCTTTTCCTTCCTTCGTCGTTAGCCTCACTGCCATTGACTGGTCTTCTTCTTCCTCTCTGTTTCGCCATTGCTCCGTTCCATTTTTTTTCATTTTTTTCCGCATGTTAATTTCTAAGAAAACCCTGGCTCTGAAGATGGGCGGCGCCCGGAAGTACTCGCCGTAGATTTGGGCCTGTTGGCTGGGAAGTTCCTCTAGAGCTGGACCCTGATTGTTGCCTGTTATTGGGGTGTCGCTCGCCGTAAACATCTCGAGGTTCGATTTCTTTTCCTCAAGTCGTTTTCCTTAATTTGTAGCAAAAGAAGTAGGCGAAATATTTTGTGCATGCATGTGACTTCTGATTTGGACTTTGACTGTGAAGATGAAAGCTAGTTTTTGAAGCTGATAGTTGGTTTTTATTTAGATCTTAACATTTGAGGGCCAAAAGCAGTGTTTTTCCGTATTTTTCGTGGCAAGAATTTTTTCTAAAATTTAATTAACTTGTAAATTAGGGGTTAGTTGCTTCGAGAGTAGATCTGCATTTTCTGCCAATTGGGGGTTTAATTTTGTAGTAGATCTTCATGTTGTTGCATTTCCGTAAAATGTTTGCTTCATCTTGCGCGGCCGATTCATGACTATTTCTGTTATTATCCCTCTGTAAATAACATGCGCCTGTGGATTAACTTTGTTGAGCAAGCTATTTTCCATCTCATCTATTTTTATAGCTTGTGAAATAAGCAGGCTTGGGTATTCGTTTTAACTGTGGAGAAATTTTTGGGTTGTGGATGTAAATAACATGCGCCTGTAGATTAAATAGCTATTTTCCATCTCATCTATTTTTATAGCTTTGCTTCATCTCTTTTTTCTCAGGTTGTTTTCCTTTGTAGCATAAGCAGTAGGAGAAATATTTGGTGCATGCATGTGATTTCTGATATTTACTATGACTGTGAAGATGAAAGTTTGTTTTTGAAGCTGATAGTTGGTTTTTATTAGTAGATCTTAACACCTGAGGTCCAAAAGCAAGCTATTTATCGTTTTGTTGGTGCCACAAATTTTTTTGGTTAAATCATATTAAATCTGTAATTTAGGCGTATTTATCGTTTTGTTGGTGCCACAAATTTTTTTGGTTAAATCATATTAAATCTGTAATTTAGGCGTTAGTTTCTACAATAGTAGATCCGCATTTTCTGTAATTTAGGGGTTTAATTTTGTAGTAGATCTTGTTGTTGCATCATATTTAATCATATTTAATCTCTAATTTAGCCATATTTAATCATATTTAATCTGTAATTTAGCCATATTTAATCATGTTGTTGCATTTTTAAAAAATGTGGGCTTCATAATGAAGGGCTAATTCTTGTCTGTTTCTGCTCTTATCCCCTAGTAACTAACATGCGCGCATAGATTAGGTTTGTTAAGCGAGCTAATATTAAAGCAGGGCTAGAATGGGTATTATGAAGTTAATAGCACTACTAGAAGCATATCTTGTAGCTGTTTATTTAGTATCTTTTTGGGTTTTTATGTATAATTCTAATTTCTAAGCAATACTGTATAGATGGATGGTGATTATGTTGATGAAGAGAGCGTTATAAGAATGTGTGCTGGCGCTGCATTTTCTGTCATGGTTCTAGTAGTTACATTTTTTAGGAGAATGAGGTCTCGCCGCAGAACGCTACGATCTGGACGGAGTGCAGAAAGACTAAGGCATGAAAAAACTAGGGCAGAGTTAATGAGTCGTATCTATCACGGTTATAGTGATAGTTGTCAAAACTTTGTTAGAATGCGGACAGGTGCTTTTCTTAAACTAGCAAAGACTATGAGGACAAATCATCTCCTAAAGGACTCAAGATTTATAACTGTGGAGGAGCAGCTTGCTATAACGTTGAATATTTTGGGTCATAAATCAAAAAAATCGTATGATGAGAACGCAATTTATACGATCAGGGGAGACAGTTAGTAGATACTTCAACAGAGTATTGCAAGCAATTTCGTGCATACAAGGCCGATATATGAAACAAGAACCAAATGAGGTGCCTCAGGAGATCCAAAACAATCCATCTTTCTATCTTTTTTTCAAGGTATAACAACCACTCTACCTACTAGCGCAAATGAATCTCTTAACTACTCAATCATTACATTAACATAGCAACTTGAATTTTATAGGATTGCATAGGTATGATAGATGGGACACATGTGGATGCTATGCTACCTGCCTCACTTGTTGCGCGTTTCAGAGGGCGCAAAGGTGTCACACAAAATATTCTTGCGGTTTACACACCAAACAAAATGTTTACCTACGTTCTAACTGGGTGGGAGGGATCAGCTAACGATTATAGAATCCTTCAAGATGCTTTATCTAGACCACAACCATATGGCTTACGGGTGTACACGGGTAACAATCTCAAAAACTCAAAAAGTAAATGCTCAATAGACTAGTAGTCCGCACTAATACTTACTAAGTCATATCTCATTAAAATACTATGCATTATGTAGGTAAATACTACCTTTGTGATGTGGGGTACACAACCCAGCCGGGATTTATATCCCCGTATCGTGGCGTCCGTTATCATCTAAAGGAATTTTCGGGGAGAACACCTCAAAATAGGAGGGAGTTATTCAATCTTAGACATTCCTCTTTGAGGTCAAGGATTGAAGCTACATTTGGTATATTGAAGAATCGTTTCAAGATTCTCACAGCAAAACCCCACTACCCCTTCAAGACCCAAGTTGATATTGTCTTGGCATGCACGGTTCTCCATAACTACATTGCAACAGTGGACCTAGACCATGACTTGTTGAATGAGAATATCGACATTTGTGAGGATGATACTGAATCCGTTATTAATGAAGATAACAACGTTATTGATTTCTTGCAGTCCCAAAGTGTTAGAGAACAAGGAGGCTCAAAGGATGAGTGGAGATCTCGCAGAGATCAAATCGCTTTGGACATGTGGATTGATGATTGTTGTAAATACCGACATGGTGACACGACTGAGTCTGCGGTGTGATTTTATATGATTCTTGTAGTTTATCTTAGTTTATTATGGTTGGGGTTATTGTAACTTATTTCACACTCTGTGTTTGTTGCTACATTAACATGTGTTGGTTATATCCAATTGTGTGACTTCTTTATTGGTTAGGGCATCAATCTACACCTTGTTATTGTGCATGATATCATGTATTCCTCTTTTATGTCATGTACTTTAATGGTATTTTAGTTATCTTTTGTATTATGCTTTCATGTGTCTCACAACATTTGTTGCTCTATTCCAAAGCAGTCAATTTAAAATACCATATTCTTAATATTTTTTGGACTAACATATGAATTGTTGGACTATAAGATATGGCTGATAATGCAAACAATGCTGTGCATAATTTGGCCAACGTGAGGACAACCACTCACGCCCCAACGGCTAGGAGCCAACCACCCTCTCCCGTGCTTCCATCAAGTAGTGGGTTCAATCACCCATTCAACCCAATATTCCAGCCATCCTCCCCCTACGTGCAATCACCCTCTGGTTTTCCCAATGTTCCGCATACCGATTGTAACTTTTTTCCTATGCCACACCCCATTTCATCTTACATGCACATTCTCAGTAATGCCCCATCTTTGCCACAACCATTTCAAGGCTCCAATTCCTCCTGTTACTTTCATTATCCAACAAGTGTTACAGGGACTACTTCTGATTCAGGTAGCAAAAAACAGTTGGAAAGGGATGAAGTAGTAGCTACTTCAGCTAGTTCACCCAAAAAATTCAAGGTTGTGGCCTGGCCCATAGGAAAAGACAAATACCACGTGGTGAAGCAGCTTCATCTGGGTCCCTAACCAGATGGTGGACCCCTGCTCATGATGACGTGCTTATACCTTTTTTGGCCAATTTGGCAAGGTCTGGCCTTAAACCAGACAAAAACTTTAAGCATTATGCCTTTGCAATGGCGGGCACTGAAGTAAACAAGCAATTTGGTACATCATTTGCTACCAAGAGTGTTGTTAACCATATGAAAACAATTCGTTCTTGGTTTCAAGACATGCAGGCTGCGCGTAATATTAGTGGCGCAGGTTGGGATGAGGCAACACAAACAATCATGCTGGATCCCGAGAGCTTTGATACATGGAATGAGGTAAATGAAGCGTGCATATCTTCAAAATGTTGATTCACTTGACCAAACAAATAAATACGCTTCTTTATACTGAATTGGATAATGATGACATGCAAGATAAAAATAAGAGTAGGCTTAAAGATTACATAAATAAGCCGCTGAAGCATTATGAGAACCTAGCTGTCATCTGTGGGGATGATCAAGCAAGAGGTAACTTTGCCAAGGCCTCGATGGAGAAATTTGGGGGCCACGATGCGATCAACCTTGGAGATGATGACGAAGATCAAAATGTTAGCATGTCTGTGCCTCAGAAGTTCCCTCCCACAATTAACTTTTTAGATGAAGATAATCAATCTCAAACCAACAATGATAACGCCTCCAGAAAGGACTACCATAAAAAAATCCCATCGGTGAAAGGTCGCACGAGAAAGACAGATGTTGGTCGTGACATCATGCGACAGATGGTGGAAGAAGTTAAGCGCTTTTCCTCATCTCTCAATCTTGTTAATCAGCACTGGACTGAGAAATTGTCTGCAGCCATCTTTAGGCACAAAGAAACTTACCCTATAGAAGTCCTGGAGCTATTTTATGATACCACATTTGAAAATGAAACCAAAGCGAGGCATTTTATAGGTAAGAGCGACTTTAGCCAAAGGGCTTTGTTGGACAATTTCATGCAGATGCAAGGAGGGGGGAGTAAATGAGTGTGGGTGAAGGTAGGATTTTACACTACACTTGTGCTTTTATACTTGTGCTGAACTTTTATGGCTGGTTTTGGGTTTTGGGTTTTGGGAAACATCAAGCAACCACATTTGTGCAATGATGAGTGGGGCTAGTTTCTGATATTCTTACCCAGCATTTATTGCAGACAATCGTTTGGCAAGCCAGCCCTAGCCACACTTTATGATATTCTTATTCAGCTATGAAAACACTAGTATTATCGGGCATGCAGCCAACATTGTCATGCAATCGTTTGCTGATGATGGATATGTGATGAAGTAGGTTCCTATTTGAGCACAAAACCTGATTCAATCTTTTGGCCTCACTACTGTTTATTTGTGATGTTTGGACACCCCTTATCAGCTCACTTGTTGTGCAATGTTGTGCATGCCTTATTATATATGATATCTGTAGGACTTGTTTTGACTCTTGCATGATCTAAACACTTGTTCATACCTCTATTATTGTTTGGTTACACATCACTTTCATAAAGCAGCTTTCAGAACCCATCTCAACTCACTCTGTTGAAATTGTTGTGCATGCTAGACTACATGTGTTGTTGCCTTGTGCTGTTTTGACTGTTATTTTTTTTATAAACCACTTATAAACTACTTGGTCTTTGTTGCCTTGTGCTGTTTTGACCGCTAGATGTGCTACTGCCTTGTGTTGTTTTGATCTGGTTTTTCTGTTTTGCTCAGTCCCTATTTGCTCAGTCCCTACAGAGTGATTTTTGTTATCTTTCAGTTGGTCAATGAAGCTTTGTTGTGATCTGGTTTTTTTGTTTTGCTCAGTCCCTATTTGTGCAGTGATGAATGTCATGTTTTCTGATATTCTAATCCAGTAAAAATTGCATGCAATGATATGTCGAGGCAGTCCAATTTGTGGAATGCAGCCTACATTGTCTTGCAAACTTGGTGATGAATATGTGATGAAGTTGACGTAGACCTGAGCACAATTGCTTAACAAACCAGCTTTTTTTTCCACTCTCCTGTCGAAAATGAAGAGGCACACTGGAAATTGTTAGAGCTTTCTAGCTTTGCTGCAACTTGGTGATGAATATGTGATGAAGTTGACGTAGACCTGAGCACAATTGCTTATTATATATGATATCTTTCTCACTGCTGTTTTGACTCTTGCATGATCTAAACACTTGTTCATACCTCTATTATTGTTTGGTTACACATCACTTTCATAAAGCAGCTTTCAGAACCCATCTCAACTCACTCTATTGAAATTGTTGTGCATGCTAGACTACATGTGTTGTTGCCTTGTGCTGTTTTGACTGTTATTTTTTTATAAACCACTTATAAACTACTCGGTCTTTGTTGCCTTGTGTTGTTTTGACTGCTAGATGTGCTACTGCCTTGTGCTGTTTTGATCTGGCTTTTCTGTTTTGCTCAGTCCCTATTTGCTCAGTCCCTACAGAGTGATTTTTGTTATCTTTTAGTTGGTCAATGAAGCTTTGTTGTGATCTGGTTTTTCTGTTTTGCTCAGTCCCTATTGGCTCAGTCCCTACAAAGTGATTTTTGTTATCTTTCAGTTGGTCAATGAAGCTTTGTTGTGATCTGGTTTTTCTATTTTGCTCAGTCCTTATTTGTGTAGTGATGAATGTCATGTTTTCTGATATTCTAATCCAGTAAAAATTGCATGCAATGATATGGCGAGGCAGTCCAATTTGTGGAATGCAGCCAACATTGTCTTGCAAACTTGGTGATGAATATGTGATGAAGTTGACGTAGACCTGAGCACAATTGCTTAACAAACCTGGTGATGCTTCTCTGATGATATATATATGAAGAAGTTGACATTTACATGCCGGTTAAGTATTGGAATAGCCTTTTTTTACAAAGAGTACAGAAAAGTTGAATTGCATTATATCTTATAACCCAAATGTTTACACAAAACATTTTTATTATATTTTTAAGATGCAGATTACAATGTTTACAAGAACAAGGAAAATATTGAATAGCCCTAAAACCACAATACATTTTTTCAAATATTCAACTTGTTCAATTGCATGCTTCAATTCTCTTCGCAAATGCTTTGTTTCCAGCTCTTTTAATTCCGACACTGATTGAAGAGAAGGTTCTTCTTTTCTGGTTTCGCTATTTTTGATTTCTTTCTCATCTTCGGCCCACCTAAAGAATTTGCATGATCTATTTGGGTATTTGGCACAACCCCAAAAAAATTTGCCCTTGTTCGAACCCACTTTGCACTGCTTCAATGGTGTTGGTATATTGCACAAGCATTTTATCTCAGGAGATTTGTGCATACCTCTTTGGGCAGCAGCCATGGCTAAACACTGTCAAAGAAGAAGGTCCTTGGGTAATTTAATTTTGAAGAAGCCACCAAAATGAAGAGGCTCTATGAATATTTTGGAGCTTTCTAGCTTTGCTGCAACTGTAAATTAGACTCACCCAAGTGGACACAATATATAGAAGGTTTTTTACTTGACCGTTGCCAGCTCTTTACTTGTGTGCGGTTTTTAAAAAATGACCGTTGGGCTTTGTTCCATTGGGATTATTGCTGTGAAGTGTGAACTAGTTTGGGGGCGGTAAGCTCACCATGGTTTTGACATTCAACTCTTCTTTTGTTGGGGTATTTGTGCATACCAAACATTGGAAATGGAAATTTAAATAGGGATGTGATTTCTTGTTTCTAAAGTAATGAAACAAACATGTGGAAATAAAGAAATACATTTCAAGGGGTTGATTTCACTGTGAAACAAACAAAATAAATAAAAACTGGGAAACACACAAAGAAATACATTTCAAGGGGTTGATTTCACTGTGAAACAAACAAAATAAATAAAAACTGGGAAACACACTGGAAATGTCTTGAAATCATTTCATTTCCACTGTGAAACAAACAAAATAAATAAAAACTGGGAAACACACTGGAAATGTCTTGAAATCATTTCATTTTTTTATTTCTGTTTTTCCTTTTTTTCCGGAAATGTACCAAACAGGCCCAACATATATGACGAAAAGGTTTTCCACGTGCAGAACATAGAACCTAAACTAGTGTTCTCTAGAATCTGCACAAAGAACAATTTCCTTCTTTGATGGAGCATAACTATCACTTGTGCCCAAAAAATTTCTAACTGCTCAAGCAAATAACTGAGTTTCTCAGGACCCGTTTGGATGCATTTTTTTTAATGAAAAGTGATGGTAAAGTGTAAAATTATGGGCCCAACTAGCAGCTTTCTAAAGTTTCAATTGTTTGTTCGGACAAATAAGAACATTGTAAAATGCTGAGTTGTTAACTCCTTGGCGGAGCTGTCCATGTAAAGCGAAATCATCTCGAAATGGGCCTATTTAGGCAGAAAGTAGAATAGTTAACAAAATAATAATTTTCCAACTTCTCTCTTTTGCCTTCTTCACGTTGATGGGTGTCTTTTTTGCAGTTTAGTCCTTTTTAACTTAGGAAATTATTAGAGATGAGTTTGATGAGAAGAGAGTGAGGGGTATCATCTTCTTTCATTCCTTATTAATACCAAAGATGTAAAGTATGCCACCAAAAGACCTTATCATGCCACTGTGGCTCTTTCTGTTTTGTCAAAGTTCTCATGCCACCGAAAAATGAGAAGAGAGAAAAAAATATAGGCGGGTCCCACCACGGGTCCCACCGCGGGCCCCACAAGTAATAAAATATTAGTGCAGAGTATTTTTTCAAACACTATAAATAGACCTCAAACTCTTAAGGAAAATCTCATCCCAGAAACAACTCCTCTTATAGAAGAGTAAGAGAGAGAAAAGAAAGGCTTAGAGAAAAGTCCTTGTGAGAGAAAATTATTAGCAATTTTCAGAGTGAGATTGCGTTGTGAGTTTGAGTGTGAAAAACTTTAAGAGTGGTTTGTAAAATTTCTCCCATTTAGTAAAAGATCTGCAGCAGCCCGTGGACGTAGGCAAGTTTGTACCGAACCACGTAAATCTTGCATGTCCCCCTTTTTTACGCATTTATTTCGCTTTCTCTTAAATCTGATATTAGGAGAATCTGAATAATTTCCCAACAACTGGTATCAGAGCTCTGGTTGTGATGTCTGACAATTTTCTGTGAGATTACTATTCATGTGAATAGTGAATTTCGTGAATAGTGAAATTTTGCCGGCGGTACCGACATGTCGGCATAGGTGTCTTAATACACGGTGGTTCGCAAAATTATCAGAAACGATCAAGAGGAAGTCAGATTCGAGTTGGAGCAATGGCTGCAGACGAAGGGAAGGTGAAAATTGAGAAGTTCGATGGTACGGACTTTGGTTTTTGGAAGATGCAGATCGAAGATTATCTGTACCAGAAGAAGCTGTATCAACCTCTCTCAGGAAGTAAGCCAGATGACATGAAGGATGAAGAGCGAGCTCTCCTCGACAGACAAACCCTTAGAGTTATCCGATTGACGCTATCCCGCAACGTTGCCTTTAACATAGCAAAAGAAAAGACCACAGCAGGTCTTATGGCGGCTCTTTGCAGCATGTACGAGAAGCCATCTGCCGCAAACAAAGTTCACTTAATGAGGCGGTTGTTCAATTTACGGATGACAGAAGGCGCATCGGTAGCTTAACATCTCAATGAACTCAACATAGTCACAACCCAGTTGAGTTCAGTTGGGATTGAATTTGATGAAGAAGTACGAGTATTGATACTTCTTTCTTCTCTACCAGAAAGCTGGAATGCTATGGTCTTAGCTGTGAGTAGCTCGTCGGGAAGCAACAAGTTGAAGTTTGATGACGTTCGTGATCTGGTTCTTAGTGAAGAAATTCGGTGGAGAGGATCATGTGAAACTTCAACCTCCTCAGTTTTACACGGAGTCTAGAGGAAGAACTTCAGAAAAAAGTTCAAATCACGGCAGATCAAAATCTAGATCAGGAAATAAAGACTTCAAGTGCTACAATTGTGGCAAGAAGGGTCATTTCAAGAGGGAGCGTCGGGCACCGAAGAAAAATACCGACGCACAAGAGTCTGCCAATGTGATCGAGGAAGGAGGTGATGCTATGATTCTAAGCGTCAACAGTCCGATTGAATCATGGATTCTTGATTCAGGGGCATCCTTCCATTCCACCCCATGCCGAGAAATCATGGAGAACTACGTCAGCGGTGATTTCGGAAAGGTACATCTAGCAGATGATGAAACCTTAAAGATTGTTGGCAAGGGAGACATCCGATTAAAATTGCCAAATTAGACCACATGGAACCCGCAATGAGTGAGACATATTCCTGGCCTTAGAAGAAATTTGATCTCTGTGGGACAGCTTGATGGAGAGGGTTATTGTAGAAGAAATTTGATCTCTGTGGGACAGCTTGATGGAGAGGGTTATTGTACAACCTTCTCGGATCATGAATGGAAGATTACCAAAGGAGCACTCGTCATATGGAGAGGGTTATTGTACAACCTTCTCGGATCATGAATGGAAGATTACCAAAGGAGCACTCGTCATTGTTCGATGTAAGAAAAATGGTACTCTCTATATAACTTCTAACTTAGAGAATATCATTGCAGTAACAGATGCATATGAAAAATCAAACCTATGACACCGAAGGCTTGGTCATATGAGCGAGAAAGTGATGAAGACACTTCTGTCAAAAGAGAAGCTGTCAGATCTGAAGAATGTAGATGTCGGCCTATGCGAGGTTTGCATCTTTGGCAAGCAGAAGAAAGTTAGTTTTGCAAAGATTAGTAAGACACCCAAGACAAAAAGGTTAGAATTGGTTCATACCGACGTATGGGGGCCATCTCCAGTTTCTTCTCTTGCAGGCTCACTGTACTATGTCACCTTCATTGATGATTCTACAAGAAAGGTATGGGTCTATTTTCTGAAGAAGAAATCAGAAGTCTTTGATACCTTCAGAAAATGGAAGGCCATGGTAGAAAATAAAACTAGTCTGAAGATAAAGCGGTTGAGGTCAGACAACGGAGGAGAGTACAAAGACAGTAGATTCGAAGAATTTTGCGCAAACAACGGAATCAAGATGGAGAAAATAGTTCCCATAACACTGCAGCAGAATGGCGTAGCGGAGCGTATGAACAGAACTTTGAATGAACGTGCCAGAAGTATGAGGTTACATGCCGGCTTGCCTAAGTTTCTATGGGCTGAAGCTATCAATACCGCAGCCTACCTAATCAACCGCGGACCCTCAGTTCCCTTAGATGGTGGAATACCGGAAGAAGCTTGGAGCAAAAAAGAGGTAAACCTTTCACATTTAAGAATTTTTGGTTGTATCTCTTATGTACACATTGATTCTGTTGAAAGAAATAAACTTGATGCCAAATCTAACAAATGTGTTTTTGTTGGTTATAGTGGTGATGAGTTTGGTTACCGATTTTGGGATTATGAAATCGAAAGATCATCAGAAGCAGAGATGTCATATTCAATGAGAATGTGATGTACAAAGACAGATCAACTAAGCAGAGATGTCATATTCAATGAGAATGTGATGTACAAAGACAGATCAACTGCAGAATCAAGTAGCTCTAGTACAAAAGCTGAAACAAAGGAATTTGCAGAATCAAGTAGCTCTAGTACAAAAGCTGAAACAAAGGAATTTGCTGAATTTGAGGAGATTTCTGAAAAGGATGTTCACACTAGCCCTGAAGCAGTTCAAGAAGAACCAAACACGCCAGAAGTGAGACACTCCTCCAGAATTCCTAAGCCAACCCAGCGTTATTCGCTTTCTTTGCACTACATGGTGCTGACTGACAGTGGTGAACCAGAGTGTTATGATGAAGCAATGCAGGTAAAGTATTCAGTCAAGTGGGAGTCTGCTATGCAAGATGAGATGGACTCGCTTATGTCAAATCAGACGTGGGACTTAGCTGAATTACCACCAGGTAAGAAAGCTCTTCATAACAAGTGGATTTACAAGATCAAAGAAGAACATGATGGGAACAAGCGCTACAAGGCAAGGTTGGTTGTCAAAGGCTTTCAACAAAAGGAAAGTATTGACTATAATAAAATTTTCTCTCCGGTCGTGAAACTGACTACAATCAGACTAGTGTTGAAAATTATAGTTGCTGAGAATTTACATCTTGAGCAGTTAGATGTAAAATAGCTTTCCTTCATGGTGATTTGGATGAGGAGATTTATATGAAGCAACCAGAAGGCTTCATAAAGGCAGGCAAGGAAAATCTAGTATGCCGGTTGAAAGAGAGCTTGTATGGATTAAAACAAACTCTCAGGCAGTGGTACAAGAAGTTTGATAGCTTTATGGGTAGCAACGGTTTCACTAGATGCCAAGCAGATCATTATTGCTATATCAAGAGGTTTGATAATAGCTTCATTATTTTATTACTGTACGTTGATGACATGCTCGTTGCAGGTTCAGATCTGCAAGAGATTACAAATTTGAAGCAAAAATTGTCAAAGCAGTTCGCAATGAAAGATCTTGGCGCTGCAAAACAGATTCTTGGAATGAGGATCAACAGAGACACGGAGTCTAAGATTTTAATGTTATCACAGGATGAGTACATCAACAAAATACTTTCCAGGTTCAACATGCAAGATGTAAAACCAATGGGTACACCTTTAGGTCTTCATTTCACACTTTCTAGAGAACAGTCACTGANGAAGAGCGTGCACACATGGTGAAGGTCTCGTACGCCTCAGCTATTGGAAGTCTGATGTATGTCATAGTTTGTACAAGACCAGATATTGCTTAAGTAGTGGGAGCTGTTAGCAGGTACATGAATGATCCAGGCAAGGTACACTGGGAAGCAGACAAATGGATACTCATATATCTACGGGGTACCACAAGTAAAGCACTTTGTTTCAAAGGTGGAGATACAATACTAACAGGTTATGTAGATGCTGATTTAGCAGGAAATGTTGATATTAGAAAGATCACTACAGGGTATGTCTATACCCTAGGAGGTACTGCAGTGAGTTGGGTTTCTCAACTGCAAAAGATAGTTGCTCTCTCTACAACTGAAGCAGAATATGTCGCTGTTACAGAAGCCAGCAAGGAAATAGTTTGGCTTCAAAGTTTCTTGGATGAGTTAGGCAAGAAACAAGAAGATAATATCTTATATTGCGACAGTCAAAGTGCTATCCATCTAGCGAAGAATCCATCTTTTCATTCCAGAACAAAGCACATACAGATGCGGTATCATTTTATCCGATCACTTCTGGAAGATGGAGTTTTGAAACTTGAAAAGATCAGTAGAGCTCAAAATCCGGCAGACATGCTGACAAAGACGGTGACTACTGACAAACTGAAGCTGTGTTCAGCTTCAGTTGGCCTGCAATAATATCAAGACCGGAGAAGAACTGCTGCAAAGTTCAAGATGTGAAGACAGATTAAAATCAGTCTTCAAGTGGGAGATTGTAAAGTATGCCACCAAAAGAGCATTTGGCTCTTTCGGTTTTGTCAACCTTCTCATGCTATCGAAAGAGCCTTTGGCTCTTTCTGGTTTGTCAAAGTTTTCATGCCACCGAAAAATGAGAAGAGAGAAAAAAATATAGGCGGGTCCCACCACAGGTCCCACCGCGGGCCCCACCAGTAATAAAATATTAGTGTATAGTATTTTCTCAAACACTATAAATAGACCTCAAACTCTTAAGGAAAATTTTATCCCAGAAACAACTCCTCTTATAGAAGAGTAAGAGAGAGAAAAGAAAGGCTTAGAGAAAAGTCCTTGTGAGAGAAAATTGTGAGCAATTTTCAGAGTGAGATTGGGTTGTGAGTTTGAGAGAAAAGTCCTTGTGAGAGAAAATTGTGAGCAATTTTCAGAGTGAGATTGGGTTGTGAGTTTGAGTGTAAAAAACATTGAGAGTGGTTTGTAAAATTTCTCCCATTTAGTGAAAGATCTGCAGCAGCCCGTGGACGTAGTTAAGTTTGTGCCGAACCACGTAAATCTTGCGTATCCCCTTTTTTGCGCATTTATTTCGCTTTCTCTTAAATCTGGTAATAGGGAAATCTGAATAATTTCCCAAAAAAAGATGTGTGGGTGTAATAAGTGAAAGGGTCTGGCTGCACAGAAAACAGGTGAATGTTTCATTTTAAGGAGAGAAGAATAATTATGTTCCAACCTACCTCTTTTGCCTTCTTTACGTTGATGGTGTCTTTTTGCAGTTTAGTCCTTTTAACTTTGGAAATTATTAGCGAAGAGTTTGATGAGAAGAGAGTGATGAGTATCATCTTCTTTCATCCCCTACTAGAACCAAAGATGGGTGGGTGTAATAAGGGAAAGGGTGTAGCTACTGAGAAAACAGGAGAAGGTTTCATTTTGAGGAGAGAGGGCTTTAATGGAAGATGAGAGATATAAGATAAAGAGATAGAGGAGGTGTGATTTCAATTAATGGAGGAGAATGTAGATGAAGAAGATTATGATGGGGGTAGGAGAGGCAACGAGGGCTTTTTATGGAGGACGAGAGAGAGGTTAGATAAAAGATGGGTAGTGGTTGTAGTTAAATTGGATTTTACATTGAAACATTTCGTTATAGCATTGCTCTATTGAAATGCATCATTTTATTTTTTGACTGGGTCCAGTTTGAATTTGCATGATTTTTAAAAGATGAAAGTTATTTTTGGAGTTGGTTTTCTTCTATTTAGGATATTTTTTAAGATGGTACAATATGAGTTCTTTTAGAAAAGAGGACGGGCTTGTTTAATTTTGCACAGATTACATGAATGATTTTTCAATTCTCATTCAAGCTAGCTTTTGCTTTATTATTTAATCACATTTGGATTTAATTTTGTGAACGTAGGGGACGGGGGCCACCCACGTGAGTGGGTTTTCGTGGGTGGCTGGTTTTCGTGGGCGGCTGCCCACTGTGCCGCGCCGCATGCCTGCGAGCGTCGGAGCTCGCGCTCGAGCTTTTTCCCGCGCGCGCGTTCCTTTTTCCCGCGCTTCTTCACCCGCCAAATTCTTTGGATCCCCCCTTTGGTTTCCTATAAATAGAGAAGGGGTGGAGGAGTTTTGAGAGTGGGGAAAAATACTAAGTGGGTTGTATTGGAGTTCTTTTGAGAGAAAATAGAGAGTGAGTTGAGATAGAACTTATAATAAGTTTGGTATTCTCCTCATAGTAAAAACCCCCTCCCGTGGACATAGGCTAATTTGTCGAACCACGTAAATCTCGTGTTTGTATTGTCTTATCTGTGAGTTGCCATAGCTTATAGGTTCCCTCGACATTTCAGTCTTAGAACTGATGAGAGGAAGAGTGTATATTTCACTTTGATGAAATATATCACTTTCAATTCTTGTTTCCTTTGAGAAATAAGAATTTCACTTTCTATTCCTGTTTCCTTTGAGAAATAAGAATATAGAGGTTGGCTTGTGCTTTTGTGTCAACAAAAGCCAGGGCTATCTCTCAGGTGATATTGCTTCCGCGGCATGAGGGCGTGACTATGTGCCCAACAATTGGTATCAGAGCCCTTATTAAGATTGACGGTGGTTGAGCTACTGATCTGAGGTGGTGGTTGATTATTGTGTGGTAAACACAATGTATTTGTTAAAATTACTAAGAGAAACAGATTTATTTATACAAGCGGAGAATGGCGTTAACAAATAAAATAGTTAAAGTTGGAAAGTACGAGATTGAAAAATCCAATGGGAAAAATGATTTTTCCTATTGGAGGATGCAGATGAAAAATTCACTGATTTCGCAAAAATTGCACAAGGCTTTGGCTGGAAAAGAGAAGAACAAAAATATGTCTGATGAGGATTGGGAGGAGCTGGATCTGGAAGCACGGGCGTCGATTATCATTTGCCTTGAAAGGGATGTAGCTTTCTTGGTAGGCGGGGAGGAAACAGCTGCGGGCATGTGGTTGAAGTTAGAAAGCACCTTCATGACAAAGAGTCTAACGAACCGGATCTATTTAAAATCCAAATTGTATACTTACAAGATGGAGGAGGGCTCGTCAATCCGGGAGTACATCAACAAGTTCGATAGGATCATATCGGATTTAAAAGACATTGAGGTGACAGTGGAAGACGAGGATCAGGCGCTTCTACTACTTCTATCTCTGCCGAAGTCTTATGAGAACCTGGTGCAAACACTGATGCTTGTGGGTGATACTTTATCGATGGATGAGACTAGAACGACGCTTCTAGGGGATGATCTTTGAAAAATTGCAACTAGTGATATGGCCACTGGTGGTAACAAAGAACAAGCGCAGGGACTGTTTGCCAGAGAAAGAGGTAATGAGCGAGGAAAAGACAAGGGGGGAAAGTCTAGATCTAAGTCGAGACCTCTTGCGGGACGAGCGTGTTTCAAATGCGGTGAAGTTGGGCATTTCAAGGTCGATTATCCTAACAAGAGAGTAGGTGGGAAAAAGAACACCAACAAGACTGAAAGACGAGAAAGTAAGGAAGAGGCGAGCTACGCTTCAGGGGAAGGGAGCGATAAAGAATGCTATGTCGTCACGAGTGGCAAGGATACCTCCGGGAAGTGGATTCTTGATTCTGGTTGCTCTTACCACATTGTTCGCGGGAAAAATCGTTTTCTTTGTTGATTCCATTATGATCTCAAAATAACAGCTTTTTGGGTTACAAAGATCCGGTCTTTTTATAAGATCCGGTTACAATGAAAATTAAAGAAAAATAAACAAAGATTACAACTTTCTCCTTTTGTGTCGAACAAATCGCGAGCTCTTGTTTTGCGGTCGCTCGCTTTGTGGGTTCTTTAGCTGCGCGGGGTTATTCGCGTGGACGCACGCGAGATTCTTAGATCCGATCAGGATCTAAAGCAGTTACGACGGTGTATTATTCCACGAAGGAAATAATAGCCGGGAGAGGATTGATTCACCAAGGAAACAATCGTCGCAAGTCTCAGGATCTAAGACGCAAGCTTAGATGCCGGAGTACGTTCTGCGTAGAATCTGAGATCCGGTCGCTCGTCGAACACGCACTGCCTTATTTGCGTTGACGGTTCCGCGAGCACTCAGATCTGAATGAGCAAGTCCTCGAAGTCTGCAAAGTTGAGATCTTTTTTAGCATCTGAGTCTCCATCGAGCAGGGCTTCGCCGGCTCTCTCCAAATTTTTGCCAACCTCGTCCAAATGAACAATGCCTAGCCTTTTATAGCTCTCTTTACTGTGCTCTCGGCGCACGGAACAGGTGTCGGCACCGTATGGGTGGCGGCCACTGGGCCGAGCCACCCATGGGTGGCTCGGCCTTGGCCGGGCCACCTATGGGTGGCTCGGCTTTGGCCGAGCCCCCTTAGGCGGTTGTTTTCCGTCGTTTTTCCGTTGTGTCCGTCTCTCGGTTCTGTCCGTGATTCGGTTGAATTAGACTCTGATTTGTTGATCTGATTTGGCAGTAAATCCGGATCCTGATTAGGCAGTAAGTCCGCTTCTGAGTTCGAGTCCGAAACTGATCTTGATTCGATCGTGATTCGTCCATGTCTGCCCTTGGTTGGATGACTCGTTGACTCTTCAACACTTGGCTTGATTCCAAGCGCGAATGGATGTATTCCGTGGCTTGCGTGCGATTCGTCGGTTTGTGCCGAGCTGTGCTAAGGGACCTATAAGTAATTTTATATGCCTACAGATACCCCCTCCAAAGTATTTCAGCCTCGTTCTTTTATAGAAGAGTCTGGAATACTTTGGATATGATTGTCCCCACCTTCAGTCGGTGTAATGGGACCTTGGAATGACTTCCGTTCTTGATTCCTTCAATCTTCCAGGCTATTCGGTGCTTTGTCGAATGGCTGTAAGAGTTCTGGTGCTGCTTTTATTGTCTGACCGTTGTCGGAATTTTAAACTTGAAGTCGGTTCCTTGATTTCTTGGCTTTTTTAGCTCGAGTTGGTTGTTTCATCACAGAATTGACCATCAGTTGACGGCTTTGAATCTTCATTGTGACGCGTTGTCCGGCGTTTAACACAGTTTATACTCGTAAGTATTTTGGAGTCTATACAGTTTAAGCTCTTAAGGAGTTGGAGCGGGGAGGTCTAGTTTATACTCATACACTCCTGGGAGTTATGTTAAGTTATCCTTAAGAATATTTTTTTTAGAAAAATATTCTCCAGAAACTTCTCAACAGAGAGGATGGAATAGTTTATACTCGTATACCTTATTGGAGTATTAAGAAGCAGTTTATACTAATATACTTTTCGGAGTATTAAGAAGCAGTTTATACTCGTATACTTTTCGGAGTATTAAGAAGCAGTTTA
>NC_033796.1:79606378-79675926 GCF_001876935.1 Asparagus officinalis
GAGACTCTGGGGTATTATTCCACGAAGCGGAATAATAGCCGGGAGCGGCGATTAATCCACCAAGGGAATAATCGCTCAGATCTCGAATCTAAGACCAAGCTTAGATCTGCGAGTGTAGTCTCGTGTAGATCTCAGATCTGTTCTTTCTTCCTCTCGAAATCCGCCTTTTCTGACCGTGCGGAGGCGCCCGAGGATCAATCTGTACGTCCACAGTCTTCAAGTCTTCAAACTCCGAGTTCATTCTTCAATCCGCGCAGAGTTTCGGCTCTTGAAAGTTCGACCTCCGAAAATGAACATCTCTAGGCTATTTATAGGCTCTCAGGACAGTGGCCGTAAAAAAGAAATGTCCGCACCTCTGGCCACTGTCGGCCACCTCGGCGGTGGCCGGCACTGTGCCTAGCCACCTTGAGGTGGCGCTCGGCTCATGGCCGAGCCACCCCGAGGTGGCGCTCGGCCGCCCGAGCCACCCCGAGGTGGCTCGGCCGCCGAGCCACCCGAGGTGGCGGCGCCACCGAGCACCTCAGGTGGCTCGCCTTGGCCGAGCCACCTTGAGTGGCTCGGCTTTGGCCGAGCCCCCGCGGGCGTGTTTTTTCCGACTTTTTCGAATTGTTTTCCGTTGTTTCGGTTCTGTCCGTGATTCGGTGATTGAGATTCTGATTTGGTTGATCTGATTTGGCAGTAAGTCGGATTCCTGATTGCAGTAAATGCCGATTCCTGATTTGGCAGTAAGTCGGATTCCTGATTTGGCAGTAAATCGATTCCTGATTTGGCAGTAAATCCGCTTCTGAGTTCGAGTCCGAAACTGATCTTGATTCGATCGCGATTCGTCCGCAGTTTGTTCTCGGTTGGATGACTCGTTGATTCCTTAAACACTTGGCTTGACTCCGAACGCGTATGGATGCATTCCGTCGCTTCTGTGCGATTCGTCGATCCCGTCACCTCGTTGGTTCGTCGGTTTGTGCCGAGCTATGCTAGGGGACCTATGAGCAATTTTATATGCCTACACAATTAAAATGCCTTAAAACAGGTTTGCCTAATTAAAATACCTTCTTGGTAAATAGGGTGGAATTAAAATACTAATATGGGTATTTAGCCTTTTTTTGGCCAACTTGTTAAGCTAGCCAAAAAAATGTCGATTTTGCTGAATCTAATTTTTGAAACATATGCATGGGACTAGTAGTCTCGTGTGTTTAGTGGCTGATAATCGGGCACTAAACAAGAATTAGAAAACCCACGAGATTACTAGTCTCGTAGGTTTTGTATCTTTTGGGTTTTCTGGTCACTATTACAAAACCCACGGGACTACTAGTCCAGTGGATTAAACAGATACTTCATGTGAGTTTTGTATCCCGTGAGTTTTCTGGTCACTATTAGTAGTCCCGTAGGTTAAACAGATACTTCCTGGGTACTACCCAGCAAACTCACGGGACTACTAGTCCCGTGGGTTTAACAAATACTTCCTAGGCACTGCCCAGATTTGTCAGGCCTATAAAAGCCCTAGATGTGCCCAAAATTTAGAGCACAACCACCTCTCTCTATCTCCAATTTCTCAACACGAATTGCATTAACCCTCTCCCAATCTCTCTTGCAATCTCTCTCTCTCCCCCTCTCAATCTCTCTCCCCATTCCATTGATTCTCTCCCAAATCATCTCTTTCTCCCTCAATTTCCCTCTCTTATTCTCTTCAAACTCATTCTCTTCAAACCCAAAATTAAGATCTTCCCAAAAGTTCACTCCGACACTGTTAAACTTCAACACCATCTAGCCTCTCCGACACCGATGAATTGAAATCTTTATCAAGGTATAATTTCAAAAAAAATTATAATTTTCTCTTTATTATTTAGTTAAAATTGTAATTTGGAATTAATTGTATATTTAGAATAATTGTTTTGCCAATTTTTTTTTAAAAATAGGATTTAGTTAAATTTTGATAGATTAAAATTGATATAGAGGGTCTTTCAACTACGATTTAACTAGAAATAAGATATATAAAATTTAATTTTTGAATAATATAGATAATTTGCATATGATGAATGTTAATATTTTAGTTTTGATGGAGAATGGAACACTAGTTATTTGCTTATTCAATGGAAAACTGAGTGTTGGAATGAATAATATGCTCTAGAAAAATGTTCATATTATATAGAAATTACAACTTCGATGGAATGATGGAGCAAATATACAGAGTTATTAGAATTAATCATTCAAAGTATGCTACTAAGGTCTTTTGTAATTGTCCGATAAATGAAAAAAGAACAATTATTGTAGAGATCACCAATGATCAACAAATGAGTAACATGATACAACTTGCGGAAAACCAAATCTCAATCGAGTTGTTCATTGAAAATATTCCAATATCTGGTGTTGCCCAAGTTTCATATGCTCCTGGAGAGTTCTCACGCATGCTTGACTTAGAAAATAACTTGAGCAAATTTATTTCATCTCCAAGTGTCGTTCACTTAGAAAATGACTTGGGTGCAATGACATGGACTCAACCTTCCCATTGTGCAATGTCAAGTAATATGTTCCACAATGCTTCGAGTCATGTTATGGATAATTTACTGGGTGGCTCTATTGTAGAAGAGGATGAGGATGTAGATGCAGATGGTGATTATGAAGATGCTGAAGAGGAGGAATGTCTTGATATCATGCGGTGTGCAATTGGAGGAATTGAGGAGGACACCCATTGGATGGATGAATTTTCTGTGAACAACGATTATGTGGAGTCTGAAGAACTATGCCAGAAAAGGTTCAAAATGAGGAGTGGATATATACCTCCAAAGATGAGTTCATTGAGCCTTGTTCTTATTTCGAACGACCCGGGGGCTTCACTTTTAAAAAAGAAGATCTATTCGAGAATAAGGAAACTTTGGTTTTCGCTATACGTAAATGGTCAATCAAGAATCAGGTCAAATTTAAGCCGGTGAAAACTAATACAACCTACTACCATGTAAAGTGCTACTTCAACGAGAAAGTTCAAGGAGAAGTGCTCAAGATGAAAGAAATTCAAAGTGTCCATGGAAGCTTTGTGCAGTTATTAGGAAAAAAATCTAATGGACAATTTATGATCTCTAGTTATTGTGGACTTCATACATGTTGCAATCTAACTATCAATGTTGATCATAAATCAAACTTCCTCTTACATCTTGAAGCTAATTATGCCGCAAGTAAGGCGGGAACTTGATCTTACTCCAAGTCAGATAATTACAAGGGTATACAATATGAGAAAAATAATTATATCTAAATATAAAACATATGATGCATGGAGGAAGTGTTGATAGGGTATACAATATGAGAAAAATAATTATATCTAAATATAAAACATATGATGCATGGAGGAAGTGTTGATTAAAATCTTTCGAGATTGGGAGAAATTATATCTAAATATAAAACATATGATGCATGGAGGAAGTGTTGATTAAAATCTTTCGAGATTGGGAGAAATCTTACGAATTACTTCCGCTATATCTTAAAGCAATTAAGAGGAAAAATTCTGGTATCGAAATTGAAATATTGGTCGGCTTGGTATTCAATGAGTCATTTCCGAAAGACTTACAATAAGAGTTTTTATCCTTCCGATGATAGTCGTTATTGACATGCTTATAATTGACCACATCTATTACCACCTTAGTACAAAAGACAAGTGGGACGACCTCGCTCACTATAAAAGATTACGCGAGACGTGAGTTTTAGATGGACAAATTCAACTTGGCTGTAGGCAAGTAATTTCGGATCTAATTAAAGTAAATTTGATTTTGAATTTTAATTATGGTATTAGAAGCTAACCTTTTATCATTCACACAAATGGAACGTCCAAAACTGCTACGATGAGGTCCCAACAAGATAGATTTTTACAGAGGAAAGCTCAACCGGATTTTTTAGGTATCAACTTTTAATTTAAGTCAATTTAAGCTACCAATATATTTCAAAGAGTTACTAATATATAGAATATTTTGCAGTTCGAGTGGCAGCCATACAGAACTTATCTACCTCATCTACCACTGATTTGCATGGAGGGGCACGGTTAATTGAGAGCCAGAGTTCCTCTGATTTGCTTTGAAATTGTGGAGAAGCATGTGTTGGATCGTCTGTTTAGATAGTTTGGTTTAGCACAGCATGCTCCACAGGAAGTAGAAAGAATAGAGAGAAAGGGGTCCAAGGGTGGGCATCAAATTGACTGGGCACTTGTGCATAATCAGTACATTGAGAGATGGAATGAGCGACATTGAGTATCGTCGAGCAGCTTCATCCTCCGATGGAGGAACAGATTATATAAGATGGTATTGGGGGATTACCAGGAGATAGATAATCACTCAAACTACACCTCCAGTCGACGAACTCGAGATACGTGTCCAACAAGCAAGATACGTACCAAGGGGTGCAGATGATCGAGAATGGGTAAGTAAATTACGTAATAGTTTTTAATCCCTTATTAGCTTTCAGTTGCTTATATATGTATCTTTTGACGTAATTGCAGATAGACGCTATGGATGAGATAGAGGGGATTACAAATGAGGGCATAGCTATCGCCAGAGGAGATTCAGTACATGTATCGGTATTACAGCAGATAGTACGGAGGGTTTATAGAGCTCTTCATTGAACTCATGAGGATCAACATGACGTTCGCGAGCAAATGGCACGTGAGAAGAGGGTATATGTACGTTGACGAAGACGAGGTGGAACTTGATCACACGAAAATGAAGTTAGTCTGTCACAGCCTCACATGCAACTAGAGAGCGAGCACGTACAAGCTCAAGTCAAAGGAAGACGCCGATGATCTGAGTGGGTACGAAGAGGGAGACAATAGGGGAGGGGTGGACTTTTAGATTGTATGTGATAGTTTATTAGTTTTTCTACTTAAACTCTATTTTTAACTAAATATACTTGATACATTTGGATTTGTTGGGAGTATTTTGGCGTATGGATATGTATATGAGGTATCTATTGTGTTGTGAATTGAGATGTTGTGAATTGAGATGTTGTGAATTGATTAAATGTGTTTCAGTTTATGTTTATTTCTTAAAGTTTATAACTTATATAATGATTATACTGTTTAGCAATGTATATGAGGTGGATTTTATATATTTTTGCAACTGATACATTGTATATACGCAGGGTATATATCCATTGTGATCTGTGCATATTTTGTGTAGGTTTTGGGCTGCCATGCAAATCCATGGGACTAGGCCAAAGTTTTTGTCTAACCCACAAGACTACTATTCCCTTGGATATTCTGAAACTGTTCAGAAAATCCACGAGGCTACTAGTCTCATGGGTTTTGATCTCCTTTTTTAGTGGTTGATTAGTGGGCACTAAACACACTAGTCACGTGTGTTTCGAAAACTTAATTCAATAAAATTGACCTCTTTTTGGCCAGCTTTGATGAGTTGGCCAAAAGATGTCAGTTTTGCTAAATATTTAGCAAAATTGTCGGTTTTTCTAAATATTTATCAAAACTGGGCTATTTTAAAAAATTCTCCCTTTCTTATTAGCACCTGAAATCATTTAAATTTGTATGAATTTAGGCTAATAACTAGGTAAATTTCCTTTTCTTTTTGTCTAGATTGTGTTTTCATATTAAATTTGTTGACCTACTTAACAACTGGGTAAAATAGATATAAATATTCACATTCTAAAGACGTTGATATAGATTTAGCTAAAACTCTAACAAACATGGATGGAGATATCAAAGTGAAATGTATTTCAAAATTTTGGGCAACAATGTAAAATTGATTGAAAGTTTGCGGTATTGAAAGATTGGGGATCAAAGCGTTGAAGAATATTTGGGCATATCAAAGTGAAAAATTGGGTAAACTTTGAGCTATCCAAGTACAATGAACATTTTCTATTTAGTATCTTCTATCATATTCTTTATAGATGAAGAGAGCTGATTACTTTATAAATCTATATGTTCAAAAGCAGGGAGACTTTTTTTGAAATTATATAAAAGAGGGATTCTTTATTTTTTATGTTATTTTTTTTGAACTCAATAGATGAAGGAATTTCTTGGAAAACTAGGTATAGATGAAGGGTTTGTTCAACTTAGTAGATGAAGGGTACTAGATGAAGAGGTTTCTTGAAACACCACGTATAGATGTAGTGGTTTTATTATAATTTACCCTATATAAAATATGGGGCTAAATTGACAATGTTAATGATTTGAGAAACCAATTTAAAACTAGGAAAATATTTGTATTTGATTTCTTATCCTAAAGTTAGTAATTACCCATATCTTAAAGTACCGTTTGACTACTGGTTAAGTGAGGAGTTAAGGAGACTTAACATCTTTTTAACCTGTAAAAAAAATCTATACAAGAGTTAAAGTGAGTTAACCCTCCCTAGTTTGTCAAACACAAAAAATGCTGAAGAGTTAAGCTAACCCCTCTAGAGGGATTAAAATGAGCTAACCCTTCAAAATGAGGGGTTTATTAATACTCATATTTAGAAGGATTAAGAGTTAACCCCTCTATTTATAAATAAAATAATTAAAATCGTTATTATTCCCAAACACTAAAATGACATCAAGAGATAAATAAAACTTATTTAACATGTTAATAATTTAATCCTTCGAGAATGGACTAACAATGTTAATCCTTTTTTTAATCCCTCATGTAAATAATCATGCTATATATGTTGAGTTTGTTTCTAGAAGTTTTTATCTATTGTAGACATGCTCTCATGCAAGTTTCATGTTGTTTTAATTATGTTTGAATCACCTAAACACGACGTGAACATGACACACACAACCAGATTGAGAATCTAGAAGATCAGCCCACGGTCGACCGCGCCATAGCGACGGTCAATCGTGTGCAGGACAGAGGCCTGAGTAGGCTCTAGAACCCATCGCGGTCGACCGCCATTCTTGTGCGGTTGACCGCCACATAGTCAGTGGTCCTGTGCATGTTTTGTTCGACTGTTGAGTTTTCGAGCTAGTCTCTCGACCTTGTACTGTTATGAGTTTTGTTCGACTGTTGAGTTTTCGAGCTAGTCTCTCGACCTTGTACTGTTATGATAAAATGTTTATGAGTTGTTTAACATCTGTTGAGTTTTCGAGCTAGTCTCTCGACCTTGTACTGTTATGATAAAATGTTTATGAGTTGTTTAACATCTAAAATGTCAGTAAACACCAGATATGGACACGTACACCAAGATATGTACACGTATGTTTAATATATGATGTGTTAATATGATAAATAAGAAAAATACACAAATATTATGTTTCAGGAATAGGGAGATGAAACCTATTTCCGCAGGGTGATTGAGTAAAAATATTACAAAAGTATCATCATATTATGTTTCCGGAATAGGGAGATGAAACCTATTTCCGTAGGGCGATTGAGTAAGAGTATTACAAAATTATCTTCATATTATGTTTCTAGGATAGGAAGATAAAACCTATTGCCGCAGAGCGATTGAGTAAGAATATTACAAGAGTATCGCTAATGTATAAGAGATGCACATTTGTAACTAATATAAATTATAAATTGGTTTCCATTTTTGAATACCCGCGAGTAGGGTGTTTTCTCTGAGACCGTGACTTACACAACATGGTTTTTGGTTGGCTTTTGTTTGGATGAGTTCCTTTTATGTTCGATCCATCTACCCGAGTGTAGATTAAGATGAGATATTTGTTTTACAGGTTTGATGTTTGGAGTATTATCTATTTGTTTGTTGTTGTTCATTCATAGGGTTTGGAGTTAGTATTTAGGGAGTCACAATTTGAGACATGGTATATACATGAGGGTTTCCTTGTTTGGATTATTTCGCTCGACGTACTAACTCTTGTGTTGTGATTTCCTAAATATTAACTTCCAGTTAGAATTTTATGAATAATTTCATATGTATATATACTAACTCTATTTTCTATATGCTCCTACCCCTTCCCTTGGGGAGAGGTGGAGATGATCTCGCTATAGCGCTTTGACGCTTATTGTTTTCCCCCCTTTCAGGCAGCGAGTCAGGCATATGAAGAGTCGCAGGTTGATGGGATTTCCTCA
This sequence comes from Asparagus officinalis, assembly GCF_001876935.1. Classification (NCBI taxonomy): domain Eukaryota; kingdom Viridiplantae; phylum Streptophyta; class Magnoliopsida; order Asparagales; family Asparagaceae; genus Asparagus; species Asparagus officinalis. Next base: position 79,614,376 of record NC_033796.1, read on the forward strand.
TAGATTCCATCTAGCTATTTACTATTTAGTAGTTATTTCAAAACTCCACAGTTAGTTTATGTTGAGACTCTAGACTTATATTTCATTTTGTAGAGGCTGAGAGTCATAGTGATATTTTATTTGACTTATTGTACTTGAGGTTTATTTCAGACTCAGATGTATTTCTACTCTATTTTAGTTGGGCTCACTGATGATTATTCTCATGCTTCCTCTGTGTATATCTGGCTTTACTCTATTTCTTTTATTTTCCTGTCTGTACCTTCACCTATTTGTTGTTTCCACTAGAGAGATAGTAATTATGATGGTGAAACATATCGTAGCACGATGTTTGGTGCTTGGCAGGTTTGACAATCCGGGTTTCACCTTGGACTGTAGCCTTGTGTGAACTCTAGGACTCCACAGTTGGTATCAGAGCTCTAGTTCCAATATCCTTAGGATCATCTCTGTGTCATATTATGGAGTTAGGATAGAGTTTCCTAGGAATCATGTATACAGTCCGCTAGGAATTCCTAGTAAAATTATGATGAACTATTTGCTTTGAATAATAAGGCATGCTATGAGTAATATGTGATACGATTTACTTGTTGGTATACGTTATATCTTTTTCTGCTTGAGATTCTATTTACCGTGTAATAAGCTCTACTTCTATACTATAGATGTCAGGAAGAGGACGTGGACGCCGAGGTACTCGTGCTCAAGGAGCTGAGCAAGTTGATAGAGAGCCCAAGCCACAACAGGCTCCACAGTACTTAGTGGATCTCATAACACCGTTAGCAGCTCGTCTGGCAGCTATCGAGGAGTAGTTAGTAGATCAGGGTCGGCAGGGAACACCCATTCAGGAGGAGATACCAGAGGGGACACCGGTAGTCACGTCGCCACCTTTAGTTGATGATGGAGTGGCTGAGCAGGAGGCTTAGCTTCGTTTGGTAGAGAGGTACCAGAAGTTGAAGGCTCTAGAGTTTCATGGTTCGACGGACTCCATTGTGGCACACAAATAGAAGGAAGATGTAAGCAACATTCTGGACATGCTTAATACGAATACTGTGTAGAAGCAAAGGTTAGCAGCTTTCAGCCTTAAGGATGATGCAGGAGGATGGTATCGGCTTCTTTTTACTCCAGAGCAGAGGTTGACATCCTCATGGGAGACTTTTTCTTCGAGAAGCAGTATGTTTCGACTATAGCGAAAGCCGGAAAGGAGTTAGAGTTGGCTCGATTGGAGCAGGGGGACATGTCGGTGACAGATTTTGAGAGTAAGTTTATGTCACTACTTAGATTCACTAGCATGTGGCACACCAAGGAGAGACATGCTCAGATGTTCATGATGGGACTTCGTCCAGGTTCGTGCCAATATCTAGTATCTCAGAGATTCTGTTCAGTGCGAGAGGTGGTAGATGCTGCCATAGCCTAGGAGACAGACACAACTATGTTTATCAATGGTAAAGATGGAAATACTAAGTCAGGATAGTCAGGAGATAAGGGTAAGGGTAAGAGACCTTTTACAGGCTCAGGAGGACCCCCAGCATCAGAATAAGTTTCCACAGTAGCATGGTACCCATAAGAAGGGTAATCATTAGGATTAGAGGGCGCAGTAGCAACGCCGGTTTCATGGAGTTTGTTTCAATTGCAACAAGCCATGTCACAGAGCAGCAGAGTACCGCAGCGCACCCGCAGTAGGCCAGCAGGGTAGGAATCCGCAGCAGCAGTAGAACCACACTCAGGGTCACACTCAGGGTCAGCAGTTGAGGATTAAGGCACCTCCAGTAGTCTCGAGGATTGAGGGACATGTGCGAGCGATTCAGGAGATCCAGCAGGGATAGATAGTCCCATATGTTCCAGGTGATGCAGCACAGCCGACTGGTAGGGTGTATGCAGTTGTTCCTCGCAATCATGGTGCAAGCGGGACGATGGTGGAAGGTACTTTCCTTGTGAATTCATTTTCAGCACGTATTCTTTTTGACTCTGGCGCTTCGTATTATTTTATCTCCTACGATTTCTCGGTTAGTCTTCAGCTTGTGGCGCAGCCATTATATTTTTCTTTATCTGTATCTACTCCTTTAGGGGAGACGTCTCTTTTAGAGAATGTTTGTAGGAAATGTATCGTCAGCTTGGACGATTCTGAGTTTGTGATAGACCTGATCGTATTGCGCATGTCTGAGTTCGATGATATCCTTGGTATGGATTAGCTATCTTCCTACTATGTGAGTATCAACTGTTTTGCGAAGACAGTCAGTTTGCGAGTTTTTGATGGATCTGAGTTAGTGGTAGCGACCTCCAGAGGCAACCAGTTTGCAGAGTCATATCTAGTATACGTCGAGGAGGTGATGTTATGGAATCAGAGTGCAGATTTGAGTGAGATGCGAGTAGTCTCAAAGTTCCATGATGTCTTTCAGGACATATCAGGTTTACCTCTAGTGAGAGAGGTCGAGTTCTGCATAGAGTGGCAGCCAGGCTCCGCACTGATTTCTTGAGCTTCTTACCGTATGGCGCCTGCTGAGATGAGGGAGCTACAGATCCAGCTAGATGAGTTGTTGTCTCAGGGATTCATTCGACTGAGTCATTCTCCGTGGGGAGTACCGGTCCTCTTTGGAAGAAGAAGGACGGGAGTATGCGATTATACATTGATTATCACGAGTTGAACAAGGTCACTATCCGAAACAGGTATCCATTACCGATGATCGATGACTTGTTCGACCAGTTGCAGGGAGCTCAGTGTTTTTCTAAGATAGATCTTCGTTCCGGTTATCATCAGTTATGGGTTCAGGAGATTGATATTCCCAAGACCGCCTTCTTGACTCGATATGGGTCATTCGGGTTTCTTGTCATGCCATTTAGGCTGACCAATGCACCCGCAGTATTCATGGATTTGATGAATCGGGTTTTCCGTCCATACTTGGACCAGTTCATGATAGTTTTAATCGACGATATTCTTATCTATTCGAGATTAGAGGCAGAGCACGAGTAGCATTTGAGGTTGGCATTGCAGACTTTACGGGAACACCAGTTGTATGTAAAATTTAACAAATATGAATTCTGGTTATCGGAGGTTAGATTTTTGGGCCATGTCATTAGCCAAGAGGGCATTACAGTAGATCCGGCTAAAGTAGAGGCTGTACTTGATTGGGAACCACTGAAGACAATTACAAAGATTCGTAGCTTCTTGGGTCTGGCGGGCTATTATAGGAAATTTATTCAGGACTTCTCGAAGATCGCGACACCACTTACACGCCTTACTAAAAAGGGTGTACAGTTTATTTAGAGCACAGAGTGCCAGAAGGCATTTGAGACAATGAAGACTAAGTTGACTTCAGCACCAGTATTGATTATTCCCAACAGTGATAAGACTTTTGTTGTCTCCACGGATGCATCCTTATTGGGTCTTGGAGGTGTATTGATGCAGACCCAGAGAGTCGTAGCCTATATTTCGAGACAGTTGAGGACTCATGAGCAGAATTATCTCACGCACGATTTAGAGCTAGCAGCAGTGGTCTTTGCACTGAAGACGTGGAGGCATTATTTGTACGGAGTGCAGTTTGAGTTATTCACAGATCATCAGAGTTTGAAGTACCTCTTCTCACAGAAAGAACTCAACCAGAGGCAACAGTGATGGATAGAGTTTATTAAGGATTATGAGTTCGCTATACAGTATCATCCGGGAAAGACGAACGTGGTAGCAGACGCGTTGAGCAAGAAGCGTCGTCACGGGCTAGAAGCTTTGAGGTGTTCACTATATCGGGATCTTTATACCCTCAGTTATTATGATTTCAGGCCAGAGATTGGTGGGAGCAGTGTTTTCTTAGGAGCTTTATCAGTACAACCGTCTCGGGGAGATAGAGTAGTCGGAGCTCAATTAGAGGATTCATGGATTCAAACCCGCAAGGGGAAGATCTCCAAAGAACCCAAGGATGATTGGACTATTGGAGTAAATGGAGGCTTTCAGATGAATGGTAGGATCATTATGCCAAACAATCTACAGCTGAAGAGGGAACTTTTTGATGATGCACATCGCAGCAGATATATGGTGCACCCAGGCACAACGAAGATGTACAAGGATCTGAAGAGGCATTTTTGGTGGAGTGGTATGCGCAGAGAGATTGCAGATTATGTGGCTAAGTGTTATACCTGCCAGCAAGTTAAGGCAGAACATCAGAGACCTGCAGGAACCCTACGGTCTTTACCCATTCCCGAGTGGAAGTGGGCAGATATTTCCATGGATTTCATAGTAGGGTTGCCTAAATCAAAGAAAGAAAACGATTCTATTTGGGTGATAGTAGACAGATTGACAAAGTCGACGCATTTCTTACCTGTGAGGACGACTTATACGGCGAACACCTATGCGAGGATTTTTATTCGAGAGATTATCAGATTGCATGAAGTTTCGGAGACGATTGTATCAGATCGAGGTTCGGTCTTTACATCCAATTTCTGGAGGAGTTTTCAGGATGCTTTTGGCAGCCAGTTATCATTTAACACTGTATTTCACCCCGGACAGATGGTCAGACCGAGAGGGTTAGTCAGGTATTGGAGGATATGCTGAGAGCATGTGTTATAGATTTTCAGGGTAGCTAGGAGGATCACATCCCATTGATTGAATTTGCATATAATAATAGTTATCAACCTACCATCGGGATGGAGCCGTATGAAGCCTTGTACGGGAGGCCTTACAGATCACCTATATATTGGGCACAGCCAGAGGATAGTCTATTACTTGGCCCGAAGCTAATTAGGTAGACCACAGAAAAGGTGGCATTGATTCGAGAGCGCATTCTTGCTGCACAGAGTAGGCAAAAAAGTTATGTAGATCAGCGGAGACGACCCTTAGAATTTTAGGTCGAAGACTTAGTTATGTTGAAAGTATCACCGATGAAAGGCGTTCAGCTATTCGGTAGATGGGGGAGGCTCGCCCCGAGATATGTTGGTCCTTTCAGGATTATTGAGCGCATTGGAACTGTTTCATATAGATTAGATTTTTCAGCATCGATGTCGAGTGTACATGATGTATTTCATATTTCTATGCTTAAGAAGCATTTACGTGACGAAGAGCAGCAGAGGGTGATTGATTCACCAGAGGTTGAGATACATGATGATTTGACTACCGTAGAGATTTTGGTATGCATTCTTGCTAGAAAGAATAAAAAGCTTAGAAATAAAGTCACTCTATTAGTGAAAGTTCAGTGGAACCGGTAAGGAGCCGAAGAGATTTCTTGGGAGCGCGAGGAGGATGTTCGTCGCGACTACCCGCACCTGTTTGAACAGGTAAGGTTGATATTTAAATGTGTTTATATGTGTTGAAAGATTTGATTATATGTGTTGTTTAGTCACATTTATATTTAACACTAGAATGAGTCATTCAACACTTAGCTCTTAATTACTCGGAACATATGATATATATATATATATGGGGGGGGGGTTCCTTGTTTGGATTTTTCGCCCGACGTACTAGTTCCATCTAATTAGGGGTTAAGTGAGAATGTACGCATTTTAGATTGTTAAGTTTAAATGTTACTTATATTTCAAATCGGGAGATTAATGATACGAGATGTGTACGTGAGGGCTTCCTTTTTTGGATTATCCCCTTTTTGTGCTTTTCTCGTATAATTAATCTTTGCGACGCAGCTGCGGAATTTCGAGGACGAAATTCTTTTAAGGGGGTGAATGTAAAACCTCAAAAATTTATGTTTATATAATTAAATGAGATTAATTATGATTTATGGATATTTATTTTGATAAATACAGTTAAATGGTATGTGAGTAGTATACCATGTGTTTGTTGGCCTTCTTGTTTTGATGATGTTTAACAAATAATTTATTACTAATGTTGTTTGTCTAGTGTTTGTGTATTCTTATGTTTTTTAGACAAACAACGTTGTTGGAGGATGGATGGAATAGAGCTTTAACGATCATATCCAAAGGAGGTTGGCGGAATGTCGGTGAAGCCTTGCAATTCAAAGTTAAAGATCAAGTTCAAGCTTCATCCGCGAGATTACCAAGTAGAGCTTATTGAAGACCAATCTAGCTTGGGTAATTTAGTTTAGGATTTATTATACACACACGTATTTGGTTTCTATGTATATATATAGTTATATATATACATGCATGGTTTTGAGTTTTCATGTTTTGGACATACTTACAAAATACATGAGTTTTCACAAATAGAAATTCAATTTGAGAAATTCTTTTTCTAACATGTTTGTTTTCATGTTTATAAACATTTCGTAAAGTTTCATCAAGTTTGGAATTGATTTGTTATGTTTAATGGAATTTACAAAATCATGTTTTTCGTTCGTGCATGTTCGTGCATGTTTTACAAAATAGATGAGTTTTCATAAATGGGAAGTGATATTCAAGAAATTCTTTCTTTGACATGTTTATATACATGTTTAGAAACTTCCCTCAAACTTCCCTCAAAATTTTACTATTTTTGAAGTTGATTTACTGTGCCTAATTGATTTTACAAAATTGTATATGTTAACAGTTTTTCAGAAACTGTAAATTTGTGTTCAAATATTTATTTCTCTCAACTGGGAAAAGATATTTCAGAAAGTCTTTCTCTGACATGTTATTCTACATGTCTAGAACATTCCCACAAAATTTCATAATTTTTGGAGTTCATTTACTATTTTAAATTGATTTTACAAAACAGCTACACACTGCTACAGTACCGGTCGACCGGACCGGTCGACCGGACTGGAAATGTTTCTGAAACTTTTTCAGGTTTGTACAGTGCGAGCGGTCGACCGAAAAAAAGGTCGGTCGACCGCCCAGCTCCCAGAATGCCCATAACGGCTATTTTTTTGTATCCGTTGGAGGGGTTTTTGGTCTTTTGGTTTGGGCTTTTGTTTGCTGTCGGTCGACCGGTCCGGTCGACCGATGAAAATTTTCGGTCGACCGACGAATTTTCCGGTCGACCGACGAGTATTCTCTCAGCTTCCAACGGCTAGTTTTTTGACCGTTGCCTTGGGGTTGTGTTTTGTCTTTTGCTCAGGTTTTTGGCTGAGTTGAGAGAGGGTATAAGTACCCCATTGCCTTCAACTCTTAAACTAACCAAGAGGGTTTTTAATCAAGTTTAATAAAGTTTTTAACAAGGGTTTTAGTTTGGTTTAAGTGTGTTTAAAAAGCTTTTAAGCAAATTGAGAGTTTGTTTTTGTGATTCAATTCTACAAGAGCTTGAGGAGATCATCTATTGGTGTTTGGGCATTCAACTATTCTCCCTCCAACTCTTGATATATTGAGAAGTTTTCTAAACTCTATTTCTAGCTTTTTTATATATTTGATTATCATTGTTATTAAGCTAGAACTACATTGAGTTTAGTTTTGATTTATATCTCTTTGTTCACACACAACCTTTTGAGCTTATTGTATTTACATTCATAGTATAATTTTGGGTTGTGAGATTAGTGACTTAGAGTTGTGCTTAATTGAGTTCTCACCTTGTTTAGAGAACAAATCATTTGATTTATATTGTGCTTATTGTGAGGATTCACTTGTAATACACTTGTACACCGAGAGAAGTGTGTGGTGAGAGACGGGGTCGAATCCAAGAGGAGTGGCGTCGGTTGACGTGCCTAGGGAGAGGTTGTAACCGAGCACTTGAGGAGGAGGACACGGGCTAGGACCAACACTTAGTGTGTGAGGTGTGATTACATAGTGATTGTATTGTGAGGTGTAAACGTTGTTCGGGTGAACGTAGAAAACCCGGTTGTGATAGTGGAGATCTCCTCGAGGTGAGGAGCGGGGACGTAGGTCGTGGGGACCGAACCTCGTAAACATATCGTTTTGTTTGTGATTGCATTGGCGTTCTTATTCTTGTTTTCATATCTTATATCGCCTTTGTGTATTGCTCATCATATTACCCTATCACTTGTGTAGATTGTTTATTTTACCCTTGTGTTAGTTCATATATCCTTGCTCATATATTTGTAATATCTCATTGATAGGATATATTCATTTGTTCATATTGCTTATCCTAGCTTACGTATCTTGTTGTATTTTATACTTGCTAGGATAACTTATTAATTAGTTTTAATTGGCATTTAATCGGATTAGATTAGCATAAGACCCTAATCACCCCCCCTCTAGGGTCTAACAATTGGTATCAGAGCTTGGTGCTCTTTAATTTAAAGGTCTAACCGCCTTGAGTTAAAGATCCAAGTTATCTTATTTGTGCTAATCTAGTTATGATTGCATTTGTCTTGCTTGCATATGTTCATATATATATCTTGAATATGAATGTATTTTGTTTAGGCTATGAATCCAATGTTTCTCCTAAATTCATTAATTTTCCCTATGCACAATGGGCTTCTAGATTTAAACTATTTGTTGAATCTAGAAATATCGACTTATGGGAAGTTATTGATTGTGCTTATATTGTGCCCACTTTGGAGAAATCCATGTGGAGCAATCATGATAAGAAAATGTTTTCAATGAACAAGCGTTTGTTAGAATTTTTGCTTAATGCTTTTGACTCATCCTTTTCTAACAAATTTGTTCATTTTGATAGTGCTTACAAACTTTGGAAATTTATTGAAGCACATCAAGGGGACTTGGATGCAATCCGACAAGCTTTGGAGGATTCTTCTTCAAGTTCATGTGGAGCATCATGCACACGGCCACAAGAGGATAACTCTTGTGTAGTAAGCGATTCCGATTCCGATAATGATTTATCTATTGATGAACTCGCTTGTGCATATGATAGATTATCTCATGCCTATACTAAATTGCAAAATAATTTTATTGATCTTAAAAGCAAGCATATTAGTTTAAAATCCGATCATGAGTCGCTAGCTTCCAAACTTGATATTGTTGTTAAAGAGAATGCTATTTTGAAAGAAAACAATGAGTTATTAAGTTTGGAAAATAATAACATGTCTTCATCTATTGCTAGCTTAACTCATGCTAAGAATGATGCCATGATAGAAGTAGAAATAATTAGAAATGAGTTTAATTTATTTAAATATGATCATGTTTCATTTACTTCTATTTCCAATGCTTGTATGCCTAAAAATGAGTTGGATCATGTTAAAGAACGCATATCATCTTTAGATTCAACCCTTAAAACATGCATTGTAGATAATAAGAAACTTATGGACTTGGGTGCAAAGTCTCGTACTACAACTTCTAAACCCGTACACTTTGCACACTTGTATAGCAAAGCTTATAAATGTTCTATTTGCGGTCGTAAAGGCCATTTAGCTAAGTTTTGTTATGATGCACATAAATCCTCCAAGACTAATGTTTCTTGTGCATCTCATAAGGCTTCTTCATCACATACACATGCACATACTCATCATGTTCATCATAAGCATGCTCATGTGTTTAAATGTGATTTTTGTGGTGGATTTGGTCATTTGGCCAAATATTGCTTTGATTTGAAAAGAAAATCTCATTTGACAAATGCTTCCAATAGACCACATATTTTTAAATGTGATGTTTGTGGTAGGTTTGGACATCTTGCTAAATTTTGTTTTGATATACAAAAATATTCTAAATTGCAATATGTTCCAAATAGACCATTGTTTAAGAATGTTTCTCATTTGCAAAATAATTTTAAAAGAAAATTTTTATTTGCAAATGATTCCCGTGCACGAGCTAATGGTCCACAAAAACAAATGGATCTCTTTCATTGCATAAATTGCAATCGGAAGGGTCATTTGAATGAATATTGTTTTGACCATGTTAGTGCACCACATATACCTAAGAGGGTTCATAACCCTAAGGTTTTGAGCTTAAATGATAGGGGTCATGCCCCTAAATCTTTTGGTACCAAGAGTTCTTGGGTACCAAAACAAATTTGATTTTCAAACTAAGAATTTTAATGTTTTTATCCTTCTTTGTCTTGGTTTTGAAAATTATGCTTTGAAATCTTTTTATATGAAAACAATTTATAATTGATAGAATCTTTTGTTTTCATGATTATTTGTTTTGTTTTGATGAGAGGTTTGTACTTATATAACCCTCCGGAGTTATTGGGTGTTTATTCCCAAACATTGTTTACCGGATGCTAAAAATGTTCATATGGGTGAATACTAGCTCAAGAGCTAGATAGAGTTGCCTCTCTTGATTTTTGAAAATCAATGATGATTTAGTTTTATGATTTAAACTTTGATTTATGATTTCAATTGGTTAATTTATTTTCATTTGAAAACTTTTTACATAATTCTCATGTTTCTCTTCTTTTGACTTCATAAATCTATTTTATACATTGGTTTTTATGGTATGAGACAATATGTTCATCTTGATATACTTATATATGTTCTCATTATCTTTATGTATGTGAGTTGTGTTTAGCATATTTTTCATCTTTGCTTGCTCACATATGTTTGTCATGATCTTTATTGCATATATTTTATATGGTATTTTGATAGGGGGAGCAATCCCTATATATATATTCCTTTTATACTCACCTATGCTTATTGATAGGGGGAGCTTTCGCTCTCTTAATTCGTTTGTCCCCTTTTTGATGTTGTCAAAGGGGGAGAAATATTGTGAGTATATATTTATATGCATGTATATTATCTTGTATATGCTCATTTCCTTCATGCATATATTCCTTTTTTTGTAAATTGTTTGTCATCATCAAAAAGGGGGAGATTGTTGGCCTTCTTGTTTTGATGATGTTTAACAAACAATTTATTAATAATGTTGTTTGTCTAGTGTTTGTGCATTCTTATGTTTTTTAGACAAACAACGTTGTTGGAGGATGGATGGAATAGAGCTTCAACGATCATATCCAAAGGAGGTTGGCGGAATGTCGGTGAAGCCTTGCAATTCAAAGTTAAAGATCAAGTTCAAGCTTCATCCGCGAGATTACCAAGTAGAGCTTATTGAAGACCAATCTAGCTTGGGTAATTTAGTTTAGGATTTATATTATGTGTGTTAGATACTCTAAGCTCAATATAATATACACACACGTATTTGGTTTCTATGTATATATATAGTTATATATATACATGCATGGTTTTAGGTTTTCATGTTTTGGACATACTTACAAAATACATGAGTTTTCACAAATAGAAATTCAATTTGAGAAATTCTTTTTCTAACATGTTTGTTTTCATGTTTATAAACATTTCGTAAAGTTTCATCAAGTTTGGAATTGATTTGTTATGTTTAATGGAATTTACAAAATCATGTTTTTCGTTCGTGCACATGTTCGTGCATGTTTTACAAAATAGATGAGTTTTAGCAAATGGGAAGTGATATTTGAAAACTTCTTTATCTGACATGTTTATCTACATGTTTAGAAACTTCCCTCAAAATTTTACTATTTTTGGAGTTGATTTACTGTGCCTAATTGATTTTACAAAATCGTATATGTTAACAGTTTTTCAGAAACTGTAAATTTGTGTTCAAATATTTATTTCTTTCAACTGGGAAAAGATATTTCAGAAAGTCTTTCTCTGACATGTTGGTTACTGTAGCTAACGGCTATAATTCCCAGATTTTGATATATCCATTTTTTTGTCTTTTTGCTTGGTTTTCTTGGGTTTTTGGGCTTGTTTCATGAGCCTATATATACTCCATGCCCTCATACTTCTAAGGGTACTCAAGAAATGTTTTAAACAAGTTTAAAGAGTTTTAAACAAGGGTTTAAGTGTGTTTTAGTGTTTGTTTGGTTTGAAGATTGTTTTCACAAGTGGAGGAGATCATCTTCTTGTTTGGGCTCCAATCTCCATCTCTCCATCTTGTCATCTATTGGAGAAGTTTTCTAAACTCTATCTAGCTTTACATTTGCTTAGTTATTTGATTATCATTCTTTAAAGCTAGTTTTTATATTGAGTTTAGATTTGATTATATTATCTCATTGTTACACACACCCACTTGAGCTTATTGTATTTGCATACATAGTATATTAGGGTTGTGAGAGATTGTAACATTGAGTTTGTGCTTAATTGAGTTCTCATCTATTGTAGAGAACAAATTTATATTTGTTACATTGTGAGTGGTGTAAGGTTTTCGGTGAGCTAGAAAACCGAGTGTGTTGTGAAGTTTTCGGTGAACTAGAAAACCGAGTGTGAGGAGTGACGTTGTTCGGTGAGCGTTGAAAACCGACACTGTGAGGTGTAAACGTTATTCGGGTGAGCGTAGAAAACCCGGTTGTGATAGTGGATTTCTCCCCGGGAGTGGGGAGCGGAGACGTAGGACGGAAGGTCCGAACTCCGTGATCATATTATGTGTTTGAATGTGCTTTGGCGTTTATTCTTATTTATGCTCATTGCTCATTTCGCCATTGTCTCATTATTTATATGATCCACTATCTAGTTCATATTGTTTACCCCTTGTGTTAGTTTATATATCCTTGCATATATATATAATTCATCATCTAGGATATATCTCATTGTTTATATTGCATATTCTTGCACATAACTCTTTGTATATCTATCTTGCAAGAATATATTTTGTTAATTAGTTTTAATTGGCATTTAATCGGATTAGATTAGCATAAGACCCTAATCACCCCCCTCTAGGGTCTAACAGTGTTTTGCGTATAAACAAGTTCATTCATGAGAAAAAAAAGAGTCGAAACATGCACAATGGCCAAATATGTATAACTGGAAAATTCTAGTCCGGTCGACCGCCACGGTCGATAGCAGTTCGGTCGACCGCCACGGTCGACCGCGAAACCTGCAGAAGTCAGATTCATGTTTTGAGTTGGTTTTGATTTTCTAAAGCCCATATTCGTTTTCCCTAGTTTATATATCAAACTTTCACGAATTTTCTCAGTTTTCTAAGAACTCTAACAGCCACCAAACCCCCACAAACCCTAATTTGATTCTTAGAGAATATTAGAGGCTTTCAAGTGGATTTTTCGGGTAATTTTGGCTTTTGGATTGGAGATATGCTTTGGCTTGGCATCCTAAAACGTTTTTCTATAAGTTTCAGGCAAGTTCATCTCTGCTAATCTTCCTCCTAGTTTTAAAAACATTTTTGAAGAATTTTTAACATGTTTTATAGAGCCAAATTGACTAGTTTATGACTAAAAGTTAATTCTTTTATGTTATATCTATAAAGACTAGGTCTTTTCATGTTAAAAAGTTTGAGAACGAATTTACAGAAGTATGTAAGATTTAAAAATGATTTAAAACGTGGTTTAATCTGAAGAAAGATGATTGTTCTTTATTTCAAGTTTTTATGCATGACTCATGGTTTTGAATATAAATTTTATGCAAATAATCATGCTATATATGTTGAGTTTATTTCCAGAAGTTTTTATCTACTGTAGGCATGCTCTCATGTAAGTTTCATGTTGTTTTAATCATGTTTGAATCACCTAAACACGACGTGAACACGACACATACAACCAGATTGAGAATCTAGAATATCAGCCCACAGTCGACCGCACCATAGCAGCGGTTGACTGCGTGCAGGACAGAGGCCTGAGTAGGCTCTGGAACCCGTCGCGGTCGACCGCCGTTCTTGTGTGGTCGACCGCCATGTTTTGTTCGACTGTTGAGTTTTCGAGCTAGTCTCTCGATCTTGTACTGTTATGATAAAATGTTTATGAGCTGTTTAACATCTGAAATGTCAGTAAACACCAGATATGGACACGTACACCAAGATATGTACACATATATTTAAAATATGATGTGTTAACATGATAAATAAGAAAAATACATAAATATCATGTTTCCGGAATAGGGAGATGAAACCTATTTCCGCAGGGTGATTGAGTAAGAGTATTACAAAAGTATCATCATATTATGTTTCCGGAGGGAGATGAAACTTATTTTCGCAGGGCGATTGAGTAAGAGTATTACAAAAGTATCGTTATATTATATTTCCGGGATAGGGAGATAAAACATATTGCCACAGAGCGATTGAGTAAGAATATTACAAGAGTATCGCTAATGTATAAGAGATGCACATTTGTAAGTAATATAAATTATAAATTGGTTTTTATTTTTGAATACCCGCGAGTAGGGTGTTTTCTCTGAGACCGTGACTTACACAACATGGTTTTTGGTTGGCTTTTGTTTGGATGAGTTCCTTTTATGTTCGATCCATCTACCCGAGTGTAGATTAAGATGAGATATTTGTTTTACAGGTTTGATGTTTGGAGTATTATCTATTTGTTTGTTGTTGTTCATTCATAGGGTTTGGAGTTAGTATTTAGGGATTCACAATTTGAGACATGGTATATACATGATGGTTTCCTTGTTTGGATTATTTCGCTCGACGTACTAACTCTCGTGTTGTGATTTCCTAAATATTAACTTCCAGTTAGAATTTTATGAATAATTTCATATGTATATATACTAACTCTATTTTCTATATGCTCCTACCCCTTCCCTTGGGGAGAGGTGGAGATGATCTCGCTATAGCGCTTTGACACTTATTGTTTTCCCCCCTTTCAGGCAGCGAGTCAGGCATACGAAGAGTCGCAGGTTGATGGGATTTCCTCATAGATTCCATCTAGCTATTTACTATTTAGTAGTTATTTCAGAACTCCACAGTTAGTTTATGTTCAGACTCTAGACTTGTATTTCATTTTGTAGAGGCTGAGAGTCATAGTGATATTTTATTTGACTTATTGTACTTGAGGTTTATTTCAGACTCAGATGTATTTCTACTCTATTTTAGTTGGGCTCACTGATGATTATTCTCATGGTTCCTCTGTGTATATCTGGCTTTACTCTATTTCTTTTATTTGCCTGTATTTACCCTGGGGCGTCACAGAAATAATCCAAACAAGAAAACCCTCATGTATATACCATATATCCCAAATTGTAAACATCTAAACATTAATACCGAAGTAAATACAAACAATCTAAATGAAATCAACAATTAGAAATCCACAACACGAGACTGGTACATTGAGCGAAATAATTCATATAAGGAAACCCTCATGTATATACCATATATCTCAAATTATGAATCGTTAATTATTGATCCCAGCTAAGAAAATAAAGAAAAACAGTAAAAATAAATAAAGACATCAGCATATCGTATTCATAATATCTTCCACTGTCACTGGGAAGATAGAATGAATACCAGCACAAATCCCGTGTACTTTCAAATGCAAAGTACTATGGGTCATATATTTCAACAGTGAGTCAAAAAAAACTGGTATCCGCCAATGAGTCGGGCTATCATTTAACTATCTCAATGCAAGTCCATGTAAGATTTTGATACTTAGCATTACCATGTGCAATGGACTACCCTGTAGGTATCCTAATAGTATACACGGCTCATTAGTCTCAGCGCGATCTCAGTGCGTAACATGAGTACGGAACGACCTACCATATAGGTATCCTAGAAGTACAGATCATAAGCCTCATCGCACCCTAGAGTGGGACAGACTTCTAGATAAAGCATCCAAACCCGACTCAATGACCTGTACAAATAGAATATCAATGCACTACCCCCGTAGTACTGAACTGAGGTCATCAATGATATCCAGAAGGTGTGTGCATAATATGTACTAAACTCTTTCTCAAAGTAATCGGGTCAAAACCCATCATAATTCCTTTCAGCATACCCATGTACTAAACTCTTTCTCAAAGTAATCGGGTCAAAACCCATCATAATTCCTTTCAGCATACCCATGTGTATGCTACTACACTATTCTCAAAGTAATCGGGTCAAAACCCATCATAATTCCTTTCAGCATACCCATGTGTATGCTACTACACTATTCATGAATTTGCGTATAAAGAAGTGCGGCTTGAAACCCGCAAACATATCTCAAATAGATGTAAAACAAAAATTCAGGCAACAGCCTTAGTAGTCGACTACTAGGCTTAGTAATCGACTACACTAAGTCCATCCAGACTCTGTAATAACATATATCAGTATCAGTAGTAGACTATTAAAAACATTAGTGGACTACTCTGTAAACACACAGTTTCTGTTATACTCAACTGGGCACGAGTAGCCGACTACTAAGCTAAGTAGTCGACTACTCTGTCAAGACATGCATTTTTCGTGTACAAACAGTGCTTATGTCAATTGTACATATCATGATGCTAAAACAAGATTTTATACTTGGCATATGCAACAGGAATTATCTGAATCATCAAATTAAATTATTATATATTCTAAATTAGGGTTTAACATCCTAATTAAATAATTTCTTCAATTATCTCATATGTAAACAAAGTGATTATCAATACATAATAAAAACTACTCATGAACAGAGGTAAAATTTATTTAAACATGTTTATCTTACTTAGGTATCATAAACCTAGAGTTTAAGCATGATTAATTAACATGAAAACTCAAAGAAACCTTCACGTAATATATCAATTATTTCAAATCAGCATATCTGCAGTTTTTTTCTACAAAATATATTATTAGTAAATTGAGCATATCATTCTCTAAACAAACTCTTTTTAAGAATAGTTTTCTGTTTTACAAACTAGATCCACATAGCTATCATTTAACACTAGTTTGGTTTAGTTTGGAGTTTATATGATATCTCAAATTTCCAGTTAAAGATTATACACGTGCAATAATTTTTTGCAGAACATGTTATTAGTAAATTGAGTATATCTTTCTATATAAAAACTCTTTCTTAGAATGGTTTTCTGTTTTGGAAAATAGGTTCATATAGAATTCATTTGACACTAGTTTTGTTCAGTTTGGAGTTTATATGATATCCTAAAATTCTAGTTAAATGTTATACACATGTAGCAGTTTTCTGCAATCTATGATGAAAACAAAAACTAAACTTCTTTATAATTCAATTAGACAACAAATTAAGGTTAACACACGAGTTAAACATAATTATCAAGTTTAAAAAAAATGAAAATTTAATCATCCTTAATGATCATAATTACGTTACTATCATAAACAATTAGGAAAAGCTAATGATCTATCATTGAGTTAAGATTTATCATCCGACATCGGAATGAGATGATTTAAGATTTGTTGGAAAGTTATTAAAGAGACCTACAACTTTTGTCTTTTTAGTTTTTTCTAGATTCAAACTGCATCAGTAAGTAAAATATATAAACTCTTAACTGGTTATTTTTCCAGATTTCTCTTCGTGCATGTTTTGTGCATTTGCACTCATATATTCACAAATATACATTGAATTGATCTCAAATCAATTCCTATCATTCTCAAATATTAAAATATATTATATTTTCACCATATAACATATTTGTTGAATATCATGTCTACACGATATTATTTTGATGATAACAATTTAAACTATGTGTTATACAAATGCACTAACATTTATATGCAGCTTTCAACATCAAATATGATTAAGTGCAAGATGAGTTCAATGCATTATGAAGTAAAGAAGATGAAGAACATATACATCAATGTAATTTTGTTTTACATTTTTCTTTACTTAAAAATATTGTACAAGCCTTGATCACTCACACACACACACATAGAGATTAGAACACACTAACACAGGCTTAGAGTGTTGGTTAACTATAAAAATCCCCTATGTTAACCATTAGAGTTTATAGTTAATAATTAAGTATCAAAACATTTAATTCATATTATTTTTAAGCCTTAGTAGTCGACTAATTAGAATAGTAGGTCGACTACTCAAGCCTTTGACTGAAATATAAGTTTCTGTCAATTTATAGTGTAGTCGACTAATCTACTTTATAGTCGACTACTAGAGCAAAAACAACTTCTTAAGTTTATGTTAAGATTCTGTAATTTTACAGTATAGTCGACTACTGAAGACAAAATCTGTTTTTTAAGTTTATGTCAAGTTTATGTCTGATTACAGTATAGTCGACTAATGACCATTATAGTCGACTACTAAGAAATTTTCTGACTTCACGGAGTCTATTGAGACTCAGTGTAGTCGACTACTTTGTCATGTAATCGACTACATATACAATTTTTCCAGAATTTAAAGTTTGATTTAATAGCAATTTATAGCCGTTTTTAAACGTTTTTAAAGTTTAAAAATTTGTCTTTTCAAAGGCTATATAAAGGTTATTTGTTCATAAAAATACACCATGAATACATACCCATAAGCTTTGTTCTTGGTGCATGTTTCAAGAATCAAAAATTCAGATTTTGTTGAAAAAATTGTTTCTGAAATTGCCTTTCATCCTCATTCAATTACATATTATTTAGACAATTTCCAGAGGTTAAAATTATTCTTAAGCCACTATTACACAACACTACAAATCAATGATTATAGGAATTGAGTTGTTTGATTCAAGGAAAGTTCTCTCGGTTTGAAAGAGGTTAATCTCTTGGTCTAGATATTGGCGTGCAATTGGCAAAGTTTTGTCAATTGGTGTTGTAATTTGTAGGAACTTACAAATTGGTCAGGTTTGGTTTTAATTTTGTACTTCGTTCAAAATTATAGTGGAAATCTCAAGCGGGATTTGCTTGGGGACTGGATGTACACCGGATTGGTGGAACCAGTATAAAATCTCTTATTTTTTATTGTGATTTTCTGAGATTGTTGCCATTCTTTATTACAATTTATTATCTACTTTGCATAAATTTTAAAATAACACTATTCACCCCTCCTCTAGTGTTCTAGTGTATCTATTTTAGATCCTACAATATTTATTATTATGTTTTATATAATATTCAAAATTTGGGGTCTTACATTATCTAGTAACATAAACAGAATAAAACTAAGTCTAGTAGAGTAAGGGAGAACATAGACACAGAGATTTAATCAATGATTTCGAAAACTATTATTATAAGACTGAACCCAATAAGCATCTAGAGCATATAGATACAAATAAAGACAAAATACCAACAGAACATATAGCTAAAATATTAAATTGTATAGAAGATAATGATCTACAATTAAAAGAAAAACAAACTAGTTTAAATCTTTTAAACGTGCGGATGCTTGCAACATTGCAACAAATAAATAAAAAATAGAAGTAATTCAAGAGTTTGACAAAACTTTGCTAATAGTAAATTAACAATTAGAATGAAAAAATATAATAACAAATAAACCTAACAAAGAACCAACAACTTCATATTAGTCAAATATATTAAAAAGTAAATGAAAAGGAAAAATAATATATAACCATAAGAAAATTAAATGAAGAATACTTAGAATCTAAATTACTAAAAACACCGACAGATATTGAAACAACACATGTTATTATTGAATCAGAAAATAATGAAAAAGAAAAGTTTGAAGAAATTAAAGAAAAAATAGAAGACTTAAAGTATAAGTATGTAGAGTCAACAGATGATAAATACATAAATGTAATTTTATCCTTAAAAAAGAAGCATAAAAAATTATTTAAGAAACATAATTATATAGTAGAAAATAGTGATTCAGATGATACAAATTCAACTGTTAGTAGCATAGACCTATAACAATGATAACTAGAGAAGAGGTATATAATCAAGAAAAAATAAAATGGATAGAAAGAACAAAATGATAAAAGCAAAAAAGGAATATGAAGCTATACGATAAGTGTTATATCCAAAAATATTAGCAGCTTTTAATAAATTATGACAAAATGAAAATGTAACAGAATGCAATTATAATGAATATATGATAAATAAGGAGATATAAATATAAAAAAACCAAAAAGAATTTCTTCCTAAAGAAAATATGTAACTAGAGCAAAAGATAAAAAGGAATGTACATGTTTTAAATGTGAACAAAAGGGACACTTTGCAAATGAATGTTATAGTAATAAAAGGGTTAATATAATATTAGATGAGCTAAGTATAAATATAGGTTTTATCGAGATCTGAAATAAGTGAAACTATAGATATAAATGATTTAGAATTTGAACTATATAGTATATCGAATAACTCCAACATAACTACTTATAATACAGACGAATTCACTGAATCAAGTTCAGAAATTTTAGAAAATTCTAACAAAGACAAATTATATCTTATTTTTATGAACCAAGAAACGTTCAATGAAAATAACATATTTGAAGAAATAGTAGATAACAATTTAGATGAAGCTCTAAGTACAAGTTGGTCTGTTACTCCTCAACAGTTAGAAGAAATACAAAAAATTATAGAAGCTATAAACCAGAAGATTTATATAAGATCAAAGGAGTAGAAAAATTAGTTAGAAGAAAGTTACCAAATAACAAATATGTATTTGAAATAACTGAAGGACATAAAAAGGCTCTAGTTTATAAAGAAGTAGAAGGATTAATCCCTTTACTATCAGAACAACATATAAACCATCTTAGAGAAAAATATAAAAATAAAAACTATTTAAATTTTGGAGCAATTCAAATCCTAATTAAAGGAAAATTTAGGCCAGAAAATAATATACCTAGAGTATCAGTATTATCTGACAATAGGATTGTATCAAGTCCAGTTCATTCGGCAATAGCAATGATTAGAGGAAATCTATACCCAGGATTTATGGCTTTTAGAATACAACCCAACTATAGTATTACTTTACATGGAAAATATATTACAATCCTTAATGTTATATGTAAAAATGAAAGAAATAGAGTTTATACCAGATATTGATGCTTTATCTATATAATGGAGACATATAACGATGGCTTCTAAAACACTACAAGTTCCATATAAAAAGGATGAAGATTTGATATTCAACATAGCTCAAGACCCTAATCTAGTGTTAATAAATTACAAATTCATCCCTAGAAATCCTTTAACCCTAACTAAATTAGAAAAATTAAGTCTAAATGCATGGAATCCAACTATCAAAATAAATAGAGAAAATAAAAAGGAAATAACCTAATTCATAAAAATAGAATGAAGTGAAATAGTTTTAGCTCCTAATAAAAGTAAAAGCTTTAGAGAATACAATAATATCTCTGAAGCATCTAGTTCAAGAGGACCTAGTTTTCAACTACTAAAAAATATGAAAAACCACTAATAAAAGAAAAAGATACAATATCTAAAGATCTAATAAGTGAAAGTAATTTACCTCTATACTATATGAATAAAGCATAATAAAACACGCTATCTAATGAAGAAGAAGAAAGAAAGAGAAATGTAGATGAATATTTAGAAAATATATCTCTTAAGTTTAATAGGCTTTATTTTTATAATATAGACAATGAGTTTTATACATGGATAGTAATACAATTAACCCCAAAACATTTTATAAAAGTTTATGGAATAATATAATTTTTTTACAATTTTTTTAATTCTGCGACTTGTTTGTCACATTACTTTGTGTTGTATTCCTCTTTCGATGCAATAATACTTAATACATTTGTATACGTCGGCTACTCTATGTAGTAAATCGTCTTTTATATTTCTATTTTTAGTCATTATGTTAGTCAAATAATTTGAATATCCTAAGAATAATTTTTTATTTATTGGTGAGGGAAACTTATGATAATAAGTTTCTAAATATGTTCCTTTAATGTCATTTGGTAGTCTATAATAATGTCCTTTAAAAAATTTGTGGATTACTCTAACTCTGCAATATTACTAAAAATGACTTTATCTAATATTTCTTTATGTTTAGAAATTTCATTTTATTACGTTCATCTATTACTACCATATAATGAATTAATAACATTTTTTTAAATTTTGCTATTGCTTTAGCTTTACTTACTTCTGATATTATTTCTTCTATGATATTTTTACCTTCTATTATTCTTTCAAAACCTTTTAACCATTATGCTATATATCCTTTTAATAAAGAACTTATGTAATTTATAGTTTCTATTGTATCCCATGAAAATTTCTGAGCTATTCCACATACGTTTCGGGACCAATCCATTAAATATTTAATTTTTTATCTCTATTTAATTTTGGATCTAAATTTAATAGATATGTAACTGAATTTGATCATGGACTTAAAATTACTTCTAGAGTTACAATGTCTTTATTTTTTATTTTTATTTTTGATGTCATAACATTGACATATTTTTGCCTATTTGTTTTATTATAAAAATCATTTGAGTCTAAAGATTCTAAAGATTATATATTATGGTCTACATGTGGTTGTGATTCTTGCTCGTTCATGGTTTATTCTCTATATTGAGATGTATCTCCTATTCCAGATTGTTGACTTGTAGCTCCTTGTGCTATTTTTATTTCTTCTGTAATAATGCTATACATTTGTTCTATAACATTTAAAAATGTTCCTTGGTCCTTTTCTTCTATTGTATGATCATCTAATATATCTTCTTTAAGATAATTTATCATATATTCATTATAATTGAATTCTAAAATATTTATCTTTTTTGTAAATAAAGATATGGGGGATTCTAATAAAAATTGTCAATTATTAGGAAATCTAAATTTTATACATGATTTTACTTTTGTATATCTATCACAGGGTAATATTGTATGTTCTTTAACTAAAAGGTAATATTTATTTTTCTGCTATTTTTATTAGTTTCTGGCTATTGTCACTTGAGTAAGTTATTTTTCTTTCCATGGCGGTCTTGATTAATGATCACCTATTTCATTCTTATATCTCGGTCTAAATTTTATGTCATAATTATTAATTTCTACTTCGAATAACCATCTTATTCTTCTAGCATTCTCGTCATATTCTGGTTTTTTATTTATGAGAAATTCGTAAATACCTTTATTATCTACATGTACCGTAAAGGTTCTTAACAATAAATAATATCTAAATGTTTCTAAAGTTCTTTTTAATGCTATAAATTCTTTTTCAAATATCATATAATTTATTTTTGCTTTTCTAAATTTTCTAGAAGCATAGTCACATATATCATTTTTGTTTTCAATTGTAACTATGCCTCCCCAAAAATTGTCTGAGGCATTAGTAAAAAGATGTAAATCATCTACAGGTTTATGTATTACTACCTTAGGAATATTTAGCACTAGCTGTTTTATTTTATTTGCTATATCATTTTCTAGTTCTGTTAACTCTATGCTTATATTTTCTGTATCCTATCTGGATATAGGTTTATCGTTTTCTTTTCTATATTTTTTTGTTATTTTATTTATTTTTTAAATTAACGGATCAATTAATATGGATAAATTTTAAAAAATATTTTCTTCCATAATTTAATATTCCTATAAAAGCTTGTAGATTTTTAAGGTTTTTATTTTAGGAAAGCTCTTAATTCTTTTATTATATGATCTTACATTTCTAATTTTCCTCCTAATATTTTTCTTCCTAAAAATTCTATTTCTTGTAGCTATAATAATTTTTCTTTTTCCTAAAATTATGCCATGTTGTAAAAGTCTTTCTCTTATTATTATTAAGTGTCTTTATATTCTTCAAATGTTTTTGACATAACTAAAATGTCATCTATGTAGACTAGAACAAAGGATGAATCACCAAATATAGAATTCATCCATTTTTGAAATATTTGTGGAGGATTTTTCTGTCCAAATGGCATAACATTCCACATATAATGGCCATTGGGAGTGCTAAAAGCTGTTAAATATTTTGATAATTTATCTTTTATTTTTATTTGCCAAAAATCCTGTTTTGGCTCGAATTTACTAAGGTATTTGTTATTTTATATTTTATGTATTAATGATTCTATAGATGGGATAAAAAACCATTGAATTATGTAATAGAATTTAGCTTTTTATGATTTATTACTATTCTAGCCTTTCCTCTAACTTCTTCTGCATGATTTCTTACTACAGAACTAGTAGACATATATTCAGATGTAGTCGGGCTTACTAATCCCAGATTTTCCTATTCTAAGACTTGTCTTTTATACTCTAAAATGTCTTGTTCACTATATACTAAAGGTTTCTGTAAACCCCCCAAAATATGAATATTTTGTGATAAATAATATTAAATATGTTATATATTTATCAATAACATATGATAATATTTGAGTATACTAGGAATTGATTTGAGATCAATTCAATGTATATATGTATATATATAAGAGCAAATACACAAATCATGCTCGATGTATAAATCTGGAAATTTATGACTAGTGGGGAGATTTTATATTTTATACACCGATACATTATAAATATGGAAAAACTTAAAAGACAAAAGTTATAGATATCTTCAGAAGATTTCCAACAAATCTTTAATCATCTCATTCCGAGGTTAGATGCGAAAGTTACAGGCAAAATACCAAAGAGTATGTTTCTAGTCAGACTGGGTTTTCCAGTTTCAGGTTTCGGGTTTTGGGCTGTAGTTTTTCGGGTTTGCTGTCATATATATGATAATCACATTTTATTATAATTTTATACCCTCGTTATCTATTTTATATGAATAAATATATCACTAATAATTGTTTTTATCTTTTAATTGCAGGTTAATGAAGAATAAATCTCAAACTCTCATCTCTCAAAAAAAACCCTTGATTTAATGAAGAAATGAATCCCATGAAGCCAAACAATTTCTTTCAAATATTTTATGAAGTATTAAAAGCCCAAAATGCAAAGAAAATGTCAAAAGGCCCAAGCCCAAAGCCTACAAGAAGAAGGATTTTCGGAAAAGCAACCAGCAGCAACAGGAGAAGAGCAGGCATCGATGCCTGCATCGATGGAGGCATCGATGCCCGCATCGATGGAGGCATCGATGCCCGCATCGATGCTATCGTCATTCTGTTACGAATCTAATGCTGAAATTCATGGTTTTTGGATAAGATTTCGATCCAATGGCTCTCATTCATTGATGTTTACTATAAATAGAGGTAGCGAGTGAGGGGTTAGAGGTGTGAAAATTTTTGTAACTCCTTTTTGAGAGGAGGGCTACTCTTAATTGAGAAGGCCTTCCAAATTTATAACTTTTTGTTATAATTAATAAAATAATTTTTTCACCACTTTAAATTTTTCTCTTCTTCTCTTTGTTGGATGATGAAAATGAAGATGAAGATGGAGATTAATTTGAAAGTTTGTTTTTCTTATTTTTCTTTTATTGCTTATTAGTTTAGATTTATTTTCATGCTTGTAATTAAATTTTATTTTCTTGTTTAAATAGCCAAGAGGCTAGAACCCTCTTACCTTAGATTTATTTCATGCTCATAGATTAGATTTATTTCATGCTTATAGAGTAGATTTATTTTATTGTATTTAATTCTTACAATTTATTTTGTAGTTTAGATTTTGTAATTTATTTTATAGTTAAATTTTAATTTCTTGTACTATTCACCTTGAGGCTAGAACCCTCTTGGGTTTAGTTTTTCTTTTTATTTATTTTTATTTTCTTTGATTCGCCTTTAGGCTAGAACCCTCTAGGGAATCACCCTTTTCTAAGAAGTGGATTCAATTCTAGATTATCAATATCTTTAATTGAATCCGTCATCTTTACTTTCTTGAATTTTATTTTCATTCTTGGTTTTTATTTGTTTCTCAATTTTATTCATTCTTCTTTCTTGCCTTGTTGATCACATTTATTTTTGCTCACATCCACTCTCAAACACATTGATTTACACACTATCACTTTCACTCTCATTATCTCTCCAAAATCACATTCACTCATCACTCTTATTTGTCACGCACACAACATAAGAACCGATTTTATATTTTCTCCTACAAAACACCTTCCTCGTGGGATCGATATCTTTATACTATAACTTGACACGGTTGTGCACTTGCAATATTTTTGGTATATGTTTATGCCGCATCAAGTTTTTGGTGCCGTTGCCGGGGAAGATGCTTAAGTAGGTTTTAATTATTTTGGTTCTTTAACTTGTGTGTTTATTATGAAGGAAATGCTTGGAGCTTGAAGATCGCGGTTTGGAGAACTAGGATTTGAAGATTTGCTTTCGGGTAAGTATTCTTTCTAACGTTTTCAATTCTACCCTTTTTAATTAGCTTTACAATTAAAGACAATTAGGATTAAAAAAAAGATTTTATTTTTATTGACCATAATAAAATCCATCTTTCACTTTGACATTTACTAACAAGATAATAAATTCAAATAATTTCCCCCTTCTCATTTGTTTGATTGTTAACCCTAATTAAAAAAAAGATTTTTTTCATCCTTTTTAGTTGCTTTTAATTCATAGGGTTGCATTTCATATTGTTAGTAGGAATTCACTAAGTGATTTGAGCATCTTGATTTGGCACACACTTAAAAATATTTTTAAGGGTAAAACCCCATAATCAAGATAAGGTGAGGGATTTCATCACCCTTTCCTTAGCCCAAAAATCACTAATTCCTCACTACACCATCCAATCCTAATAAAACTCATTAGACATTGGCCCTAAGGATTCGAGCTCAATAAGGAACAAAGAATCCTTAAGTGAACGGGTTTAAGTTTTCTTAGATTAGTTGGTGTCTAAGGCAAGGTTTAGGGGTTGCGTAAAGCGCTCCACAAGGAACGAGGTACTTAATTGATCTCTGATCACCCTCTTGTACTATCCATAACTGGTTAACTACCCGGGTAAAACTTTAATCTTTTTACTTTAGGAGTTTTTGGTTAGGAGCTAGTCTAGTTGAGTTAGGCTTAACCCTAGAGTTAGAGTGATTGAAAAATGATTGATTTTGATTTGTTTTAGTTAGGTTTTTCCTCTTTTTCCATTCTATCCTCGTTAAAAAAACTAATTTTTATAAAAAAAAGAGTATAAAATGAAATAGTTTTGGTGTATGCAACTGTGGATTAGGGATAATACACATCGATTAATTCGTTTTGAACCAATCATAGAAATGGAGCATCCTAATCCACCCGTTCTTCAAGATATGTGCTATCCCATTAGGAATGCAATCCCCTCTTGCATTAGGCTCCCCGAAACAAATGGAATAAATTTTGAGCTTAGACCGCATTACATAAACATTCTTCCCAAATTCATTGGAAATGAAACAGAAGATGTGTAGAACCTCGTATTTTATTAGAAGTATATGTGAATTATTAGTGATAAATAATTCTATTTGTGGTAAATGACTTGAGGGCATGAATATACTTGATAATAAGTCATTAGATATGTATAAGTGTGGTTTCATAGAGTTTTGTGCGTTGGTTTTGGCTGAATAGCAAAACATGCACGAAATTTGGAATTTGGGTCTGCGCAGTCGACTTATGAGTCGACTCATGAGTTGACCAATAAGTCGACTGAGGGGCTGATTTCAGGTTTTCTTTTAGTTGCTGGTTTGGTTGGATTTTGTTCGGGTTTTAACCGTAATATATATATGTTAGTTTACTCGAAACCAACCCAAAAACCCCTCTGAATCCCAGAGAAACCCTAGCCCCTCTCTCCCCTCAAACCCTAGTTCGTTTTGGCGATTTTTGGGGGATTTTTCGAAGGTTTTCAGCGAGATTTGTCGAGGTGCAGCATAGGAGATCTTGCCCTCTCGGATTCGGGAGTTGGTCAGCATACCAGAGGCGAGTAACATCTCGCCAAATCCTACACCCACTGTTTGTATGCTTTTATTTGGTTTTATTTTGGTTTTATTGAGCCTAAATCACTATTTGTGTATAAAAATAGATCTTTATAGTATATGATGCGAAAATTGAATGTTTTCAGTTCATAAAAGCTCACAAACAAATTTGTAAATTTAAACCCAGATCAGGAATTTGTTTAAACATGAGTTTTATTGTGATTTAATAGTTTCAATACTTTTTCAAACATGAATAAATATGTTTAGGGTTTTAATATAGAATATTACATGTAAATCTTTCGTTTCTATTGATATACATGTGTTAGAATCGGATATTTATTGGTGGACATGATTAAAGAGAACTTGAGTTAACGTTTTTGCAGATAATCATCGAAAGCAGAAAACTGGAGATTTTCTGCTCAGTCGACTGATGAGTCGACTTATGAGTCGACTGATGAGTCGACCAATGAGTCGACTGATGGGAAAAATCTCAGTTTTTTGTGTGCTTTGTCTGGTCAACTTATGAGTCGACTGATGGGTCGACTTATCAGTCGACTGATGAGTCGACTGATGAGTCGACCAATGAGTCGACTAATGAGGAGTTTCCTTCTTTTGTATTTCTCCAGTTTGAACCTGTTTGAGTTATTTTAGTTTAACTGGAATTGTTTATATTTGTTTATTATTGTTGCGTGTTTAAATATGAACGAGGAGTCGCCTCGAATGATGGGTATTAGAAATTAATGTATAACCTGTATCTTTACATGTGAGATGACATGCAGACACGAGTTTTAGGTTTGACCACCGAGACACGTGAGAAATTAGAGTATATGCACCTGTTCATATAACTCATCTAGTCCATGTGTTGGGAAATTACGATGTGTAGTCCATGTGTTGGATACTTATCACTTTCAGTCCATGTGTTGGCTAGTTTATATATGCAGTCCATGTGTTGGACACCCACGACATCAGTTTAGACCTTGAGAGTTAACACCTATACTTGCATAGGTTAGACACGACATTTATATGAGTTGTGCCACGACACCGTAATTTAAGTCTGAGATGAGTTGCCTTTTCTTATTATTGTTCTTGTATTAGATTTTGGGTTTGGTATATAGGGATGCACAATTTGAGATACAAGGTATATACATGAGGGTTTCCTTGTTTAGATTATTTCGCTCGATGTACCTATGCTCGTGTTGTAACTTCCTAAATACTAAAATTCTCTTATACATAGGTACTTACAATCTGAGCTACATGGTATATACATGAGGGTTTTCTTGTTTGGATTATTTCGCTCGACGTACTTATGCTCACATTGCAATTATCTAAATAGGATCTATGATTTGAAATATATATATATATATATAAACTGTATTTTCTGTACACAACGAGCCCTTTTCCCTTGGGGTTGGTTGTGATGTTGCTCGCTAGTGCTTTGACGCTCATTGTCCCTCCCCCTTTTAGGTAACGAGCCAGGAGCCCGGAGAGTCGCAGGTTTATGGCGAGGCACTCTAGTTTCAGTTATTCTATCATAGTTGTATTTTACTCTTGAGCTCCACTGTAGGCTTTTGTTTAGACATTTTGAGAGTTTATTCTAGAAGTTGTAAAGGCTGTGTGCCTTATTTCCTTTTATTCAGACATTTGTATTTGAGACTTGTTGAGAAGTTCCAGTTTACTCATTTCAGACATTGACTTATACTTCAGTATGTTAGATGATAAAATATTAATTTGATCTCCATTATTTCATCAGTTGACTCTTGTATTATCTTTTACTTGCTTTTGTACCTACACTTGTTATTTGACTCTACTAGAGAGATAGTAATTGTGATGGTGAAACATGTTATTGCATGGTGTGGTGCATGGCAGGTTTGACATTCTTGGTTTTACCTTAGACTGTACCCTTGTGTGAACCCAGGGGCATCACAGTTGGTATCAGAGATCTAGTTCCAGTATCCTTAGGATCATCATGTGTCGAGTCGTGGAGCTAGGATAGAGTTTCTTAGGATCCATGTATAGAGTCCGTAAGGATTTCCTAGTATGAGTGAGGACGATATGTGCGTGTACCTCAAAATTTGAGGATATTTTCTTTTGACAACTATTTTTGTGTAAACTTAAAGTATTTGGGTGAATACTAAATTGTTGTGAAAATCATATTGTAATATGCTATGTATGGGTATATGTCTATTTGGACTCATAAACCCTTGTTTTTCTTATGATCAGAAAGATGGCTGGACGTGGTAGACCTCGTACTCAGAGAGCTGGACAGGCAGAGTCGCAGCAGGCTCCACCTGAGCTACAACAAGCTCAACCCGAGCCACAGTAGGCCCCCCCGGAGCCACAGCAGGCTCCCTAGTACCTTATTGATCTTATGGCTCCTATCGTAGCTAAGATGACAGCAATTGAGGAGCTTGTGGCGAGTCATATCGTGCCACCGACACCACCACCACCAGCAGCAGATCAGCCACAGGGGATACCAGCCGTCCCTATCAGCGAGAGACCCCCAGAGGTCGCACCTGCAGTCATTCCACTAGCAGTCCTAGACAGAGCCACAGAGCAGGAGGCTTGGCTCTGTATGGTTGAGAGGTATATGAAGATGAGAGCACCAGAGTTACAGGGGTTAGCAGACCCTCTTGCAGCCCATAAGTGGAAGGAGGATGTGAGTAACACCCTCGACATACTTAATGTGGATTCCGTACAGAAGCAGAGGTTGGCATCCTACAGTCTGAAGGGAGATGCCGGGAGATTGTACCGGCTTCAGTTCACTCCAGAGCACCGGATGACCCTCACGTGGGAGGACTTTGTTTATTTCTTTGATGGGCAGTATATTTCTTCTGCAGCACGGACGGGGAAGGAGCTTGAGTTATCTCGGCTGACTCAGGGGGATATGTTAGTGGCAGATTTTGATAGCAGATTTATGGAGTTGCTGCACTTCACTGGCATGTGGCAGACAGGAAAGCGACAGGCTCAGATGTTCTTAGCAAGGCTCCGCCCTAATCTTCATCGATACCTCGTCTCAAGGAAGTTTTATTTAGTTCGAGGTAGCTGAGGCCGCCACTTCTCAGGAGATTGAGACTGTCATGTTTTAGAAGGATAAGGAAGGGAAGACCAAGGCAGGACAGACCGGGTATAAGGGGAAGAACAAGAGACCTTTTTCTGGATCCCAGCAGCAACAACAAGGTCCTCATAAGAAGGGACCCCAGCATGATCAGAGAGCGCATCAGCAGCGCAAGTTCCAGGGAGTTTGCTATAACTGCCGCAAGGTCAGACACAAGGCATCAGAGTGTCACGGCGCACCAGCAGGAGCTCAGCATGGCAAGGGCCCGAACCAGCAGAAGCAGCGACAGCAGGGCAGAGTTCAGGGCCAGCAGACGAGACTTGAGGCACCGCCAGCAACACAGAGGACTAAGGGGCAGATTCGTGCAGTTCAGGAGGTTCCTCAGGGGCAGATAGTGCCGTATTCTCTAGCACTAGTAGCAGAGCAGTCTCCAGCCACAGGCAGGGTATATGCGGTAGTACCGCGTGATCATGGAGCTAGCGGAGTAGTGGTGGAGGGTACGTTTCTTATGAATTCTTTTCCCGCCCGTATTCTCTTCGATTCGGGAGCTTCACATTCCTTCATTTTGCATGATTTTATGTCTAGACTCGAGCTCGTAGCCCAGCCATTAGATACCCCTTTATCAGTTTCCACCCCTTTAGGTAAGATATCGCTTCTGGAGAGCATTTGTAGGAGGTGTACTATCAGTTTAGATGAGTCAGAGTTCGTTGTTGATTTGATAGTGTTGCATATGTTCGAGTTTGATGTCATCCTTAGTATGGATTGGTTGTCTTCCTACCATGTTAGTATTGACTGTTTTGTGAAGACAGTCAATTTGCGGGCATCCGATGGGTCCGAGATGATTGTGGCAACCTCTCAGGGCAACAGTTTTACGGAGTCATTTCTGACGTACATCGAGGAGGTGATGCGATGGGATCAGGGTATTAATTTATTAGACACTAGAGTTGTCTCAGAGTATCCGGATGTCTTTCAGGACATACCTGGACTACCTCCTGTGAGAGAGGTTGAGTTCTGTATTGAGTTGCAGCCCGGCACAGCCCCTATATCCCGCGCACCCTATCGCATGGTACCAGCTGAGATGAGGGAGCTTCAGACCCAGTTGGAAGAGTTATTAGCTCAGGGTTTTATTCGTCGGAGTCATTCTCCGTGGGGCGCATTGGTCCTCTTCGTGAAGAAGAAGGACAGTAGTATGAGATTGTGTATTGATTATAGGGAGTTGAACAAGGCCACTATCCGGAATAGGTACTCATTACTTAGGATTGATGACTTGTTCGACCAGCTGCAAGGAGTGCAGTTCTTCTCGAAGATTGATCTTCGTTCTGACTATCATCAGTTACGGGTTTGGGAGATGGATATTCCTAAGACCGCCTTTCTTACTCGATATTGATCTTTCGAGTTCATGGTCATGCCATTCGGACTGACCAATGCACCCACGGTATTCATGGATTTGATGAACTGGGTTTTTCGTCCCTTCTTAGATCAGCTCGTGATTGTTTTTATCAACGACATCCTCATTTATTCGAGATCAGAGGTAGACCACGAGGAGCACCTACGATTAGCTTTGAGGACTCTGCAGGAGCATCAGTTGTATGCCAAGTTCAGCAAGTGTGAATTTTGACTTTCAGAAGTCATATTTCTTGGCTACCTCATTAGTAGAGAGGGCATAGCAGTGGACCCGACTAAGGTGACAGCAGTTCTTGACTGGGAACCACCGAAGACGGTGACAGAGATTCGTAGCTTCTTGGGCTTAGCCGGCTATTACAGGAAGTTCATTCAGGACTTCTCGAAGATTTTGATGCCACTTACACTCCTTACGAAGAAGGGTGTATAGTTCATTTGGAGTATAGAGTGCCAGAA
This sequence comes from Asparagus officinalis, assembly GCF_001876935.1. Lineage (NCBI taxonomy): Eukaryota > Viridiplantae > Streptophyta > Magnoliopsida > Asparagales > Asparagaceae > Asparagus > Asparagus officinalis. Next base: position 79,646,418 of record NC_033796.1, read on the forward strand.
GGCCTTTGATATCTTAAAGACTAAGTTGACTTCAGCACCTGTTTTGACTATTCCGAGTAGCGACATAACGTTCGTCGTCTACACAGATGCATCGTTGGCAGGTTTAGGAGGTGTATTGATGCAGACTCAGAGAGTAGTAGCGTATATATCACGGTAGTTAAGGGTGCATAAGCAGAACTATCCCACTCATGATTTGGAGTTAGCAGCAGTGGTTTTTGCTTTGAAGTCATGGAGGCACTATTTGTATGGAGTGCAGTTTGAGTTGTTCACAGACCACCAGAGTCTGAAGTATCTTTTCTCTCAGAAGGAACTCAACCAGAGACAAAGGAGATGGATTGAGTTTATCAAGGACTACGAGTTCGCGATTCAGTATCATCCCGGGAAGGCTAACGTCGTCGCAGATGCTTTGAGTAGGAAGTGTCGACATCGGGTTGCGGCTTTGAGGTGTTCATTGTATAGAGATCTTCTTACTCTTAGCCAGTTTGATTTCGAACTCGAGATTGGTGGAGCCAGTGCATTTTTGGGAGCTATGTCAGTTCAACCATCTTGGAGTACCATAGTAGTCAGAGCTTAGGTGGAAGACTCTTGGATTCAAATCCGAAAGGAGGAGATTTTCAAAGAGCCTAAGGCTGATTGGACCATTGGAGCAGATGGAGGTCTACGGATGAAGGGTAGGCTGGTTATGCAATCCAATGCCGAGCTGAAGGGAGAGTTATTTGATGAGGGACATCGTACTAGGTATACAGTACATCCAGGGACCACAAAGATGTATAAAGATTTGAAGATACACTTTTGGTGGAGCGGTATGCATCGAGAGATTGCAGAGTATGTGGCTAAGTGTTTTACCTGTCAGCAGGTGAAGGCAGAGCATCAGAGACCGGCAGGAACACTTCAGCCTTTATCCATCCCAGAGTGGAAGTGGGCGGACACTTCTATGGATTTTATTGTAGGGTTGCCGAAGTCAAAGAAGGGGAACGACTCAGTTTGGGTGATTGTGGATCGGTTGACGAAGTCAGCCCATTTTATTCTAGTGAGGACTACTTATACCGCCGAGGCATACGCGAGGATATTTATTCGGGAGATAGTTCGACTTCATGGAGTTCCAGACACGATCGTGTCAGACCGAGGTTCAGTGTTTACTTCACATTTTTGGAGGAGTTTCCAGGATTCGTTCGGCAGCAGGTTATCTTACAGTAGTGTATTCCACCTACAGACAGGTGGTCAAATGGAGAGGGTGAACCAGGTGTTAGAGGACATGTTGTAGGCTTGTGTCATTGACTTTCAGGGCAGCTGGGAGGAGCATATTACACTGATAGAGTTCGCTTATAAAAATAGTTATCAAGCGACAATCGATATGGCCCCATATGAGGCATTGTACGGGAGACCTTATAGATCACCGATATGTTAGGCAGAGCCGGAGGATAGCTTAATGCTTGGACCAGAGCTAGTGAGACAGACTACTGAGAAGGTAACCTTGATCGAAGAGAGGATTCTAGCCGCCCAGAGTCGGCAGAAGAGCTATGCGGATAAGAATCAAAGACCCTTGGAGTTTCAGGTTAGAGATGCGGTTATGCTGAAGGTATCGCCTATGAAAGGCGTTCAACGATTTGGAAGATGGGAAAGCTTGCACCAAGATATATTGGACCCTTTCGAATTTTGGAGCGCATTGGAGTTGTGTCATACAGACTAGATCTTCCAGCATTGATGTCTAGTATACACAATATGTTTCATGTTTCTATGCTTAAGAAACACTTGCATGATGAGGAGCAGCAACGAGTATTGGATGCACCAGAGATTAAGCTTCAGGAGGATTTGACTACTATTGAGATTCCAGTTGGTATTCTTGCCAGGGAGGACAAGAGGCTTAGAAACAAAGTGATTCCTTTAGTGAAAGTTCGGTGGAACCGAAGAGGCGTTGAGGAGATTTCTTAGGAGCGCGAAGAGGACATGCATCGTGACTATCCACACATGTTTGAGCAGGTAAATTAAAGCTTTTTTGTATGATTTATATATGGCTTATAGATTTAATTATGGCGATGTTTATACATAACACTAAAATAAGGGTATTACCAATTATCTCCTAAGTACTTAGAACATATGGTATATATATGAGGGTTCATTGTTTGGATTTTTTGTTCGATGTACTTGTTACATTTTAGTTAGGGGTTAAGTGGGAGTATTTACATTTTAGATGGTTAAGTGTAGACATCGAATATGATTTTTCGAGAGCGCGAAGATAATATGTAGCGCTACTTCGGGGATTTATTGAGTAAGTGAATTGATTTATGTGTATGAGTATTTGTATGATTATATTTAGATTTAACGCTAGGATGAGGATATTTCCGCTCAATTTTTAACCTTTTGGAACACATGATGATTATATTTAGATTTAACGCTAGGATGAGGATATTTCCGCTCAATTTTTAACCTTTTGGAACACATGGTATATATATGGGGGGTTCCTTGTTTGGATTTTTTTAACCTTTTGGAACACATGGTATATATATGGGGGGTTCCTTGTTTGGATTTTTTGCCCGACGTACTATTTCCATTTGATTAAGGCTTGAGTGGGAATATAGTCATTCTGGATTGTTAAATATAAATATCATTTTATGCTCGTCTAGAGTGATACTATTTGTTTGAATGTGCTTTCTAAATTTCGAGGACAAAATTCTTTTAAGGGGGGAAGAATGTAGAACATCGTATTTTATTAGAAGTATATGTGAATTATTAGTGATAAATAATTCTATTTGTGGTAAATGACTTGAGGGCATGAATATACTTGATAATAAGTCATTAGATATGTATGAGTGTGGTTTCATAGAGTTTTGTGCGTTGGTTTTTGCTGAATAGCAAAACATGCACGAAATCTAAAATTTGGGTCTGCTCAGTCGACTTATGAGTCGACTCATGAGTCGACTAATGAGTCGATTGATGAGTCGACCAATAAGTCAACTGACAGGTTGATTTTGGGTTTTCTTTTAGTTACAGGTTTGGTTGGGTTTTGTTTGGGTTTTAACCGTAATATATATATGTTAGTTTACCCGAAACCAACCCAAAAACCCCTCTGAATCCCAGAGAAACCCTAGCCCCTCTCTCCCCTCAAACCCTAGTTCGTTTTGGCGATTTTTGGGGGATTTTTCGGAGGTTTTCAGTGAGATTTGTCGAGGTGCAGCATAGGAGATCTTGCCCTCTCGGATTCAGGAGTTGGTCAGCATACCAGAGGCGAGTAACATCTCGCCAAATCCTACACCCACTGTTTGTATACTTTTATTTGGTTTTATTTTGGTTTTATTGAGCCTAAATCACTATTTGTGTATAAAAATAGATCTTTATAGTATATGATACGAAAATCGAATGTTTTCAGTTCATAAAAGCTCACAAACAAATTTGTAAATTTAAACCCAGATCTGGAATTTGTTTAAACATGGGTTTTATTGTGATTTAATGGTTTCAAATTTGTTTAAACATGGGTTTTATTGTGATTTAATGGTTTCAATACTTTTTCAAACATGAATAAATATGTTTAGGGTTTTAATATAGAATATGATTTAATGGTTTCAATACTTTTTCAAACATGAATAAATATGTTTAGGGTTTTAATATAGAATATTACATATAAATCTTTCGTTTCTGTTGATATACATGTGTTAGAATCGGATATTTATTGCTAGACATGATTAAAGAGAACTTGAATTAACGTTTTTGCAGATAATCATCGAAAGCAGAAAACTGGAGATTTTCTGCTCAGTCGACCAATGAGTCGACTCATGAGTCGACTTATGAGTCGACTGATGAGTCGACCAATGAGTCGATTGATGGGAAAAATCTTAGTTTTTTATGTGCTTTGTCTGGTCAACTTATGAGTCGACCGATGGGTCGACTTATGAGTCGACTGATGGGTCGACTTATCAGTCGACTGATGAGTCGACCAATGAGTCGATTGATGAGGAGTTTCCTTCTTTTGTATTTCTTCAGTTTGAATCTATTTGAGTTATTTCAGTTTAACTGAAATTGTTTATGTTTGTTTATTGTTGTTGCGTGCTTAAATATGAACGAGGAATCACCTCGAATGACGGGTATTAGAAATTAATGTATAACCTGTATCTTTACATGTGAGATGACATGCGGACACGAGTTTTAGGTTTGCGCACCGAGACACGTGAGAAATTAGAGTATATGCACCTATTCATATAACTCATCTAGTCCATGTGTTGGGCAATTACGATGTGTAGTCCATGTGTTGGATACTTATTACTTTCAGTCCATGTGTTGGACAGTTTACATATGCAGTCCATGTGTTGGACATCCACGACATCAGTTTAGACCTTGAGAGTTAACACCTATACTTGCATAGGCTGGACACGACATTTATATGAGTTGTGACACGACACCGTAATTTAAGTCTGAGATGAGTTGCCTTCTGTTATTATTGTTCTTGTATTAGATTTTGGGTTTGGTATTTAGGGATGCACAATTTGAGATACAATGTATATATATGAGGGTTTCCTTGTTTGGATTATTTCGCTCGACGTACCTATGCCCGTGTAGTAATTTCTTAAATACTAAATATATATATATATATATATATATATATTAACTGTATTTTCTGTACACAACGAGCCCTTTTCCCTTGGGGTTGGTTGTGATGTTGCTCGCTAGCGCTTTGACGCTCGTTGTCCCTCCCCCTTTCAGGTAATGTGCCAGGAGTCCGGAGAGTCGCAGGTTGATGGCGAGACACTCTAGTTTTAGTTATTCTATCATAGTTGTATTTTACTCTTGAGCTCCACTGTAGGCTTTTGTTTAGATATTTTGAGAGTTTATTCTAGAAGTTCTAAAGGCTGTGTGCATTATTTCCTTTTATCCAGACATTTGTATTTGAGACTTATTGAGAAGTTCCAGTTATTCATTTCAGACATTGACTTATACTTTAGTATGTTAGATGATGAAATATTAATTTGATCTCCATTATTTCATCAGTTGACTCTTGTATTATCTTTTACTTACTTTTGTACCTATACCTGTTATTTGACTCTACTAGAGAGATAGTAATTATGATGGTGAAACATGTTATTGCACGGTGTGGTGCATGACAGGTTTGATATTCTTGGTTTTACCCTGGACTGCAGCCTTGTGTGAACCCAGGGGCGTCATAAGATGCATATATTTTATCTCGGAATTTGAGGAAGTGTGTATTATGATTAAAATGAGAGAATTAACAGAAGATGCGATCAAACTCAGATTTATTCCATTTGCTCTCAAAGACAAAGCAAAAAAATGGCTGTATAGCTTACCCGTAAAATCTATCACTACTTGGAAGGAATTTATCACCGTTTTTCTTAAAAAAAAATTCCTATCCATAAAACGGTGAAGTTAAGAAACAGCATCATGAATTTTAAAATTGTCCCGGGAGAACCTTTTTGAAAGTATTTTGACCGATTTAAAGATCTTCTCATCCAATGTTCTCATCACGGTTTAGAAAAATGGCGATCGTGCCAAATAATTTATGAAGGATTAGATTATTTTGCAAAAACTTTCTTAGAATCAATGTGCCACGGGGATTTCATGAGGAAAAATACTGATGAAGCTTGGGAGTTTTTAGAGAGTCTTTCTAAAAAAGTCATGTAATGGGAACACTGTGATGACTGAGTGTCATCAGTTCCCCAACCCAAATCTAGTGATATTTTCTTAGAGTCGAACATTGCATCTGAAGCTAAGATGGCCACAATCATGCGTATGTTAGAAGCTTTAGAAATCAAGAAAAGAGCCCCGGCTCAAATCAATCAAGTTTCAGCCTCAGGATGTCACAACTGTTTGTGACCATCTCATATTTCAGAAGAATGTCCTCTCTTAGGAAATAATCAGCCATTAGGACAGGTCAACGCTGCTCATATTTCAGAAGAATGTCCTCTCTTAGGAAATAATCAGCCATTAGGACAGGTCAACGCTGCATTCCAACGTTCTACAAATGATCAATTCTCTCCAACCTACAATCCAGGTTGGAGAAGTCATCCCAACTTTGCATGGAATCAAGGAAATTCTCCCAGAACTCAAAACTTCACTCCCGCTTCGACCTAATATTTTCCTAGGGAAAACACGGTCCCTTTTAATTCTCATCCACAATATCAACAAGCCAATCTGCCATATCAAAATCAGTCTCCTCTTCATCAAGCTGTAATTCAGACTCCTCACAATCCAGATCAGGATAAATGTCTCAATGTCTTGGAAAGGGGTTTGGAAACCATAATTAAGGCCTCCACTCAAACCACGAATATGTTGACTCAAACGTCCAGTACTCTGAATTCCTTTATGCAATCAACCGGACAAATGCTCAACTCCAACACTCAAGCTATAGCTAGATTAGAATCTCAGCTTGGTCAACTAGCTAGTGCCGTGAGTGCAAGAGAGAAAGAAAAATTTCCGAGTCAACCCATGGTCAACCCTAAGGACATAGGATGCGGTTCATCCTATGAAGCTCAAGTGAATGCAATCCATTCACTTTGGTCAGGTAGACAGGTCGATAATCAAGTGAGAACTCCTCCAAGTCAAACTTTTGATCCAGTACAAATTCCTTCTCCTTCTCCTTCTAATGAATCTATTCAACAATCACCCCCCTCAGATGATCAAGATCCTGAACCGGAACCTGAGCCTGCTTTTGATAGATTTAGACCGGTTGCTCCCTTTCGAGATAGACTCAGGTCTAGGAAACACTCTCCTCAGGAGGAGAAGATCCTAGAAACATTCAAGCAGGTTAAGGTCAATATTCCTCTCTTAGATGTAATTGAACAAATTCTATCTTATGCTAAATTTTTAAAAGAATTATGCACTAAGAAGAGGAGAATAAATGTTCCAAAGAAAGTCTTTTTAACCGCCAATATCAGTGAAATACTATCAAATCCCATACATTTGAAACGTAAAGACCAAGGTTCCCCCATCATTTCATGTATCATTGGTAATACTCACATTGATAAAGCGCTTTTAGACTTAGGCGCCAGTGTTAATTTGCTTCCATATTCAGTCTACCAGCAATTGGGTCTAGGTGTACTGAACCCAACCAAATGCACCTTATAGTTGGCTGATAGATCTGTTAAGGTCCCTATGGGTAAGTTAGAGGATGTTCTAATTAAGGTTAGAGATTTTATTTTTTCAGTTGATTTTGTAGTCTTAGAAACACAGTCTGTTTCCAATTCCAAAGGACAGACACCTGTCATCTTAGGACGACCTTTCTTAGCCACTTCTAATGCTCTCATCAACTGTAGAACTGGTCAAATGAAGCTGTCCTTTGGAAATTTAACTGCTGATCTCAACATTTTTAATCCAGGGGACCAACCAAATAATCAGCCTCTAGAAATAAATTACATTCAGGAAAGATCAGAAGAAGAAGAAGAAGAAGAGCCTGATTTCAATTTTGAGAAATTTTTTGATGAATAGTTAGAGTTTTTAGAAGAAGCAGATCAGGTCCTTGAGAATAATAAAACTGTGTTAAACATTTGCTGCTTTGAATTAAATTTTGAAGAACTCTTTCTTGATGATCTTAGATTCTTGGAGAATAATCAACAACCAAATTTTCAAAACTCTACAGAAGAATTGGTTGTTAGAAAATAAAACTTCACAGTACAAGAGTCTAAGTTCATTAAAAAAACTCTACAGAAGAATTGGTTGTTAGAAAATAAAACTTCACAGTACAAGAGTCTAAGTTCATTAAAAAATGTAAAATGCATGACACCAATAATACCTACCCTTCACAGTACAAGAGTCTAAGTTCATTAAAAAATGTAAAATGCATGACACCAATAATACCTACCTTACTCTGTTGTAGGGATGTCAAATGAGTGGTTTTGGTTGGGTTTGGTTGGGTCATAAATGGGTGGTCACATTTAAGACCATTTAACCATTTATAACTCATTTAGCATTTGCTAAATGGGTCGGTTCTCATCCACCCATTTACTAAATGGGTGGTTAATGGGTGACCCGATAACCCATTTAGATATAATGCTTTTATATATATGTAAGTTTCAGTGATCTACTTACAAATTTTTAGGGGGTTTTCTGTGAACTTGCAGGGGATTTTTGGTAAATTTTCAGGGGGTTTATGTAAACTTTCAAGGGTTTTCTACAAACTTGCAGGGTTTTTTTGGTAAACTTTCACCAACAGTAAAATCAGTATTAATATTGCTAATAAAATAACCATCGTACCAGGTTTTTTGGTAAACTTTCACCAACAGTAAAATCAGTATTAATATTGCTAATAAAATAACCATCGTACCAGCACAATCACCAACTTTTAAATCGGTATTAATATTGCTAATAAAATAACCATCGTACCAGCACAATCACCAACTTTTAAATCGCTACCAATACCTGGTAGATAATACTTTTCCAGCCTGAAACCTAATTTCACAGGCGCAAGCACATGCAGACAAATTATCAACGGAAAAACATCAACCTCAAAAGCTTCCTCAGTTTAAAAAAAGACGTTCTACATATAACAAAAATCAAAATGTGAAGCGCTAAGATCCCAAGTTTTATACACAGCATTACGACTAGTAAACATTATATAGATCAACATATGCTGAAAGAGATTGGCCTTTTTAGTCCATTGTCTATCAAACAATAACCACTACAAGATAAGTTAAAACTGGATGAGAGTGAAAGAGGCGGTTGATCTTAGACTTTTCTTAAACTACCGATCGTTCTCAAACTCATGTACATGATCCAAAAGTAGTTTGATGTCATCTCTTCGCTCTTGTTGCAGGCAAAGAACGGCGAGTACTGCAAACAGAATATGAAAGATAGTTGGTCAAAAATAGAGAACATAAGCAGTAAGGCAATGCACAAGGAGCACAGAATACATACTAAAACCAATTACTGCAAGTATAAGCATCACTGCTGCTACCACAATCAACACACACCTCCTATATAAGTAGACAAAGTCATTAGTGCAATGACAGAACAAAGCCAAATCAAAAAATAACAAGGTATAGAGCCATACACTGTATCAATAACACTTCTAATCTTTTCTGAACTTTCATTTGTTTTGTCTGATAGGGTATTAGCCGCATTATTCAAATCTATGTTCAGCTTGTCAATTTCATTTTGAACATCAGATGGCACACAACGGAATAGCAAAAGCAAAAGCCAATTAATTTCCCATATACATTCATTTCAAAATGCAAAGATATGGTAATAAGACACACAACGGAATAGCAAAAGAAATTATAGAGATGCCTTATACACTGATCATAATTTCTGCACATCACAAAACTTAGGAATCTCTTTGCAAATAAAAGCGGAAAAGGAGCTGCTCCCTTGTTTGCACTTGACAATTTTGAATGATTTGATTTTTCTCAGTCTTCATAATCCATTGTCATTGACCATAATTGTTCTGATAATACTATGAAAATCAAGTGCACTACCAAAATGGAGAGGTATGCACACACAAAAATTCGCAGAAACCTCATCTCTAGCTCTACAAAGCAGCGGTGAATAGTAGTACAATGCTTAAACATCAATAAAGATTAATACCTTAATAGATGACAAATCTTCTAACAAGCACTTCACCACCCTCCTTCAGATTCAAAATTTTGAATATCACTAAAATCATGCACCAACAGATGTCCTTCTTCAATATCTTCCAAAGCTGTATTTAGATCATAGGATACAACTATGTTAGTCTAATATAACACATGTACACCATAAATTTACAGAAGGTAACAAGAAAAAGTAAGCAACTTACAAGGAACCTCCTCTAACCAAGAACCAAGGCATATTTGAGCTTCGGCATTTTCCGGAAGAAAACGATTGCGGTACTTATCAAGCACACGACCAGCTATACTGAAAGCAGATTCAGAGGCCACTGAAGTAATAGGGATACTGAGTATATCACGAGCCATCATGGATAATTGAGGACGCTTCTCAGATTCTACTTTCCAATATTCAAGAACATTCAATTTCTCATTTTTCTTCCAAGAAAGTATCTTTTCATCTAAATACTCTTCTAATTCAGACTTGGTCCTACTGACTGAAACTACTTGGCTCTCAAACTGTTCAAACTCAAGCATCTCATCATCACGAACATCTCCAAAGGCCTCTTCCGAACTACTACCGGCCATGCATATATCATTTGATGCTTTCTCATATTCTTTGTAAAGAAGCTTTAACTTATCCAAGAGAGTCACCACATGAGTAGAACCAAGACCCACTTTTTGAAAACAAAACTCCACATATTTCACCTTATAACGGGGTCTAAGATGCATGCAAAGGACAAAATCTTGCTATAACACTTTCAATATTTATTAAACTTTTTCTCCATATCACTTGCCATGGATTTTATGTCTTCATCTTCACTTGTCATCTCTTCCTTTATGCATTTTTGTATCTTCCAAACTCCACCAAAATACAAGTTAGAAGTTGGGTATTTACTTCCAGAAAAAAGAGTGCACACTTCGTAAAAAGGTTTCAAGAACTTTGCTATTTTTTCAGCCTTTACCCATTCTTCAGTTGATGGACAAAATATAAAATTTGAATCGATTACCTTCAATTGCTCAAATGCCCGACGAAAAGGTAAAACACTCTCCAACATTAAAAAGGTGGAATTCCACCTATTGGACACATCTTGTTGAATTTTCTTTGCACCAACTGAATAAGTTTGTTCGATACACTTTGCAAATTTTTTCTTCCTTCCAGGAGGACTCTTTACATATTTAATGCATTCTCTAAACTTGGATAAAGATTTATCAATTATTTTTAAACCATCTTGTACAACAAGATTTAAAATGTGAGCACAACATCGTACATGCAAAAATTCACCCTTGGAGACAAAATGCTCCTTTAAAGCAGGATGGTCTTTCAAAATCTTCATAAAAGCATCATTATATGATGCATTATCCAATGTAACAGTGAAAATTCTTTTTTCTATGCCCCACTCCTTCAGTAAATGAAATAGCTTCTCTACTAAAATTGCCCCACTATATGGGGGTGAAACATGAGACAAAGCTAATATTTTGTTTTGCAAGATCCATTGCTCATCAATGTAATGTGCAGTAAGAGACATGTAGTAATCTGATGTTGAAGAGGTCCACAAGTCTGTAGTTAGACTGATTCTGCTAGGAACTAGCTTCAAAGTTTGTTTAAGAATTCTTTTTTCTTTCTGGTACAACTTAAGCAAATCAGCTTTAGTGGTGTTCCTCGAGATATGCTTAACTTCAGGATTTAAAAATGTATGTAATTTGCGTATCCCTCGATGTTCCACATAACAGAATGAATAACCATGCAATGCAATGACCCTAGCCAACATTTCTCTGTAATTATCTTGATCTAATGGCATGGTTTTCCACGATGAATCAACCTCATCTATATCCCATTTTGGGCAAGAATGAATATGCCTCAACATATTTGTGGTACCATAACCACTAACATAAACTTGGTCACATTTCTTGCACTGAACTTTAGCTTTCCCATCACTATCAACAGGCAACTCAGTAAAATACTCCCAAACTTTTGATTTTGCTCTTCTTTTACGTATAGATAAAGTTTCATTACCAGATTCACTACCATCATCGCATGCAGTAAATTCATTCAAAGACATAGTAGCTGAAACAAGAAAAATAACTTTTAAATATCAAAACAAATATCAAAAGTTAATAAAATAGCTTCGTATATAATAAATAACTACAATAAGAAAAGAACACTACGCAACAAAAGTGAAATCAACAATTTAGGAGATTACAATTGAACAATTTAGTAATTGCAACAATATTCGTATGAAATCAACAATTTAGGAGATTACAATTGAACAATTTAGTAATTGCAACAATATTCGTATATTAAAGCGACATTATTCGAAATGTTACTCTATATTTACAATTTAGTAATTGCAACAATATTCGTATATTAAAGCGACATTATTCGAAATGTTACTCTATATTTTTCGAATATGCTAAATAGACTGAAATCAATATGGTATTTATTATCTGGTGCACAAAAGAAACTTATGTAGTCTACAAACAATGTTGGAGAATGTTTCATGTCAATAACTATGGTTTCTTAACAATGATGTGAAATAAAAATAAAAGTAAACAACAAGAACTGCAATTGCAAACAGCGAAGTGGGATTCCAATAACCAGTCAACCTTTCAGGAGAACAAATATGATAAGAATTAACTGCCAAATTAGCCAACAATAACAAAGATCAATGGTGTATCCTGCTGCGTCTGTCAAATGTGCTTCTCTGCTTGCTGATATAAAAGATAAATCTAGGGAATTAAGGGAATAATCACGATGTATCAGCGTTAATATAGTGTCGCTCAATTTCACACCATATGGAGTTATTTATTCACTAGAATATAGAAATTACCGATCAGTATATAGCTGTTATGTATACTTCACATAAGGAACCACTGTACCTCTGAGTCTCTGTGTGTCGATGACGTATCCTAATAGCAAATAGCATTTCAGCAGACACAAGATGCTTACAGAAGCATGGGAAATTAGTAAAAGTAAGGAAACATTATAATAAGTTGACTATAGTATATTCCAGGTGTATCTTAGAACAGCATTCATGTTGGCAATTCTGTGGAGACTAGCATTCAACAAACTCTTGAGAAATTTCCGATAGCAACTTCATGATTTCAACAAAGAAGCATGTAACATATCTATAATCATCGGATGTCTATTGATTGGATGGTCAACTGCAAGGTAAATTTAAACTATTCAGGAATCTGTCTGCCCTAACTTAAATGGTTCACAAATATCTATAAAATAGTCGCATTCACTATAGTTAACATACACAATGACTTGGAACAAGGCATTCCTAATTCACAAACACAAATTGAAATGCAACACAAGCCATTCAACACATTAGTTATAAATTAGAATGCTTACGAAATAAATTTGGCAAGTTATCCCTCCACGGGTTCACAAAGTAATGGCTTTATGTCCTTTATGAATTCTACTCCTTTTTCAAGACCACCTTCTTCAGAAGTATTAATGTGATTTTTCCAAAACATACGCTGAAATAATTTGATTCACAAATTAGAGGAACATAACCCAAATTGGCACAAATTGAGAGCATTTGGATGTGTGAATCCTCTACTTCTCCTTCAAAAGAGTACATGATAATGTTCATCTATAGCTTTCAAGCAATAAAAAAATCAAATACAAAAAACATATCAATCACTGCTACTAATTTATCTGCGGATCATTTCAGCAAACAACTAGCAAGCATAAACTAATTAAAAATCACATGAGTTTTGAAGAAGCACGGGATAATGCTCATCTAAACCAAGTAACGAAATTTGAGAGGAAATTTAACATTAGATCATCGAGGGAGCAAAAACCCTAACAAACCCTAGAATTCCGTAGGAACTGGGACCAGATCTCACCTCTGAACTCGACCAAATGATCAGCCACCACCAAATCCAAAACCGAAGCCCTAGAAGCGGACGCTCCGGCGAAATCTAGACTGTCGAGAGAGATGAGGGGTGAAATCGAGCGCTTGAGAGGTGAAATCGAGCGCTTGAGAGGAGAGAGACCGAGGATCAGGTCCTTGAGAATAATAAAACTGTGTTAAATATTTGCTGCTTTGAATTAAATTTTGAAGAACTCTTTCTTGATGAACTTAGATTCTTGGAGAATAATCAACAACCAAATTTTCAGAACTTCACAGAAGAATTGGTTGTTGGAAAACAAAACTTCACAGTACAAGAGTCTGAGTTCATTAAGAAATACAAAATGCATGACACCAATAATACCTACCTTACTCTGTTGTAAGAATTATTGAACACCCCGAAATGCTTGGAATTTCACATTATTGATTATATCATTCTGAATTTATTTAAAATCCGGGGAAGAATTTTTAACAATAATGCATGATTCAATGTAGAATACGAGCTCTCCATGTTGAACATTTCATTCTACATTATTTGTTTTGTATATTTTAGAATAATAAAAAGAATTTATTTTTCTCTCATTTGAGAGTTTCTTGTTCAATTGTAAAAAAAGGAAAAAAAGAGAAAAAAAAAGAGAAAAAAGAAGAAGAGAATAATAAATTTTTGATTCTATCCTCCTCAGACCAAAGGTAATTACAGATTTTTATCAGCTGATCAAATGTAAGTGCTTCACTTCTTATCTGCTTTACTTTGTGCATCATAGAGTTTGCATTGAGGACAATGCAAAATTTAGGTGTGGGTGTGGGAATTTGTTATTTTTTCTCTTTATTTTACATTTTAGTTGCATTTTTGCCATTTTTTCTTTTTCCTTAAAAAAATATAAAAATATCGTCACTTGCCAAATTGATAGAGTTATGTAATAATTGATTTATTTAATAAATTTTAAATTTTCTAATCTCTAGTTTGTTATTTACTCAAGTTTACCTTTTATGATAACTCTAAATAAATTTCTTAAGAAATAATTTTCAAAGTAGTATACTTCACTTAAGCCTTAACTTAGATTTTTATTTAAAATAATGAAATATATATATGCTTAGCTTAGAGTTAAAAATAATTTTTCAAAGTGACTTGACTTACATATTTTCCAGAATATATATACATATACATTTAAAAAAAATTTACAAAAGAAGAGTGCGAAAAATGGGCACAAAAAAACTCTTAAATTCAAGGTGATTCTATCTTATAAAGCCTAAGTTGACCGAGTAATTAAGCCCAATGAGTATTTCCATACTTAATGACCTAAGCCTAATTGGGTTGGGATCCATTGGACCAAAACTCGTTAAATGGTCGCTTAGAAAGCCCGTTAAAGTAGAAAAAAATCACCAAAGAAGAAAGATTTAAAAATAAAAATAAAAATAAAATAAAATAAAATAAATGTTTTATTTATAGTTATATTTATATATATGATCTTGAAAAATATTTTAGATCAAGCAACTTGAATATTATTTTAAACAAAGAGTTAGCATGTTCTTTTCAAAACTTTTAAATTAAATTTCTAAGTTTGGCTTGGTTTTGTATTGCTATAATGAGAAGATTTTCTAGGAAATTTACCTTAGAGTTATATATAAAAATATTTTCTTGAGTAATAACTAGCTTCAATTATCAAGTAAATTTAGTTATTTACTAACTTCTTTAATTTGGCAAGATGATCGAATTTTGTGGGTATATTCACTGCAAACCCTCACGAGACTACAACTCATTCACTAGGGTAACCTAGGGGTTTAAAGGCTTGTTGTATGCGCTAAATACAACCGTGATTCCTGCAAAAGTGAGTTAGGTTTTCTTTCATTTTTCTTTCTTTGCTAGAGGACTAGCAAAAGTTTAGGTGTGGGGGTATTTGATAATCATATTTTATTATAATTTTATACCCTCATTATCTATTTTATATGAATAAATATACCACTAATAATTATTTTTATCTTTTAATTGCGTGTTAATAAAGAATAAATCTTAAACTCTCATCTCTCAACAAAAGCCCTTGATTTAATGAAGAAATGAAGCCCATGAAGGCAAACAATTTCTTTCAAATACTTTATGAAGTATTAAAAGCCCAAAATGCAAAGAAAATGTCAAAAGGCTCAAGCCCAAAGCCTACAAGAAGAAGGATTTTCGGAAAAGCAACCAGAGTGAACTAGGCATCGATGCCAGCATCGATGCCCGCATCGATGCCAGCATCGATACCCTTATCGATGCTGGTATCGATGCCATCGTCATTCTGTTATGAATTTAAGGCTGAAATTCATGGTTTTTGGATAAGATTTCGATCCAATGGCTCTCATTCACTAATGTTTACTATAAATAGGGGTAGAGAGTAAGGGGTTAGACGTGTGAAATTTTTTATAACTCCTTTTGGAGAAGAGGGCTACTCTTAATTGAGAAGGCCTTCCAAATTTGTAACCTTTTGTTACAATTAATAAAATAATTTTTTTCACCACTTTAAATTTTCTTCTTCTTCTCTTTGTTGGATGATGAAGATGAAGATGAAGATGGAGATTAATTTGAAGGTTTGTTTTTCTTATTTCTCTTTTATTGCTTATTAGTTTAGATTTATTTTCATGTTTGTAATTAAATTTTATTTTCTTGTTTAACTAGCCAAGAGGCTAGAACCCTCTTGCCTTAGATTTATTTCATGCTCATAGATTAGATTTATTTCATGCTTATAGAGTAAATTTATTTTCTTGCATTTAATTCTTACAATTTATTTTATAGTTTAGATTTTGCAATTTATTTTATAGTTAGATTTTAATTTCTTGCACTATTCACCTTGAAGCTAGAACCCTCTTGGGTTTAGTTTTTCTTTTTGTTTATTTTATTTTATTTGATCCGTCTTTAGACTAGAACCCTCTAGGGAATCACCATTTTCTAAGAAGTAGATTCAATTCTAGATTATCCATATTTTTAATTGAATCCGCCATCTTTACTTTCTTAAATTTTATTTTCTTTCTTGATTTTTATTTATTTCTCTATTTTATTCTTTCTTCTTTCTTGCCTTGTTGATCACATTTATTTTTGCTCACATCCACTCTCAAACACATTGATTTACGCACTATCACTTTCACTCTCATTATCTCTCCAAAATCACATTCACTTATCACTCCTATTTGTCACGCACACAACATAAGAACCGATTTTATATTTTCTCCTACAAAACACCTTCCTCGTGGGATCGATATCTTTATACTATAACTTGACATGGTTGTGCATTTGCAATATTTTTGGTACATGTTTATGCCGCATCAATATACTCATGTTTATGTAGGCGAATAAAACTGCTTATAGGTCCCTTAACACAGCTCGGCACGGTGATTCGACAAACCAATGAACCAACGGGTTGGTGAAGCAACGAGTCATCCAACCGTAGAGTCCACCACATCAAACAAGACCGGGAGCGGACTCGAACTCGAACACCAAAGCGGATTTACTGCCAAATCAGGATCCGGATTGCCAAATCAGAGTCCAGATCAACAATGAAGTTCGGATAAACCGCGAGACCGGAAAACGAGCCCCCTGGCCGAGCCACGGATCTGGGCCCAGATCTAGACCCAGATCCAGTTTCAAATGCCTATAAATAGACATGAGAGCTCATTGTTTTGGAGGTTGGACTTTTTTGAGGCGAAACTCTGCTGGATTGAGAGCTCAACTTCGGAATCTTGAAGATTTGAAGACTTGGACTTTTCAGATCTGGTTCTTGGCGATCATCCACGTCAGATAAGGCAGGAGTTCGAGAGAGATCAGATCTGAGATCCACACGGTTATCCTCCAGATCAAAACTTGGTTTTTGATCCCGAGAAGAGTATCGATTTCGCTTGGTCGATTTTGATTACTAAAGGCTATTATTTCCTTGGTGAAATAGTACCCCGGCTGTTATTTCCTTCATGAAATAACACCCGTCATACCGTGTAGATCCGACTGGATCAAGATTGCGTGGTGGTCCACGGATTAACCCCGACGCAGGCGAAGAACCCACACAAGCAAGAGACCACAAAACAGGATCTTGCGATTTGTTCGAGAAAAAGAAAGTTGTAATTTTCTCTTTTTCTTTGATTTTGTTGTAACCGGATCTTATAAAAAGACTGGATCTTTTGTAACCGATAAACTATTGTTGAAGAGAATAATGACTTCAATGAAAGTAATTTTTTCCGCGAACAATCTGGTGATCATAGTGGGAGCCACCGATCTCGCTGCCGAGATCGTTGCGTCGCAGCCGCGGATCTCAATCCCGGTCGAGGAGGAGGTCGAGTATGAATTCGACCAACAAAAGTTCAAGGAGTATCTGTCATCGTCATCCGGATCCACCTCCCCCCACAAGTCCATGAAGTTCTCCTCCAGGAGAAAAGTTTGTTGGTACGAAGAAGTGCAGAATACCAACAAAGATCTCACCCCAATTGATGTCGAAGTTGCATCGGGTGAAGCTCCATCGACCTCCAACCATGTCAAATCTGTTCCTGCCAATTCCTCCGTCGTTGAGGGCATTGTGACTCTCTCAAAGAGAGCCCGCCAGAGGCGACGTCAACGCCTGGCGCGGCAACTCGCAAAGGCAATGGAGTCCACTGACGGAATCCGCTATAACGCGGATCTAAAGAGCAGGAGAGGCAAACAACCTCAACAACCAATGAATGGCAGCTCCTCCATGCCGCCAACAAATGAATGGATCCGTGTCAAACGAAATCGTTCAACACTTGATGAGCGCATTTGCAAGCGCCGCGCACTGTCAGCGCAAGCACGAGCTCAAGTCCAGGAAGCCCGCAGAAGACTGCAGAAGGAAGTGGCCAAAAAGCCGCCACCAACCCGCCAAGTCTGTAGACTGAAGTCTGAAGCAGCGATTCAGGCTAAAGAGCAACCTTTGCAGCCTTCAGCAAAAGTTCAACCTCTGGCGAACCAACCTAAATCACCAATAATTCCCATAGCTACTCCGAGAGATCACGCAGAATCATCCCGAAGAAAGAAGTCAGTGTTGGAGCGCTTCAGTCCACTTCCAGATGGACGATGCAAAGCTCCAGTTCAAGAACATTTGGGCCCGATAAAGAAACCCCGAACGACTCAACATGCTGGGAGTCGCCGCCACCCTCAAGATGACAAAGAGATCAGGACAGCTAGGCGCACCAATTTGCGCATTGAAGTCTAGGAGCCCGCTGAGAACTCACGCCCACAAAGGCATGAATTTGCGCATTGAAGTCTAGGAGCCCGCTGAGAACTCACGCCCACAAAGGCATGTTTCGAGGCGCGTGGCTTTTGAAAGCCCAAAGAAGACAGTTCGCCCTCAGAAGGAAACATTGTCGTCTGATGACGATAGCGTTATACCTGAGAAGTCGTGCCAACACACGATAGGTTACTCCGAACTTCAAGCAGACGAGTTGTACTATCGTGTTGGGGGTACGAGTAAAACCTAGAAAATGAGTCCTCGAGAACTAGAAACTCAATGCCCCTGTTCCAAACTCATTCGAGTAGTATTGTCGGAGTACAACTGCACCAAGGTAGTCCCTGAAAGAATTTTGGTTTTCGAAAGACTCAGTACCAAAACGCCAAAACCAAGGCATAAGCGTTTTCGACAAAGAAGAATGGTGGTTGAAGATGGAGAATTTCCGAGGGTCACCACTAATATGACCAGCAAAGGGACGTCGACACAGGATAATCCCAAGTCGATTCCGGAAGCACCCCGGCGTATAACACGTCTGCAGTCCGGAGCCATCATACGAGCAACTTATGGTAGGATTCGGACAAGATTACCTTCAGAAGATAAAGAATCGGATGTCGGCTCTACGGTCGCATCAGATAATACGGTATCTAGCGAGGGACAACCCCGCGAGTCACTTATGATAAGTGCGGAACAAGTGGCCAAGATGCTCGAAGAAGCCATGGCTAAATAACAGGAGAGCTTCAGGTTCAAAATGTAGATGGCCATGCAGAATATGAGAGAAATGCATGACCAACAAATCTAAGCACTGACAAACCAGCAAGGCGAACCAAGTCGTCGTAACCAGGTTAATCAGGAAGATGAGGACACAAATGCGAATGAAGCTCATAATGCCAATAATCCTCCCGTCAATGCAGGGGGTGGTAACGAGAATGCTAGCGAAAACATAGGTGAAAGTTTGAAGATTAAAAACCTCGAGAGCAAAATCAATACGTTGATTTCCGCTCAAGAGATAAAGAAGATGGGCATTCCTTGTCCATACCCAAGAGAATGGGAATCAATCCCGTATCCGGCGAAGTTTAATCTAATTAACTTCACGTCATTTAATGGGATAGGTTCACCCACTCAGCATTTGATTTACTTTAAATCACACCTAGGGGTTATCTCTGGTAATGAGCCTCTGATGGTACGGTCCTTCGTTGGCACTCTTCGTGGAGCCGCCTTCGATTGGTATCGCCGCCTCAAGCCAGGAAGCGTGAATAGCTGGGACGACATGGAGACTAAATTCCTCACTAACTTCTTCGAAGACGACACCGAGATATCCATCGGGTCGTTGCTTGACGAGAAACAAAAAGACAGGGAATTGGTTGATACCTTCGTCAAAAGGTTTCGGAACAAAGCGATGAACTGTCGGGACCCGATCACTGAGGAGTTCATTCTCTAGACTTTCCACAACAACCTCACATTGGACGTGTTGGAAGCAATGGGGACAGCACCGTCCAAAACATGGAAGGATTTGAAGGTCCGAGGAGAGCAAGCCGAGCGATTCCTCAGAAGGAAGAAGGCGGAAAGAGGCCAACAGGCGACGAATGCTCAGCAACAGAATTTCGTCCCATGAGGGAAAGGTAAGGAACATGCTAATGCAGTTGATGCTAATTAAACTTTCCAATTGTAACCTCACCAACAGCCACAGCAACGAGCACCACAACAATCGCAGTCGCAATGGCAACAACGGCCTCAGAAGCAGAAATCTTCGAAGCCAAGATTTCCTAAAGTGTACTCCTTCAAAGATGACGAAGTTCCCAGCATCTTTAAGTACCTGTTGGAAAATAACAAAATCCAGCTGCCGTCGATCGTGGATCAAGAAGGGGCTAGCAAAGTGACGGATCCAAAGTATTGCGCATACCATAGAGTGGTCCATCACCCTACAAAGTCATTCTACCATCTTAAGGATAAAATCCAGGCGTTAATTGATGTAGGCGTCATAACCCCGAAGCTGTCCAAGAATGTCGGAGCAAATGCAGTATCAATCAGCTTTGGATCAGTGCCCACAACATGGTTTGAACCAGAACGCATCACCAAAGTTAGAATAAAGATAGTGAATGACGACCCATATGGACAGCGCCAAAAAGGACTTGTGCCACACACAACCCCAAATGGTGAAATCCTCTGGGTTCATCCCGATCTAATTGAAGACGATCAATGGACGACTTCCTCGACCAAAAAGGGTAAAGGTAAGTCCTGCAATGCTACCTCCACGATCTTCGAAGAGGATGGTAATGAAGCTCCTACCTTCCCGCCCTCCGAAGAAGAACAAGAAGTCTTTGCCACTAGAAGCGGAAATGAGTATCACTTCAACTATCCATCACCTAGCGATTAGTTAGCTGAGCAGGGGGTGACTAAACTGGGACCAGCCAAAACTCTCACGAAGCTGGGTGTGATTACGACTCCTAGACTGGTTGAAGAAGCTCGACGACAGCCGGTTGATAAACAGAAAGAAAAGAGGCCCCAGGAGGTTCAGAATCCGAAGCAGTCTCATTTCAATCGTCCGATTGGAAGAGATAAACCGAAAAGCTCGAACACTCCGCACGTATTCGATATTATGGCTCAACTAGCTAACATTCCAGCACGGATAACATTGTATGAGTTGCTACGGCTGTCTAAAGAAACTAGGGAAGCTTTGCAAGAAGCCTTGGCCAATTCCGAAGTGTTCCTTACTCGGATCAAGCCGGTACTTGAAGAACCAGAACCGTTAATTCAACACTGTAATATAGCGGCTAAGAACCTTCCCTGCATTACCTTCACCAAAGAGGATATGCAGACAAAGAACTCAAACCATGATCGACCCCTATATTTCATTGGGTACATTGGCTCCGGCAAAGTCAACCGAATCCAAGTGGATCCGGGTTCTGCTGTGAGTATTATGCCGCTTCGCTTGATGCATTTCCTTGGCATTCTAGTTAGTAAGTTGGCGTCCACAGGCACTGTTATCTATGGATTCAATACTAGCGGGTCAAGACCCTTGGGTAAGATCCGGGTAAAGTGTCAAATGGGAGATTTGAAGACAGAAGTCACATGTTATGTGATCGATGCCGAGACTTCATATAACTTACTATTGGGTCGGCCTTGGATCCATAGTAATGTTATAATTCCCTCCACACTCCATCCGTGTTTGAAATATGTCGACACTGATAATAAGGTTAGGACGGTGGTCACTGATAAGCAACCATTCAAAGGGTATGAGAATTATTTCACTGATTCTCTCCTTTATGGTAACGAATCCGATACTGAATCATCGGCCCATGGCACGAACAGCGGAGAAGAAGCTGATACCGAAGCCGGATTTGATTACAACGGAGGTTATGTTTTAAACGACATTGTATCCTTTGTAATCAACCTTGACGATGAACAATCGTCAGAGGACAGTTGTAACTGGGAACTTGCCAATAATGAAATAAATAACGATTTAGAGTACTCCCTGTCTCTTGATGATGTGATAAAAGAATTGTATGATAATCCCGATTTATATATGCCGCTTCAATCGTCCTATATAGCAAAGGAACGCCTCCAGCATTCTTTCAGAACAACCCTGGTCATCCCGAACAAAATAGGAGGCGAAAAAGAAGTGATTTACGGTAAGGGAAAAAGCTCTCCATTACCAGATCATTTCTTAAGGGAAGATGAGAATGATGACAAACCTGGTCGGCATTTATCTAAGTATAGTCCGGAAGCGCGCAAGCTCATGGAAAAACAGGGATATGATTTCACACTCGGAGAAGGTTTATACTTCGATCGAGGTCCTCGTATTCCAGCCAAAGCGGCATATGTACCAAAAGGGAATCCGGACGATTATTATAAATACAGACGAGGGTTAGGGTATGAATCTTCTTCAGAAGGCGAATGTTGCTGGTTAATCAATAACCAATCATCTGAGCAATACAAATATGGATATCCGTCAGATTCCTCGGAATGGGATTCTGATACAAGTCTGGGGGAAGCATTCAAAGACCTAATAGCGAACATGGCTACAGCTGATTCGTCCACAATGGAGAATGATGATCAAATGCCAACATGGGAAGACCCATGGGTTCATCACCTGAACATGCAGTATGGTGATAGGTTTGAACAGAGGGAACCCCCCCCACTGAAGATAAAATAGTACAAGTTAACATGGGCGACGAGGCCAACCCAAAGCCTATATTCATCAGTGATGGTCTTCCCTCAAATGAGAAGGAGGAATTAATTGCTCTCATCAGGGAATATATTGACGTCTTCGCTTGGAACTATGAAGATATGCCAGGGATCAACCCCAATGTGGCAATGCACCGCCTCGATATCAAGTCGGATGCCAAACCTGTCAAACAACAGCAAAGACAGTTTCGTCCGCAGATTATGGAAGCCATTAAGGCAGAGGTTAAGAAATTGATCGAATCAGGATTTATCCGAGAGGAGCAACATCCAGACTGGCTAGCTAATATCGTTCCAGTCATGAAGAAGAACGGTAAAATCAGGATTTGCATCGACTTCAGGGACCTGAATACGACATGTCCAAAAGACGACTTTCCTCTCCCAATCACGGATGTCATTATCAACAATACGTGTGGGTTTGAGAGAATGCTTTTTATGGATGGCTTTTTAGGATATAACCAAATCAAGATGTACCTAGATGACGAGAAGCATACAACGTTCAGAACACCCCTTGGTGTCTTTTGCTACACGGTGATGCCTTTCGGTCTAAAGAATGCAGGCGCCACGTACCAGCGAGCAATGACTAAGATTTTCTAAGAACATCTCAGGAAAACAGTCGAGTGCTACGTTGATGATTTGGTTGTAAAAAGTCGCAATAAAGAATATCACATCAAGGACTTAAAGACGATGTTTGATCTCATGCGAAGTCATCAATTGAAGATGAACCCCACCAAATCCTTCCTTGGAATGTCCAGCAGAAAATTCCTTGGATTCGTCGTCACCACTAAAGGTATACATATCGATCCTGATAAGGTGAATGCGATACATGAACTGCAACCCCTAGAAATCTAAGAGAACTCAGAGGATTGCAAGGGCGGTTAGCTTACATCCGGCGGTTCATCTCAAATCTTTCTGGGAAGTGCCAACCATTCTCTAAGCTAAACAAGAAAGGTGTGTCATTTATTTAGGACGACGCCTGTCAAAAAACATTCGAAGATATCAAAACATATCTGACGAATCCTCCTGTTCTCGTTGCACCAAAATCAGGTAGACCGTTCTTGATTTATCTCAAGGCGATGAACCACTCGATAAGTGCTTTACTAGCACAAGACGATGATAATGGTCACGAACAGGCAGTCTATTACCTAAGTTGGACCTTGGTAGGCGCCGAGTCTCGATATCCGATGATTGAGAAAGAATGCCTCGCATTAGTATTCGCAATGCAAAAGATGCGGCATTACTTGGTTGGACAGACGATTTACGTCATTTCTAACGTTAATTCAGTACGGGTATTTATGACGCAGCTGGCCTCTATGAATTGGTGGTTAGCAAAGTGGACCCTTCTCTTGTCCTAATATGATTTGCACTTCAAACAGCAGAAGTCGATCAAATGACAAGCGATTTGTGATCTTTTGGCGGCAAACCCGACAACGGATACAGCAGAAGTATATAATGACTTGCCGGATGAAACCCACGAGGTTAACACTACATCGCACCAACAAGTATGGCAATTATACTTTGATGGTGCTTCGAGGGCAGTTAATAGGGCAATAACCCCGGGATGTTCTAAAGTCTCCTCCAGAGTTGGAGTTGTCTTAGTTTCCCCGGGGAAGTATGTGATGCCTCGGGCTTATTCACTGACTAGTCCATGTTCCAATAACGTAGCCGAGTACAACGTGCTTCTCATTGGACTCAGTTTTGCCAAGGAGCTAGGGGTCGAATATCTCGAAGCTTTTGGGGATTCTCAATTGATAGTCAACCAAGTCCGTGGAGAGTATGAAGTCAGGAACCAAGACCTGATCCCGTACCACCAGGAGGCCATCAAAATGGCAGATTCTTTTGAAGAATTCTTTATTGAATACATCCCTCGTCACCAGAATGCTTATGCGGATGCACTGGCAGTACTAGCGGTATCTCTTGCGCAGCCTCCCGAAACTGAACTATTAGTCACAGTAAGGACGCATCAGCTCTGCATACTCATATACGATATGGATGTTGAAGAGGAAGATGACGGAAACGTAAGAGCCAAGGAGGTGAATTCAACTCAAATTGGGTCTGAGTCCCGAGATGGCGTTTTCCTATCATTGACTACGTCAAATATGATATTTTGCCAGAGAACGTAAAAGAAAGGGAATCAATTCGCCGAAGAGCACCAAGATTCTTCTATAATACCGAGACTCATACATTATACCGTCGAGGGTACGATGGTTTGTTACTCCGATGCCTTTCGAACAAAGAAGCAGAAGAAGTTCTTAAGGAAACACACGAAGGAGAATGTGGTGCGTATCAGCCCGGTCCCAAACTGTATGATCGCATCAGAAGAATGGGATATTTTTGGCCAACAATGGTTCGTGATGCAATCGAATACGCCCGGGAGTGTCATGCTTGTCAAATACATGCAAATTATATGCACCAACCACCAGAGCGTTTACACACATCAACCACGTCTTGGCCGTTTGAGACATGGGGTATGGACATTGTCGGTCCTATTTTTCCCCCTTCAGTCAAAGGTGATCGATTCATCCTCGCAATCACGGATTACTTTTCAAAGTGGGCTGAAGCGATTCCGCTTAGAGAAGTAAAAACGAACAACGTCATTAATTTCATCAAACATCATGTCATATACCGACACGGCGGGCCAAGACGGATCATTCATGACAACGGGACGGAGATGACGACAGAAGTGCAACATCAGAAACGTCTCGAAGAACTCGAAATGTTGGATAAAAAGCGCTTGGAAGCTCAACAACAAATTGAGTTCTATCAGGCCAGGATGTCTAGGGCTTTTAACAAAAGAGTCCGACAGAGAAGCTTCAAGGAAGGAGATCTGGTCCTCGCTGCTCGCCGACTGATAATCCTCACTTCCAAGAAGAAAGGTAAATTCGAACCCAAGTGGGAAGGACCTTTTGTAATAGACACAGTCTACTCAAACGGCGCATATCGCCTGATTACTCAAGAGGGCGCCAGGCAATTAATGCCAAGAAATGGGAAGTTTCTGAAAAAGTACCATCCCTAGTACGTTCAGGATAACCCATTTACCGGGAAGTTCCTTGAAGAATATTACACTTAATATTCTAGAGGATAACCCAAAATCATTTTCACCACCAAAATCCCTCACTGATCAATTTCAATTGACAGCGAGTCCACCAAAAATGTCTTTCTAGCCCAAACCACCAGCAAATTCCCCTCTTGACTCTTCCCATGAACAAGAGGCCCACTTTCAGTTCAGAGTCTCCTTTCGATAAACAAAAGAACTCCCTTGTTTTTCTCTTTGGTTAAGCCTTCTCATGGTTATAACCGAAGTTGAAATTTCACTTCGATAAACGAAGAACTCATCTTTAGATTAGATAATCAATCCTATAAAAGGTACGTTTATCTAGATCTTCCAGATTCTCAGAGTGGAGATCCCACTTCTAGTTTCTTTTGCGCTGGAAATAGAATATAAAATTCTTCCTTTCCAGAATCCAGGAATAGAATATAAAATTCTTCCTTCCTTGTATTCGGGTTCGTCCTCACCCTAAAAGAAGACCGGGAAATAGAATATAAAATTCTTCCTTTCCTACACCAACCTTTTTCAAAAATTTATCAATCTAGGATTCATCCTAGGAAGTTTATCCTGAATCCAAACAGGGATAAGTCTGCACCTAACACGCGCTGTCGGTTTAGTCTTTCTCCGTAGAAAAAAACACATGAGTTCGATACTGGGGTATTCTATCCTGAAATCTAAGCAGGGATAAGTCTGCGCTTAACCCGCGCTGCCAGTTAGTTCTTAACCGTTAAAAAGAACACATGCCCACATATTCAACATTGTGGCAGATTGTTATTAATAACATCAAAATCTGTGCCTTACACGCATGGGGAATTTTATCCTGAATCCTAAGAAAGGATATGCCGATGCCTAACACGCGTCGCCGGTTTAGTCTTTCTCCGTAGAAAAAGACACCAGAGTTCGATTCTGGGGTATTCTATCCCGAAGCCTAAGTAGTGATAAGTCAGCGTCTAATACATGTTGCCTGGTAGCCTATTCCTGTAACAATGGCGAAGTCTACGTATTCGAAGTCGTAGCAGCGAGTCTCAGAGAATTCACTCTCTTAGCACAACGTTACATGCGGAACGGATTTAGACAATCCGCATGCTAGCCCGACTCAAACGGTAGTCGGTAAAGGCTAATCAAACCCGTTGAAGGCTGAGGGTTAGCCAAAAATCCTAAAGTCAACACCTAACACGTGTCGCCGGGTAGCCTATTCCCGTAATAATGGCGAAGCCTATGTATTCGACATCATAGCACGAAGTCTCAGAGAATTCACTCTCTTAGCACAACGTTACATGCGGAACAGATTTAGACTATCCGTATGCTAGCCCGACTCAAACAGTAGTCGGTAAAGGCTTATCAAACCCGTTGAAGGCTGAGGGTTTGCCAAAAATCATGTGAGTATTATGGTCAATCATTCCAAACAGAATGAGAAATCATGATAAAGATAAAGATAAAACCAGTTCCACTAAGAGGATCAAAAGTCAAAATATTCAGGAAATGAAATCATACATCAAGCCTATGGCTAAAAATCTGCTGACTAAACTTAGACAGCTTCTCATCATAAGCTTGCCTAAGCTCATCTTGCAATTCAGCTCTGAGGGATTCTTCAGTGGTGGCTAAAGTCTTCACAACAATCTCCTCCGTCTCGACCAGCTTCTGCTTCAAGGATTTCAACTCCTCAGATAAGGTAGTGTGGGCTTGCTGATCCTGTACCTTCGTCATCTGAAGGATACTCAAAGTCTCCTCTTCTTCACGAAGCCCTCTTCTGAACTGTTCTATCTTGGTCTCGCAAGAGGCAATAGAAAGGTCAAGATCGTCAAGTGAAGATGATCTAACAGCAAGGTTAGCCGCAACTCGGTCTACCCGATCCCGCTGCACCTGGATCTCGAACTCAGCAAGAATTCGAGTATCGCGCCATGTATGTAAGCGAGTATCCAAATGGGCAGCAATGAATGAAGAGGCACCTGCATCCTGGAGCTCACGTAACATCTGAAGCTCACGCTCCAGGCAACCAAGGTCATCAACTATAGCCTTTGCCAGATCTGGATATCCTGCATCCATTATGGAATTTATTCTAGAATCAAGGAAAGGCTTAAATTGGTGAAGGAAAAGTCCGCCGTTGAAGAGTTTGTCAATTATAGCATTCACGAAGGAGAAGAAGGAATGGACTTCTATACAGATGATGATCTTCTTAGGATCGTTGTCTGATAATAACTCCTTCACAAGGACATGAAGCCGAGAAGAAAGCCTTACACAAAAAGGAGAAATCCGTCAAAAGCTTTGATGAGAAAATAAATAACATTTCTCAGTTGCTTAATTTATACCTTCTTCCCCTTGAGTCACTGGGGGTAATGGAGGTGTAACCGCTATGGATGTATCAGTTGATGTAGTTGGTCTCACAGCCGGCTCAACAGGATCAGTCTCGACAAAAGCTTCTGTCAAACACAAAACTGAATTCTTAGATGCATCACATTATAGCTGCATTAGTCAAAAAATGGCTAGTCCTATAATTAATTTGAGAAGAGGCACGTACCTTCAAAAGGACCATCCTCGGGATTCTTAGGGAGTGTAGACTCAGGAAACATATCTTTAGGCATTTGGTCATCAATCTCAGGAGAGCCATACATGAAGTGGAGCATAGGAGTGTCCACGAGCAAACCTTCCTCGTCGAAATCGTCAGTCGAAAAATCTGACACAAGAAAATATAAATACGAAAGAAGAATAAAAAGACTACGACCAATGGAAATGAGTTACCTCTTATGGGTGTGTTAGCCTCTCTATTCCCAAGATCCGCGTTTGCCTCCTGCAATTTATCTAAAAGAGCAAGAAGCATAGAGACAATTAGGGGAGGCACGAATTCTGAATCATTCAACTCCTTTGTATGCCATCTAAAGGGTACATTGTCAATGGTAGATGTACCTGGATTCGCTGAATCGGGTCCTACATTGACGATTTTCCTAACGTCGGCAGCTTCTGCAGGCTTTTCTACTTGGTATGATAAGTCAGGCTCATCAGAAAAATGCAAAATCACGAGAAGCAGGATCGGGACTCATCTCGCTTTCCCCACGCTCTCCTACATAGAGATGGAAAAGCATGAGCCTGAAGTTCTGAATGATCAAGAGGATGGTCTATAGGGTAGATGTTACCTCCATCACTAGCGAGATCATCACCAGCCAAATCCATCTCAGATGCTCGCAAATCTACACGTGGATCTGCACGCGGCTTGTAGGCTAGTCTCTTCCACCTAGTAGCTGGGACAACAATCGAAGGTCTCGCCTGAGCAAAAGGACGGAATTCTTCATCCTTGTCTGCCGCGGTCCCTGAAATATCAAACAATTGTCAAGATTAATAATTTTGGAAGACAGAAGGAAAAGATAGGTAGTTAACCTCGCTCGGAATAGTCCTCGTAATCTTCAAGATCTCCACCTGAAGCCTCATCAGCAGAATTGAAGATCTTCTTTCCTTCTTCGTCAATCAAGACAGAAGGAAAAGATAGGTAGTTAACCTCGCTCGGAATAGTCCTCGTAATCTTCAAGATCTCCACCTGAAGCCTCATCAGCAGAATTGAAGATCTTCTTTCCTTCTTCGTCAATCCGACGAGTCTTGCTCTGTGTCCTCTATGACCGAGCATTTTCCCAAATCACATGAGAATCAGCCTGAGAAGCTTCCTCAGCCACTAGCTCTGCAATCGGCTTCACGGGGACA
>NC_033796.1:79677142-79677371 GCF_001876935.1 Asparagus officinalis
GACAATTCGCATGCTAGCCCGATTCAAATGGTAGTCGGTAAAGGCTTATCAAACCCGTTGAGGGCTGAGGGTTTGCCAAAAATCCTGTGAGTATTATGGTCAATCATTCCAAACAGAATGAGAAATCATGATAAAGATAAAGATAAAACCATGTCCACTAAGAGGATTAAAAGTCAAAATATTCAGTAAATGAAATCATACATCAAGCCTATGGCTAAAAATCTGCTGA
>NC_033796.1:79677395-79707934 GCF_001876935.1 Asparagus officinalis
TCTCCTCCGTCTCGACCAGCTTCTGCTTCAAGGATTTCAACTCCTCAGATAAGGCAGTGTGGGCTTGCTGATCCTGTACCTTCGTCATCTGAAGGATACTCAAAGTCTCCTCTTCTTCACGAGATTTCAACTCCTCAGATAAGGCAGTGTGGGCTTGCTGATCCTGTACCTTCGTCATCTGAAGGATACTCAAAGTCTCCTCTCCTTCACGAAGTCCTCTTCGGAACTGTTCTATCTTGGTCTCACAAGAGGCAATAGAAAGGTCAAGATCTTCAAGTGAAGATGATCTAACAGCAATGTTAGCCTCAACTCGGTCTACCTGGTCCCACTGTACTTGAATCCTCGAGTATCGCGCTATGTCTGTAAGCGAGTATCCAAATTGGCAGCAATGAATGAAGAGGCACCTGCATCCTGGAGCTCACGTAACATCTGAAGCTCGTGCTCCAAGCAATCAAGGTCATCAATTATAGCCTTCGCCAGATCCGGATATCCTGCATCCCTTATTGAATTTATTCTGGGATCAAGGAAAGGTTTAAATTGGTGAAGGAAAAGTCCGCCGTGGAAGAGTTTGCCAATCATAGTATTCACGAAGGAGAAGAAGGAGCGGAATTCTATACAGATGACGATCTTTTCATGATCGTTGTCTGATAATAACTCCTTCACAAGGACATGAAGCCGAGAAGAAAGCCCTACACAAAAAGGGGGAAATCCGTCAAAAGCCTTGATGAGGAAATAAATAACATTTCTCAGTTGCTTAATTTATACCTTCTTCCCCTTGAGTCACTGGGGGTAGTGGAGGTGTAACTGCTGTGGATGTATCAGCTGATGTAGTTGGTCTCGCAGCCGGCTCAACAGGATCAGTCTCGACAAAAGCTTCTGTCAAACACAAAACGAAATTCTTAGATGCATCACATTATAGCTGCATTAGTCAAAAAATGGCTAGTCCTATAATTAATTTGAGAAGAGGCACGTACCTTCAAAAGGACCATCCTCGGGATTCTTAGGGAGTGTAGACTCAGGAAACATATCTTTAGGCATTTGGTCATCAATCTCAGGAGAGCCATACATGAAGTGGAGCATAGGAGTGTCCACGAGCAAACCTTCCTCGTCGAAATCATCAGTCGAAAAATCTGACACAAGAAGATATAAATGCGAAAGAAGAATAAAGAGACTACGACCAATGGAAATGAGTTACCTCTTATGGGTGTGTTAGCCTCTCTATTCCCAAGATCCGCGTTTGCCTCCTGCAATTTATCTAAAAGAGCAAGAAGCATAGAGACAATTAAGGGAGGCACGAATTCTGAATCGTTCAACTCCTTTGTTTGCCATCTAAAGGGTATATTGTCAATGGTAGATGTACCTGGATTCGCTGAATCGGGTCCTACATTGACGATTTTCCTAACGTCGGCAGCTTCTGCAGGCTTTTCTACTTGGTATGATAAGTCAGGCTCATCAGAAAAATGCAAAATCACGAGAAGCAGGATCGGGACTCATCTCGCTTTCCCCACGCTCTCCTACATAGAGATGGAAAAGCATGAGCCTGAAGTTCTGAATGATCAAGAGGATGGTCTATAGGGTAGATATTACCTCCGTTGCTGGCAGGATCATCACCAGCCAAATCCATCTCAGATGCTCGCAAATCTACACGTGGATCTGCACGCGGCTTGTAGGCTAGTCTCTTCCACCTAGTAGCTGGGACAACAATCGAAGGTCTCGCCTGAGCAAAAGGACGGAATTCTTCATCCTTGTCTGCCGCGGTCCCTGAAATATCAAACAATTGTCAAGATTAATAATTTTGGAAGACAGAAGGAAAAGATAGGTAGTTAACCTCGCTCGGAATAGTCCTCGTAATCTTCAAGATCTCCACCTGAAGCCTCATCAGCAGAATTGAAGATCTTCTTTCCTTCTTCGTCAATCCGACGAGTCTTGCTCCACGTCCTCTGTGACCGAGCATTTTCCCAAATCACACGAGAATTAGCCTGAGAAGCCTCCTCAGCCACTAACTCTGCAATCGGCTTCACGGAGACGGTTTTGTTAGCTGCTAACAACCACCTGCAGCTTAAGAAGGTAAGCTTTAACTGACGCTCAGCACTCGGGAGACTGAACTTAGCACCAGTACAACCCGTCAGGAAGGTCAGATAACCCGGCCTAATGTTCACTAGCCAGTTAAAGCAGCCGACATCTAAATGAGTTTGAGTTCCCCTCGGCCTCTCCTCATTAATCAAACACTCGCCATATTGGCTCGAGAACTGCGGGAAGCAAGTGGAAAATACCCAACACTTGTGGACCTGTAGCTGCTTCCTGATTTCAAGGAATCCTCTCCCCTCCCACCTGCCATTCTCAAACAACTGTAGTAGGGGAACAGAGCGGTCTACGGTGCTAGGTACCGACATCATATCAGGACGATGAAGGACGAACCAAGCCATCAAATAAGTGTATGGGAGCTCCACAAGACCGGATCTTTTGTAACCGATAAACTGTTGCTGAAGAGAACAATGACTTCAATGAAGACGACTTTCCCCGCAAACAATCTGGCGACCCCGCTGGGTAGAGCACTTCCAATGGCAAAATGTCACTGGACTGACATGGGACCACACATTTTTTTAACCAGATAGCGAGGTAACCGGCGAGAAGGGTCATCGGCTGAATCGATGTGGTCGCATGCCATAAGAATGGTTTAAATTTGGTCCCTGCAGGAAAGCCACTCTCGGGACTGCTAATGGTATAGGAGTGAGCGTCAATCTTCTTCAGCAGACCATTAACCTCTGAAGGAGTAAGCGTTGCCAGCTCACAGATAGCCTCGCCAGAATTGCTCTCTAGATTTCTGAACAAATAACACGCAAACTGCTTCAGGCTCACATGTGACTTAGTCCTCTTCGCTAAAGGCTCAGACTGCGCCAAAGCAATATGATAGTGACATGTGAGATCCCATAAAGTCTCATAGCGGTCGGGCATGCGGTCCTTCAGCTGACTCAATTCATGGTTGGAGGGAAAGTACTCCTGATATAGCATCTGACCTATGGGCAAACCAGAAATCTTGTGCATCTCATGGAGAGCCAAGCCCAACTCTCCGTGCCTAGTCAGAAAAGTGTTCGAATCCGGGTTATAGAGCTCGCACAAAGCAAAGAAATGTTTAGCGCTGACGGGTAAACCATACATGGTGGAACGAATAGCTGCATATAGACCACAAGCGTGCAACTCCTTGCTCCATCGACTTAAGACATACTTCGTCATACGAGCCCACCAAATCTTGTCTAAAGAATGGACCCAGCCATAGAATCTATGGCGCGTCGCAGGCATCTCCCGTCCTAAGTCGGCGAGATGATTCTTCAAGGTGGAAGCAGAAGCAAGAAATTCGTTACGCGGCGGCGTATCCAGTCCCAATACTCCAGGACGCAATCAATGATATGACTCCTGCTCGAACCAGGAGCTGCCTGATGAGTAATATAGCCACAGTGAATGCTCTCATGCTCCTCCGTCAAGCGCCACGACATCTCCCGTGTCACGGCCTGACGCCTGAGCTCAGTTAATAAGCGGTGTCGAGGAATCTTAGGCAAATATAAAAAACCATCGCCATCTTTATGAAGCCACTGTTCGGCGTCAATAAACACTGCATCAGGATATCTAACAGAGTCGCCAAACAAAAAGTCAGTCTTCCTGAGGGGCTGAACAGAGCTGGTATCCTTCACGAAAGGCGCATCAGTAATCATCTGTCGAAGAACTCGATGTCTACCTTCCTTCACCACCTGGGCAACCTCTGTCGACGTGCCCGAAGCAAACCGAGGAGTAAGTGGAATAGGTGAAAAATCATCAGAGGTCGAATAGTACTCGTCACAACGCCCGTACACTGCATGAGATGAGAACGCTCCAGAAGGATATCCCACTGGAAACAAGCAATTAAGCGTTTGTTAGTCTCAGTTATAAAAGGAAGTTGAACTCATCTTACAAATGAGTAAGATAGAGTCACTGCTTTATAAAGGGCAAGACGATTTGGCTACATTGTGCATTCATAAAATATGGTATATCAACAATATATCCTTGCCTTATAATGCACAATGCAGCTTCAAAGCGCCCCATTTATTTATTTTGAGATATGGTTTTGACTAAGCAAAACCTATCTTTAAAGCGTCAATCCTCACTAAGGAAAATCAAGGCTCTTCCCAATTGTCTCACCAAGGAGAAAAAAATGGGGAAAAAGAATTAATTTACAAATTTTGAAATACGCCAGAAAAGAGCTCACCAACGTAGGAGGGAAGCACGCCATCAGCCGATGCAGCAGGGGACTGACCTCTCGAGATATGCGACATGGTGATCTGCAAAGTAAATCAGAGGATCAGATATAGATAAATTTTAGTTAGGGTGACAAACTCTAACCCTAAAATTTTATCCCCTCTTTTTTATATTTAAACCCCTCAGATCTCCAAATTCTACCCCCTAAAATATGAGCTCGAGGCGCCAAATCACAAACCCTAACCCTCATATGCAATCCCACAAATTCATATAGTGAATTAAACATGAAATATTCTAAAATTATAGAGGATTTACCTGAGGAAAAGCTCGAGGATCCAACAAAAATTAGATCTTGAAGGAAGCTCGAACCACATGCTCGAGGGGCTTGAGAGAAATTCTATATATGGAAATTTTGAGGGATTTTTCAGTCTAAGATCAAGAGGAAGGGTAGATCTAAGACAAATTTGAAGGTTTGAAGGAGAAAAGATGCACGAGGGAAGAGAAAAATCCAAAATAGGGGAGAAGGGGGGCCAGCCCTAAAAGAAGAGAAAAGGGGTTCTTTTATAGTGTGAACCAGCCTTGAACCAGACCAGACCAGGTTGAACCAGACCAGAAAGGGGTTCTTTTATAGTGTGAACCAGCCTTGAACCAGACCAGACCAGGTTGAACCAGACCAGACCAGATAAATCAGTTCAAATGAGGCTGAACCAGACCAGACCAGGCTGAACTAGACCAGACCTTGGAAGTTGGGAATTATGTCTTTTCTCAGAGTAAAGACGAGCTGGAAAATAGAAGAGGAAGAATTTTATATTCTGTCTCCCTGCACTGAAGAGGAAGAATTTTATATTCTATCTACAGTTGGAAAGGAAACTCAAGGTGGGATCTCTACCCCCAGAATCCGAAAAGATGAAACTAAGAGTGGGATCTCCACTCCGAGAATCGGAAAGATTCAAACGACCCTAACTTTTATAGGATTGGTCGTTTGATCCAAAAAGAGTTCCTCATTTTTTGAAGGAGAAAGTCCGATTTCGACCCTAACTTTTATAGGCTTGGTGGAAAAAGGAACAAAGACAGACTTTCGTTTATCGAAAAGGAATGACTAGGTCTTAGTCCTAACTATCCATAAGTTTGACTAAGTGAGATTGGGAACAATCCTAACTTTTATAGGTTTGATTGTTCGAATTGAAAGTGGATCTCTCGTTCATGGAAGGAATCGGGAGAGGACTTTGGCTTTGGTCCTAACTTTTATAGGTTTGACCTGAAAGCAAAGAGAGTGGAATACAGGCAACAATGAGAATGCCAACTCGTACTATCACTCAAAGGAGGACTTTAATGTTAAGCGATTAGGACTTAACATGTTGAGTCTGAGAACTGCCAATGACTGGCGGATAGAAATCTTGGTGGATCCACTGTCAATTGATTTGATCAGTGGATGGTTTTGCGAGGAAGGATTAATCTATCAAAGGATTGAATCTCGTCTCACAAAAGAAGACATTCTGACATTCAGAGCTTAAATGTGGATCTCTTATTTATCACTTTTACAGTGATTGGGTTATCCCTAAGAATATCACATGTGGTATTCTTTTGGGAACTTCCTGATACATTGGTTATCTTGAAGATACTAAGGATAGTATTTTTTCAGGAATTTTTCGTTTATCGGCATCGTGAGCCGATCACCATCCTTAGTTACCAGGCGATATGCACCACTCGAGTAGACTGTCTCTATTATGAATGGCCCTTCCCATTTGGGTTCAAATTTACCTTTCTTCTTGGAGTTAAGGATCATGGGTCGTCTCTCAGTTAAGACCAAATCTCCTTCTTTAAAACTTCGTTGTCGAACCTTCTTGTCGAAAGCCCGAGAAATTCTGGCTTGGTAAAACTCAATATGCTGTTGAGCTTCCAGGCGCTTTTCATCGAGCATCTCGAGTTCTTCGAGACGTTTCTGATGTTGTTCTTCGGTCTTCATCTGGGTTGCGAGAGCGATTCGAAGAGATGGAATTTGTATTTCCAATGGAAGAACAGCTTCACATCCGTATACCAAAGAATACGGGGTCGCTCCCGTCGGTGTACGTACCGTGGTACGATAGGCCCATAGAGCCGCGCCAAGTTTATCATCCCAATCTCGTTTATTAGTTTTCACGAGTTTTGACAAAAGCTTTATGATCGTTTTATTGAAGGCTTCAGCCAGTCCATTCGCTGTGGGATTATAAGCTATCGACGAAATGTCTTGAATTTTGAATTTCTCGCAAAATCTGATGAAGGCATTACTGACAAATTGAGGACCGTTGTCATGTATGATTCGTCTTGGGACACCATGCTGGTATATAATATGGTGTTTGATGAACGCAATGACGTTACTGGTCTTAACTTCTCTGAGTGGAATCGCTTCAGCCCATTTGGAGAAGTAGTCAGTAATTGCCAGGATGAATCGATCATATTTGACTGACGGGGGATTTATAGGACCAACAATGTCCATTCCCCAGGTCTCAAACGGCCATGATGTAACCGAAGGATGGAGATGCTCCGAAGGTTGGTGCATATAATTCACGTGTATCTGACACGCATGACACTTTCGAGTATACGCGACTGCGTCACTCATCATAAGAGGCCAAAAATATCACATTCTTCTGATGCGGTCATAAAGTTTGGGACCGGGTTGGTGTGCACCACAAACCCCTTCGTGTGCTTCCTTAAGGACTTCTTCAGCTTCTTTAGTCGATAAGCAACGTAACAGCAAACCATCGTACCCTTGCGGTATAGCGTTCGACTCTCCGTATTATAGTAGAACCTCGATGCTCTTCGTTGAATTGAATCCCTTTCCTTCACGTCTTCTGGTAAAATTCCATGCAGCACGTAATCGATGATGGGGAAATGCCAATCTTGGGGTTCGAACTCGACCTGAGTTGCGTATACCTCTTGAACCTCTTCTTCTTTGTCATCTTCATCGTAGATGGGCACTAAGAGTTTGTGAGTTCTTACCGTAACAAACTACTCTGTTCCGGGAGGCTGCGCCAGAGATACGGCTAATGCTGCTAATGCATCTGCGTAGGTGTTCTGTAACTGTTCCGGGAGGCTGCGCCAGAGATACGGCTAATGCTGCTAATGCATCTGCGTAGGTGTTCTGTAACCACGGAACGTGTTCGATGAAGAATCCTTCGAATGATTCTGCTATCTCCACTGCCATCTTATGATAAAGTATTAAATCCTGAGTTCGGACTTCATACTCCCCTTGAACTTTCTTAACTATTAGTTGAGAATCACCGAGAGCTTCGATATACTCAACCCCCAGTTCTTTAGCGAAATTGAGTCCTATGAGTAGCGCGTTATATTCGGCTACATTATTCGAGCATGGCTCGGTTAACGAGTAGGCTCGAGGCATCACATGTTTTCCTAGAGAAACTAAGACGACTCCAACTTCGGAAGAGATCTTAGAACATCCGGGCACGTTTGCTACATTAGCTGCTCGGGAAGCGCCATCGAAATACAAACGCCATACTTGTTAGTGTGAAGTTGCGTTGACTTCGTGGGTTTCATCGGGTAGATCGTCATATATCTCGGCGGTATCCGTAGTTGGATTAGCTACCAGAAGGTCACAGATGGCATGTCCTTTTACTGACTTCTGTTGTTTAAAATACAAGTCGTATTGGGACAAGAGCAAGGCCCATTTTGCTAAACGCTAATTCATGAAAGCTGGCTGCGTCATGAATACCCGAACTGGGTTAACTTTGGAGATAACACAAATAGTCCGTCCTACTAGGTAATGCCGCATCTTTTGAATTGCGAATACCAAGGCGAGACATTCCCTTTCAATCATGGGATACCGAGATTCAGCGCCTACCAAGGTCCGACTTAGATAATATACTGCTTGCTCATGACCATTATCGTCATCTTGTGCAAGTAATGCACTTAATGAGTGGCTCGTCGCCTTGACATAAATCAAGAACGGTTTGCCTGATTTCGGTGCAACGAGTACAGGACGTATTCTTTAATACTCTCGAATGCCTTTTGACAAGCATCGTCCCATACAAACGATACGCCCTTCTTTGTGAGTTTGGAGAATGGTTGACATTTTCCTGAGAGGTTCGAGATGAACCGACGGATATAAGCCAACCGCCCTTGCAATCCTCTAAGCTCTTTAAGGTTTCTCGGAGGTTGTAACTCATTAATTGCCTTTACTTTATCAGGGTCGATGTGAATACCTTTGGTAGTGACGACGAATCCAAGAAATTTACCGCTAGACATTCCGAGGAAAGACTTGGTAGGATTCATTTTTAATTGATGTGTCTGCATCAGATCGAACATGGTCTTCAAGTCTTTGATGTGATCATTCTTGTCACGACTTTTTACGACTAGATCATCCACATAGCATTCGATAGTTTTCCGGAGATGCTCCTGAAAAATCTTCGACATGGTCCTCTGATATGTGGCACCTGCATTCTTTAAACCGAATGACATGACCATGTAGCAGAAAACACCGAGGGGTGTTCTAAACGCGGTATGCTTTTCATCATCTGGATGCATCTTTATTTGATTATAACCAAAAACCCATCCATGAAAGACATCCTCTCGAACCCGCACGTATTGTCGATGATGACATCTGTGATGGGAAGGGGAAAATCATCTTTTGGTCAGGCAGTGTTGAGGTCTCTAAAGTCAATACAAACCCTGATTTTTCCATTCTTCTTAAGGACCGGGACAATATTGGCAAGCCACTCGGGATGTTGTTCTTCCCTAACAAAGCCCGAGTCGATAAGCTTTTTCACCTCGGCCTCGATTGCTTCCATCATCTGCGGACGAAACCGTCTTTGTTGTTGTTTGATAGGTTTGACATCCGGCTTAATATTAAGATGATGTACTGCTACATTTGGGTCGAGTCCTGGAATATCTTCATAATTTCAGGCGAACACATCGATGTACTCCCTGATAAGAGAGATTAACTCCTCTTTCTCATCGGGCGGGAGGCTACCGCTAATGAATATCGGCTTTGGATTTTCCTTGCTTCCCATATTCACTTGGTCCACTTGATCCTAGGTAGGAGGTTCTCTTTGTTCAAACCTATCGCCGTACTGCATGTTTAGGTGATGAACCCAAGGATCTTCCCAAGTTGGCATCTGATCGTCTTCCTCTATTGTGGCAGGATCGACTGTAGCCATGTTCGACATTAGCTTTTTGAACATTTCACCAATACTAGTGTCGGAATCCCAAGCTGAAGAATCAGAAGAGTCCTCGTTTTTACATTTGTTAGCAATTTGATCGATGACCTGCCAGCAACATTCATCATCGGATGAGGAGACATAACCTAAACCTCTTTTATGGTGATAATAATTATCGGGTTTTCCTTTTGGTACATAGGCCATTCGAGGCGGAACTCGCGGACCTCGGCCAAAGCAAAGACCTTCTCCGAGCGTGAAATCATATCCATATTTCTCCATTAGATCACGCGCTTTCGTGTTATACCTAAATAGATGAGGAGCAGGTTTATCATCATCGTCTTCCTCTTCCAAGAAGTGGTCTGGTATTGGAGATTCTCTTCCTTTACTATAGACGACTTCCTTTCCACCTCATGTCCCTGCGGGGATGACAAGTGTCGTTCCGCATGGATCTTGTACCTGCTTTTTCATCATGCAAAATGATTGAAGTGGCATATACAAGTCAGGGTTGTCATACAATTCTTTAGTGATATTATCAAGACACATCAAGTACTCTAAATCATCGTTTATTGATAGTTCTTCGGCAAGTTGCCAGTTACAACTACTTTTCGATGATTCTTTATCGTCAAGATTGATTACAATGGGTACAATGTCATTAAGTACAAAACCACCATCATAATCAAACCCAGCTTCGGTATCAGCTTCATCTCCGCTGTCCGTTCCTTGGGCCGATGGTTCAGTATCGGGTTCGGTGCCGTATAGAAGGGAATCGGTGAAATAGTTCTCCAATCCCTTAAACGGTTGCTTATCCGCGACCACCGTCTTGACTTCATTATTTGTGTCAACATATTTGAGGCACTGATGAAGAGTTGACGGGACTATAACCGTGGATCCAGGGTCGACCCAACAATAAGTTATAGGATGTTTTCGCGTCAATCACGTAACAAGTGACTTCTGACTTTAAATCCCCGATCTGGCATTTTACCCGAATCTTTCCCAATGGTCTGGACCCACTGGTGTTGAATCCATAGATCATAGTGCCCGTGGAAGCTAGCTTACTTGCCGGGATTCCGAGGTTATGCATCAATCGGAGTGGCATGATGCTGACAGCGGAACCCGGATCGACTTGGATCCGGTTGACAATGCTGGAGCCAATGTGCCCGGTAAAGTACAAGGGCCGATCATGTTTCAAGTTCTTCGTCTGCATGTCTCCTTTGGTAAAAGAAATGCGGGGAAAATGGTACGCCGCGAGATTGCAGTGTTGAACCGACGGCTCTGGTTCTTCCGGAGATGGCTTGATTCTAGTACTTCAGAATTGCTCAAAGCTTCTTGTAATGCTTCCCTCGTGTATTTTGAGAGACGCAACAATTCATACAACGTTATTCTGGCCGGTATATTAGCTAGTTGTGCCATGATATCGAAGCGATGCGGAGTACTCGAGCTCCCCGGTTTATCTCTTCCAATCGGTTGATTGAACCGAGACTGCCTCGGGTTTTGGACTTCCTGGTGTAGAGGCTCTTTTCCTTTCTCCTTTTGCTGGACTTTCTCAGGGGGAGTCATGATCACCCCCATTTCCGCCAATGTCCTAGAGGGAACAGCTTTAGTCACCCCCTGTTCGGCTAACTGCTCTGAGGCATCCGGATATTTGAAGTGGTATTCATTCCCGCTCCTGGTAGTAAAGGCTTCCTACTCATCTTCGGATAATGGGAAAGTAGGAATACTTTCGTCGTCCCCTTCTGGAATGGCTGCGGCTCCACAACAAGACCTACCCTTTCCTTTTGACTTTTTCTTGGAAGAGGATCCAATCCATTGTTCGTCTTCAATCAAATCTGGATGAACCCAAAGAATCTCGCCATTCGGGGCTGTGTGTGGCACAAGTCCTTTCTGGAGCTGTTTGTGAGGATCATCGTTCATGGTTTTCACTGCTGCATTTATTACCGGTTCATACGAGAACCAGTTCGAGGGAACAGAACCGAAGCTAATCGATACTGCATTCGCACCCACCTTTTTCTCCTTAGGTTGCTTCATAATGATGACTCCGACATCGATTAGAGCTTGGATCTTATCTTTAAGGACATAGCATGCCTTGGTAGGATGGTGCACCACTCTATGAAATACGCAGTATTTTGGATCGCTAATTCTTTTAGCATCTTCCTGATCCTGGATCAGAGGCAACTTGATTTTATTGTTCTCTATAAGGTATTTGAAAATACCGGGAACTTCATCCTCTTTGAACGAATAGACCTTTGGGAATTTCGGCTTCGAGGCCTTTTGCTTCTGAGGCTGTTGTTGCCATCTTGATTGTTGAGGCGTCTTCTGCTGTTGCTGTTGCGGTTGCGCTTGCACTTCGAATGTTTGGTTCGCATCCACTGCATTCGCTTGTGCTTTTCCTTTACCCTTAGGGACAAAGTTCTGTTGTGGAGCATTATTTATCGTTTGACCTCTTTCTGCCTTCTTCCTTTTAAGGAATCGCTCGGCTTGTTCTCCTCGCACTTTCAAGTCCTTCCAGGTCTTTGGTGGTGCCATTCCCATAGCTTCGAGGATGTCCAATGAAAGATTATTGTGACAAGTCTCGAGGATAAAGTCTTCACTGACCGGATCCCTACAGTTCATTGCTTTGTTTCGGAATCTCTTCACGAAGTTTTCGACCGTTTTACCATTTTTCTGTTTCTCGTCAAATAGTGTGCCGATTGAAATCTCGGTGTCGTCGTCGAAGTAGTTTGTCAAAAACATATCCTCCATGTCATCCCAACTATTGATACTCCCTGGCTTAAGACGGCGATACCAATCGAAGGCCGCTCCTTGAAGAGTACCAACGAATGACCGCACCATTAAAGGTTCATCCCCAGAGATTATTCCTAAGTGAGACTTAAAATATATCAAGTGCTGGGTAGGGGAACTCTTCCCATCAAACGGTGTGAAATTTATCAAATTGAATTTCGCCGGATATGGAATTGATTCACATTCTCTTAGATATGGACATGATATTCCGGAGCCCTTCACTTCTTGAGCATTCATCAACGCGTTGATTTTGCTTTCCAAGTCCCTCATTTTCTTATCCTCACTAGTATCTGTCTTTGAGTGATTTCGGGGAGAAGTAATGTGATCCTCCTTTGTGTTGTTATCATCCGACGGGCCACCCCCATTATTGTTGTTGATGGGAGGGGTGTTCATGTTGGCATTGTCCTCTACCTCCCGCTCATCTTCACCTTGGTTAGGATTATTGCGACGACTAGATTCTCCTTGATGAGTCTTGGTTAGGATTATTGCGACGACTAGATTCTCCTTGATGAGTCGTCAGTGCCGCGATTTGCTGGTCATGCATTTCTCTCATCTGCTGCATGGCCATTTCCATTTCGAACTTGAAATTTTCCTTCTGCTTAGTCAGGGCGTCCTCGAGCAACTTAGCCACATGTTCGGCACTAATCATAAGTGACTCATAGGGCTGTCCTGCACTTGAAGCGGTGTCATCGAAAGCCATCGCTAAGCAAGCATCCGAGCCGGCATCCGAGCAAACCTCCGAAGTTTCATCTTCTGAAGGAAGCCCCTTCTGCATTCTCTGGTAATCCTTTCGTCTACTGGTCCCTGATCGCAATCGAGTCATACGTTGGGACACCTCGGTGAACTGATCTAGACTAAAGTGTCACGTTGACTTCCCTCTCCTGGTCATATTGACGGACACTTCTGGAAATTCATCCTTCTGAAGAGTAGGTTTCCTTCTATGGAAGTGTCTTGGTCTGGCCTCGGACGTTCTGGTGGAGATTCTCTCAAACACAGAAACTCTTCGTGGGGCTTTAGAACAGCAGCATTCTGATAGCACTGCCTTGATTTTGTTGGTACACGGACAACGAGAATCCGTGTCTCAAACGTTTCTCTTTCGAGACTTATTCGTACCCCCGGCCCTATAGTACAACTCGTCAGTTTGATAACTGGAGCAACCCATAGAGTGTTGGCACGACTTCCTAGGTATAACACCATCGTCATCAGACGAATATGTTTCCCTCTGGGGATACGACGCTTTATTGGAGTCTTCAAAAGTCACTCGCTCAAGTTTACGTTTTTGCGAGCGTGAAAACCTAACGGGTTCTTGAACTTCAACCCGCAATCCAATGCGGTCGGTAATAGGGGCTTTCCCTTTGTTATCTTTCTTAGGGGGATTGGTACGACCCCCAATCTGGTTTGTTGTTCGGGAACCTTTTAACGGTCCCAATCGCTCCTTGACAGGTGCTTTACCTCGATCTCCAGGTAGAATACTGAGGCGACCTTTCAAAGGGACTCTGGATTTGGTGAGATCCATGCTATCACCCGGCTCCATCGGAGATGTAGGGCAAGGGGAAACGGGATCTGGATTATTCACTTTTTCCTTAAGCGCTGGCGTTGCCTTTGGCCTCCACACCTGTTTGCGCTTGGGCGGTTTCTCGACTGCTTCTTCCTTTTGCATT
Source organism: Asparagus officinalis (assembly GCF_001876935.1). NCBI lineage: Eukaryota > Viridiplantae > Streptophyta > Magnoliopsida > Asparagales > Asparagaceae > Asparagus > Asparagus officinalis. The sequence continues at coordinate 79,691,218 of NC_033796.1, forward strand.
TCTTTCGCTTTCTGCAAAAGGGCTTGGGCATGCGCGAGCAATGTGCGATGCTTCTTGATTCGCTCTTCAAGGGTAGAGCGGATGCTCTTAACACGAACCCATTCGTTCGTTTCTGTCTTGGAGGAGGGGTTAGTCGTTCACCGTTGTTTTTCTCGGCGCTGCCTGGATTTCAGATCCTCATTATAGCGGATCCCGTCCATCGACTCTGAAGCCTTGGCTAATTGTCGTGCAAGGCGTTGACGCCGTCTTTGGCGTGCCCTCTTTGACAAAGTCGGAGCGCCTTCAGCAGTTATCTTCACGGCGGAGGGGAGGTCCGGATCTGCGGCTTCGACCTCTTTGGATGTCGTAGGGACGTTGCGGTGCATAGGTGCAGCAGCGGCGAGTGGACCTCGGCTCTTCAACCCTGAGGTCGCGCAAGCATTCCTGGAAGAGGAGATCTTCTTGTGCCTGTTTGGAGAGGTGGATCTGGAGGAGGAGGAAAAGAGGTACTCTTCAAACTTTTGTTGATCGAACTCGTATTCGATCTCCTCATTCACCCGGATCTTGAATGTCGGTTGCGTCACGACAACCTCGGCAGCGAGGCTGTTGGCTCCCACTGTGGTCGCCAGTTTGTTTTCAGAAAAAGTTGCCTTCATTGTCGAATTCATTATAATATGATTTGCTTACAAAGAATTCAAAATATTCAATAAAAGAATAAGAAAAATGAAAGATTACAACATTTCGAAAATAACGCAAGATCCATTCGTCGTCTCTTGCTTGCGTGGGTCTTTAGCCGGTGACGGGGATGTCGATATCCGTGGACTACCTGACAATTAGATTAGATCTGAAACTCCGTCGATCCGTGAAGGAATCTAGAAGCAGAAGCGCTTATCTCGGCAACGGCGAGATAATTGCTCTTCTTAGAATTATCACAACGGGATAATTCTAAGGATCGGATGCAGGCGGTGCAGATCTAAAGAAGCTTTCTCTCCTGTGTTGAAGAACTTGATCAATCTTTAATCCGGCAGGGCTTCGCCAATTCTCCAAAAATCCAAATCTGAAAAAAATGAGGGTCCGGGGCTTGTATTTATAGGCTTGAGGGAGTTCCGAGCGGTTAAAACAGCGTAACGGACAGATCTGAGGTTGGAGACACCCTTGGGTGTCTCTACCTGCCTGGGCCGAGACACCCTTGGGTGTCTCGGCCTTGGCCGAGACACCTTAGCGTGTCTCGCTAGTGCCGAGACACCTCGGGTGTCCCAGTTCAGCCTGAGACGCTCCGTTATGCATGTTTGTTTGTTTTTGTCATAACTCCTTCATCCGAATTCGGATTTGAACGATTCAAAGTGCGTTGGAAAGCCGACGAGGAGTTATATAAGCTCCAATGATTATATCATCAGTTGAACAAATGAGACACGAAGGGTATTTCGCCGTTTGTGAACGATACGAGGTTCCCGATCAGTTCGTGTCTTTGTTATTCTGAAATTCTGTTGGTTTACGTAGTTCGTCGATTCACTTCAAGCGTTCACTGACATCAATCAAACTTCTATGAACCGGATAGTGACGTTCATTATCATTTCTTAGCACTGAGCTGTTCGTGGAGACCTATAGGCAATTTTTGATGCCTACATTGAGTAGGGGAGCCCTTCCCATCGAACGACGTGAAGTTGATCAGGTTGAACTTCACTGGATACGGGATCGACTCCCACTCTCTTGGATAGGGACACGGAATACCGATCTTCTTCACCTCTTGTGCAGATATCAGAGCGTTGATTTTGCTCTCGATGTCTTTCATCTTCTCGTCCTCATCTGTATCATGCTTTGAACGATTTCTAAGAGGAACAACGTGGTCACCCCCGACATTATCATCTTCGGTGGAACCACCCTCAATGTTTTGGTCAGCCGGAGGGTTGTCTTCATCGAGGTGTTCGTCCACATCTGAATCGCTACCTTCTTGGTAAGCAATGTTGTGACGACTGGATTCACCAAGTTGATTGGACAGAGCCCGAATCTGTTGGTAATGCTCTTCCTTCATCCGCATCATGGTCATTTCCAATTCAAACTTGAAGTTCTCTTTTTGTTTGGCTAAAGCATCCTCAATAATTTTGGCCATTTGTTCGGTATTGATCATAAACGCCTCGTGGGATTATCCTGGGCTAGATACCGTATTGTGAGAAGCGACTGCAGAGTTAGCATCTGATGCTTCATCATCCAAGGATAATCCTCTACTCATCCTCTGATAGTCCCTATGTCTAGTAGTTACTGAGCGTAGCCGAGTTAGACGATGTGATACGAGGGGGTCATAACTAGAAGGTCGAGTCGACTTTTCCTTATCAGCCATGTTAATTGTGAGTTCTGGAAGTTTGTCATCTTGAACGGCTGATCGTTTCTTGTGGAAACGTCTTGGCTTAGTATTCGATCAAGCTTCTTGAATATCGAGACCCTCTGTGGAGTGGTATTGGGACAGGAACATTCTGACAGTACAACTTAATCTTAGCACACGGGCAGTGAGAGTCCGTTTCTCGGGTACTCCTCTTTCGAGATCTGTTCGTACCCCTAGCCCGATAGTACAACTCATCGGCATAATTATCAGAGCAACCTATCATGTGTTGGTACGACTTCCCAGGTATAATGTCGTTGCCGTCAGACAAAAATGTTTCCTTCTGGGGGTTCAACGTCTTGTTAGCGCTCTCAAGATTCGCACGTTTTGAGCTACGTATTCATGAGCGTGGGACCTCAATGGGCTCTCGGACTTCGACATGCAGTCTGAGGCGGTCGGTTATGGGAGTTTCCTCTTTACGAGAAGGCTCAGACTTGTTGTAAGGGCGAGTGCGACCCCCGGCTTGATGAGTTGCTCGGGGTTCAGTCACCGCACCCAAGCGATCTTTGATTGAAACTTTACCTTGATCCTTGTAAAAAGGATCAAGATGATCCGCCATTGCTTTCTTTCCTATGGATGAGTTCACACTGCCGCGTGGCTTCACTAGAAGTATCGGGTCAATCAGAGCAGGGGCGGAACTCGACGGAATCAGAAAAATGGGTGCAGAATGTCTCATGTCTTGTCCCTGACGCGGGTCAGACCTTGGTGACCCACGGTTGGGCGGGTTAGACTTGAGTGACCCACGGCTGGGGGGGGCAGACATGAGTGACCCACGGCTTAGAGGGTCAAACTTGAGTGACCCGTGGCTGGGAGGGTTAGACTTGAGTGACCCGTGGCTTGGAGGGTTAGACTTGAGTGTCACGTGGCTTGGAGGATCAGACTTGAGTGACCCGTATTTTTTGATCTTTTCGGCCGCCGTCTTGGACTTTGGTCTCCATACTTTGTGCAGTCTTGGTGGCTTCTTTTCCACTTCTTCCTCCTACAATTTTTTGACTTCTTGCATAAGAATTCTTGCATGCGTAAGTAATGCGTTGTGTTTTTGAATTCTCTCCTGAAGAGTTAAGCGGGTCCTTTTGACGCGGACCCATTCATTCTTCGCTGGTTTGGAGAATGAGGGGTTGTTCGCTCGCTGTTATGGCGGTTGGCGCCTTCTGGATTTCAGATCCGCTTCGTAGCGAATCTCGTCAACTAGCTCTAAAGCCTTAGCAAGTTAGCGCGCAAGTCATTGGCGTTGTCTTTGGCGTGCCCTCTTTGATTGAGTTGGCGCGCCTTCAGCGATCGACTACTTGATGGAGGAAGGGTCCAGATCTGCGGTTATAGCCTCGTTGGAGGCCGGAGGGGCGTTGCGAGGCTCAAGTATAATAAGGACGAGGAGATCTTCTTTTTGGATCTTCGAACCCGAAGTCCAGCGAGCTTTCTTAGAGGAGGCCTTCCTGCATCTGCCAGGAGAGGCAGATTTGGAGGAGGAGGATAAGTACTCCTCGTACTTCTGCTGGTCAAACTCATATTCGACATCTTCTTCAATCGGGATGAGGATCCGAAGTTATGACACATCAACCTTCGCATAAAGGCTGTCGGCTCCCACTGTGGTCGCCAGTTTGTTTTCGTCGAAAGTAGTCTTCATTATCAAATTCATTATAATTTTGATCGTTTACAATAAATTCAAACAACAAAAATAAAGATTATAACTTTCTAAAAAATAAACACAAGAACTGTTTATCAACTCTTGCTTGCGTGGGGTCTTCGCCTGTGCCGGGGATGTTAATATCTGTGGACGACCGCGGATCAGATCTAGTTACCGAAAAATTGACAGTGGTCCTACTTTACCAAGGAAGTATTCGCTTGAAGCACTGAAATCGACCAAGTAAAATCAGTAGCTCTTCTCGAGATTAAGACCAAGCCTAATATCAATGAACGGATGGGGAGAAATACGGGTTCAAATCCTTCGAAAGCCTTCCTCTTTATGCTAAAGTTCGTCGGGATCTGACTTGCCTTCGCTATAAATTCGTGCTCCTTTGACTCCTCAATCCAGCAACATCTCGCCTTTTTGATAAAATTCCGCTCCCGTGAAAGGAGGCCCTCATTTCATATTTATAGGCCTCAAAATCGGTTAATTTGGATGAGAATGGGCGATTTAGTTTTATCTTCAGTTAATAACAGCCTACAAATGTTTATGTATGATATCAAAACAGTTGAGACACTCTGGAACGAACAAATCCCGAGAAAACAGCAAAAGAGCTGTTGAAAACGTGTTTGAGGGTCAAAACAGCACGACACGAGTTGCTGACCCGCAGGGGGCATAGGTCAGCTGATGCTGACCCGTGCTGGCGCGGGTCGGCTGATGCTGACCCGTGCTGGCGCGTGTAGGCATATAAAATTGCTTATAGGTCCCTTTTGCTCAGCTCGGCACGAACCGACAAACCAACGAGGCGACGAGATTGACTAATTGCACGCAAACAACGGAATACGTCCATTCGCATGCGGGATCAAGCCAAGTGTTCGAAGAGTCAACGAGTCATCCAACCAAAGGCACACTCGGACGAATGACGATCGAATCAAGATCGGTTTCGGACTCCAACTTAGAAGCGGATGTACTGCCTAATCAGGATCCGGATTTACTGCCAAATCAGATCAGCAAATCGAATCCAAACCTATCAACTACAAAACCGGAAAACGGGCACAAAGAGGCAAAACGACAAACACCTGGAGGTCGGCTCACCGAGCCACCAAGGAGGCTCGGTGGCCGAGCCACCAGTGCGTGGCCGGGCGAGCCACCTAGGTGGCTCGGTAGCCGAGCCACCTTGGTGGCTCACCGAGCACCTTGTGGTGGCTCGGCGGCCACCAAGCGCTGGCTCGCCCACCACCGAAGCCACCAGGTGGTGGGCCGGTGGCGAGCCACCTTAGGGAGCTTCGGCCACCACCGAGCACCACACTTGGGCTCGGTGGCCGATCCACCTATAGGTGGCTCGCGGCCACCGTGGTGGTCGGCTCACACTTGGTGGCTCGGCCGAAACCGAGCCACCTCAGGGTGGCTCGGCCAAGGCCGAGCCACCCCCTGGGGTGGCCGAGCCACCTCAGGGTGGCTCGGCATGAGCCGAGCCACCTTGAGGTGGCCGGCCACCTAGGGGGTCGGCCACACGTGCACACGGGCACAGTGACGCTTGGCTATAAATAGGAGAGGGGGTTGTTCATTTTCAGGGGTTGGAAATTTTGGAGAGGCGAAGCCCTGCTGGATTGGAGACTCGGAACTTAAAAAAGATTGAAACTTTGGGACTTCGGGGACTCACTCCTTCAGATCTGGTGCTCGGCGATCATCAACGTCAAATAAGGCAGGTGTTCGAGAGGATCGGATCTCAGATCTACGTTGCTACACTCCGGATCTAAGCTTGGTCTTAGATCCCGAGACTTGAGCGATTGTTTCCTTGGTGAATCAATCCCTCCCGGCTATTATTTCCTTCGTGGAATAATACCCGTCGTACTGCGTAGATCCGACCGGATCTAGATCGCGCGGTGGTCCACGGCAAACAACCCCGGCGCAGGCAAAGAACCCACAAAGCGAGCGACCGCAAAACAGGAGCTCGTGATTCGTTCGACAAACAAGGAAACAAAGTTGTAATTTTTCATTTCTTTTTATTTGATTTTCGTTGTAACCGGATCTTATAAAAAGACCGGATCTTTGTAATCGATAGACTATTACAAGAGTGTACAATGGAATCATTAATGAAGAAAGCAACGGTTTTTCCCGCGAACAATCTGGCGACCACAGTGGGAGCCACCGATCTCGCTGCCGAGATCGGAGCGTCGCAGCCGCGGATCTTGATCCCAGTCGTGGAGGAGGTCGAATACGAGTTCGATCAGACCAAGTTCGAGGAATACCTTTCATCCTCGTCTAGATCAACCTCCCCCCGCAAGTCCAAGAAGTCCAAGTTCTCTTCCAACAGAAAGGTGCGTTGGTACGAAGAAGTTGAAGCTACCAACGACGACCTCATCTCGATTGACGCCAAAGTTGCGTCAGATGAGGCTCCACCAATCTCCAACCGGATCAAGCTGGTTCCAACCAATTCCTCCGTCACCAAAGGAGCGGTGACTCTCTCAAAGAGAGCCCGCCAAAGGCAACGCCAACGCTTGGCCAAACAATTCGCCAAAGCGATGGAGTCCACCGACGGAGTCCGCTACAACGCGGATCTGAAGAACAAGAGAGGCAAACAGCCTCAACAACAGATGAACGGCGCCTCTTCCAAGCCGCCAACAATGGAATGGGTCCGTGTCAAACGGAATCGTTCGACGCTGGAAGAACGCATCCGCAAACGCCGCGCACTATCAGCGCAGGCACGGGTTCAAGCCGAAGAAGCCCGTCGGAAGTTGCAGAAAGAAGTGGCCAAGAAGCCGCCACCAACTCGCAAAGTTTGGAGGCCGAAGCCTGAAGCGGCAGTTCAGACCAAAAAGCAGCAACTGCAGTCTCCAACCAAAAGTCAACCTCCGGCGAACGTAGCTAAGTCGCCGAGAGTTCCCATAGCTACTCCGGGAGATCATGCAGAATCCTCCCGAAGAAGAAAGCCAGTCTTGGAGCGCCTCGGTCCACTTCCCGAGGAGCAAAGCAAAGCTCCAGTTCACGAGCGTTTGGGCCCGATGAAGAAGCCCAGAACGAATCAACACGCTGGGGGTCGCCGCCACCTCCAACAAGACAAGGAGCTCAAGGCAACTGCGCGCGCTAATTTGCGCATTGAGGTCCAAGAGCCCGCTGAGAATTCACGCCCAAAAAGGCATGTCTCAAGGCGCGTGACTCTTGAAAGTCCAAGGAAGGCAATTCGCCCTCAGATGGAAACATTATCATCTGATAGTGATAATGTTATACCTGAGAAGTCGTGCCCACACACGATAGGTTACTCCGACTGTCAAAATGACGAGTTGTACTATCGTGCTGGGGGTACGAACAGAACCAGAAAGAGGAGTCCCCGAGAACAGGAAACTCAGTGCCCTTGTTCAAAGCTCATTCGGGCGGTACTGTCTCAATGCAACTGCATCAAGGTAATCCCCGAGAGAATTTCAGTGTTCGAAAGGCTCGGCACCGAAACGCCAAAACCAAGGTATAGGCGTTTCCGGCAAAGAAGAACGGTGGTTAAAGACGGAGAATTTCCGAGGGTCACCGCCAACATGACCAGCAAAGAGACATCGACACAGGTTAATCTCAAGTCGTTTCTGGAAGCATCCCGGCGTGTAACCCGTCTGCAGTCCGGAGCCATCGCACGAGGAACTTATGGTAGGGTTCGGACAAGATTGCCTTCGGAAGATGAAGAATCGGATTCCTGCTCTGCTGTCGCATCGGACAATACAGTGTCCAGCGAAGGACAACCCCGCGAGTCATTTATGATAAGCGCGGAAGAAATGGCCAAGATGCTTGAAGACGCTTTGGCTAAGCAGAAAGAAAGCTTCAGGTTCGAGATGCAGATGGCCATGCAGACTATGAGAGAGATGCATGAGCAACAAATCCAGGCATTCAGGAACCAACAAGGTGAACCAAGTCACCGTAATCAGGTTGTTCAGGAAGAAGAGCACACGGATAGGGATGGAGCTCACAATGCCAATAACCCTCCCGTCAATGCAGGGGGTGGTAACGAGGATGCCAACGAGGATACAAGTGAAGACTTGAAGATCAAAGATCTCGAGAGCAAAATCAACACATTGATCTCCGCTCAAGAGACGAAGAAAACAGGCATTCCCTGTCCATACCCAAGAGAGTGGGAATCGATCCCCTATCCGGCGAAGTTCAGTTTAATCAACTTCACGCCGTTCGATGGGAAGGGTTCCCCCACTCAGCATTTGATTTATTTCAAATCGCACCTGGGTATTATTTCCGGCAATGAGCCTCTGATGGTGCGGTCATTCGTCGGCACTCTTCGCGGAGCCGCCTTCGATTGGTACCGCCGCCTCAAGCCAGGAAGCGTGAACAGCTGGGATGACATGGAGACGAAGTTCCTTGCAAATTTCTTCGACGACGACACCGAGATCTCTATCGGATCGCTGCTCGATGAGAAGCAAAAAGACGGGGAGTTAGTCGACACCTTCGTCAAAAGGTTCCGGAACAAGGCGATGAATTGCCGGGACCCGATCACAGAGGAATTCATCCTCCAAACTTGCCACAACAACCTTGCGTTGGACGTGTTGGAAGCAATGGGAACAGCACCGTCTGACACTTGGAAGGATCTGAAGGTGCGCGGTGAACAAGCCGAACGTTTCCTCCGAAGGAAGAAGGCCGAGAGGAACCTACCGACGGCTAATCCTCTGGACTCAAACTTCGCCTCTCGTGGTAAGGGCAAAACACCTGCAGCTACTGGTGGTGCTAATCAAGCGTCACAACAGCAATCCCGAAGGCAGCAAAAGACTTCGGGTCCGAGACTCCAAAGAGAGTATTCCTTCAAGGACGAAGACGTTCCAGCCATCTTCGAATCCCTCCTTGAAGGTAACAAGATCAAGCTACCACCTATCACAAATCAGGAGGAAGCTGACAACACTACGGACCCAAAGTACTGTGCATACCACAGGAGGGTCGTTCATCCCACCAAGGATTGCTTTGCTCTCAAGAATAGCATTCAGACCTTGGTTGAAGCCGGCGTCATAACGCTAAGGTAAGCCAATTGAGAACGGCAAAACTCCAAAGAGTATACGAGTATAAACTGTTTCTCAATCCTCCGACCGGTACAAGAGGTTAAACTGTTCCCTGATACTCCAATAGGTATATGAGTCTAAACTGTTTCCCCACTTTTGACGGGAAGTTCCTGGAGAATATTAAGCTAATATTCTTAAGGATAACCCGGTTAGTTAACTGATAATAATGTCCGAACCAGTTCCGCAGAGGAAACTGGGGGTGGACGATTTATGTAACGGGAAGTTCCCAAAACCACAGCAATGTAATGAATAAGAACTCCCATTCTCACCATGTCTATGCACTCAACACTCTCTCTGTTAGAGTCTGGACGTAAAGTACCCACTTGGTCAAACCTTCTTACAGTTAGGACCACAGTCAAAATCCCCTCTCGATTCCCCCAATGAACGAGAGGTCCACAAATTGAGCGATCAAACCTTCCTACAGTTAGGATTGTCTCAAAACACCCACTTGGTCAAACCTTCTTACAGTTAGGACCACAGTCAAAATCCCCTCTCGATTCCCCCAATGAACGAGAGGTCCACAAATTGAGCGATCAAACCTTCCTACAGTTAGGATTGTCTCAAAACACCCACTTGGTCAAACCTTCTTACAGTTAGGACCACAGTCAAAATCCCCTCTCGATTCCCCCAATGAACGAGAGGTCCACAAATTGAGCGATCAAACCTTCCTACAGTTAGGATTGTCTCAAAACACCCACTTGGTCAAACCTTCTTACAGTTAGGACCACAGTCAAAATCCCCTCTCGATTCCCCCAATGAACGAGAGGTCCACAAATTGAGCGATCAAACCTTCCTACAGTTAGGATTGTCTCAAAACACCCACTTGGTCAAACCTTCTTACAGTTAGGACCACAGTCAAAATCCCCTCTCGATTCCCCCAATGAACGAGAGGTCCACAAATTGAGCGATCAAACCTTCCTACAGTTAGGATTGTCTCAAAACACCCACTTGGTCAAACCTTCTTACAGTTAGGACCACAGTCAAAATCCCCTCTCGATTCCCCCAATGAACGAGAGGTCCACAAATTGAGCGATCAAACCTTCCTACAGTTAGGATTGTCTCAAAACACCCACTTGGTCAAACCTTCTTACAGTTAGGACCACAGTCAAAATCCCCTCTCGATTCCCCCAATGAACGAGAGGTCCACAAATTGAGCGATCAAACCTTCCTACAGTTAGGATTGTCTCAAAACACCCACTTGGTCAAACCTTCTTACAGTTAGGACCACAGTCAAAATCCCCTCTCGATTCCCCCAATGAACGAGAGGTCCACAAATTGAGCGATCAAACCTTCCTACAGTTAGGATTGTCTCAAAACACCCACTTGGTCAAACCTTCTTACAGTTAGGACCACAGTCAAAATCCCCTCTCGATTCCCCCAATGAACGAGAGGTCCACAAATTGAGCGATCAAACCTTCCTACAGTTAGGATTGTCTCAAAACACCCACTTGGTCAAACCTTCTTACAGTTAGGACCACAGTCAAAATCCCCTCTCGATTCCCCCAATGAACGAGAGGTCCACAAATTGAGCGATCAAACCTTCCTACAGTTAGGATTGTCTCAAAACACCCACTTGGTCAAACCTTCTTACAGTTAGGACCACAGTCAAAATCCCCTCTCGATTCCCCCAATGAACGAGAGGTCCACAAATTGAGCGATCAAACCTTCCTACAGTTAGGATTGTCTCAAAACACCCACTTGGTCAAACCTTCTTACAGTTAGGACCACAGTCAAAATCCCCTCTCGATTCCCCCAATGAACGAGAGGTCCACAAATTGAGCGATCAAACCTTCCTACAGTTAGGATTGTCTCAAAACACCCACTTGGTCAAACCTTCTTACAGTTAGGACCACAGTCAAAATCCCCTCTCGATTCCCCCAATGAACGAGAGGTCCACAAATTGAGCGATCAAACCTTCCTACAGTTAGGATTGTCTCAAAACACCCACTTGGTCAAACCTTCTTACAGTTAGGACCACAGTCAAAATCCCCTCTCGATTCCCCCAATGAACGAGAGGTCCACAAATTGAGCGATCAAACCTTCCTACAGTTAGGATTGTCTCAAAACACCCACTTGGTCAAACCTTCTTACAGTTAGGACCACAGTCAAAATCCCCTCTCGATTCCCCCAATGAACGAGAGGTCCACAAATTGAGCGATCAAACCTTCCTACAGTTAGGATTGTCTCAAAACACCCACTTGGTCAAACCTTCTTACAGTTAGGACCACAGTCAAAATCCCCTCTCGATTCCCCCAATGAACGAGAGGTCCACAAATTGAGCGATCAAACCTTCCTACAGTTAGGATTGTCTCAAAACACCCACTTGGTCAAACCTTCTTACAGTTAGGACCACAGTCAAAATCCCCTCTCGATTCCCCCAATGAACGAGAGGTCCACAAATTGAGCGATCAAACCTTCCTACAGTTAGGATTGTCTCAAAACACCCACTTGGTCAAACCTTCTTACAGTTAGGACCACAGTCAAAATCCCCTCTCGATTCCCCCAATGAACGAGAGGTCCACAAATTGAGCGATCAAACCTTCCTACAGTTAGGATTGTCTCAAAACACCCACTTGGTCAAACCTTCTTACAGTTAGGACCACAGTCAAAATCCCCTCTCGATTCCCCCAATGAACGAGAGGTCCACAAATTGAGCGATCAAACCTTCCTACAGTTAGGATTGTCTCAAAACACCCACTTGGTCAAACCTTCTTACAGTTAGGACCACAGTCAAAATCCCCTCTCGATTCCCCCAATGAACGAGAGGTCCACAAATTGAGCGATCAAACCTTCCTACAGTTAGGATTGTCTCAAAACACCCACTTGGTCAAACCTTCTTACAGTTAGGACCACAGTCAAAATCCCCTCTCGATTCCCCCAATGAACGAGCCAAGGCCGAGCCACCCCTTGGGGTGGCCGAGCCACCTCAGGGTGGCTCGGCATGAGCCGAGCCACCTTGAGGTGGCCGGCCACCTAGGGTGTCGGCCACACGTGCACACGGGCACAGTGACGCTTGGCTATAAATAGGAGAGGGGGTTGTTCATTTTGAAGGGTTGGAAATTTTGGAGAGAGGCGAAGCCCTGCTGGATTGGAGACTCGGAACTTAAAAAAAGATTGAAACTTTGGGACTTCGGGGACTCACTCCTTCAGATCTGGTGCTCGGCGATCATCAACGTCAAATAAGGCAGGTGTTCGAGAGGATCGGATCTCAGATCTACGCAGGCATACTCCGGATCTAAGCTTGGTCTTAGATCCCGAGACTTGGACGATTGTTTCCTTGGTGAAACAATCCTCCCCGGCTATTATTTCCTTAGTGAAATAATACCCGTTGTACTGCGTAGATCCGACCGGATCTAGATCTCGCGGTGGTCCACGGTAAACAACCCCGGCGCAGGCAAAGAACCCACCAAAGCAGCGACCGCAAAACAGGAGCTCGTGATTCGTTCGACAAACAAGGAAACAAAGTTGTAATTTTCATTTCTTTTCAAATTTGATTTTCGTTGTAACCGGATCTTATAAAAAGACCGGATCTTTTGTAAGAGTCAGCTACCATTGTCCTGCATTAGCGCGGGAGATCTGGCCTTGGCTGAACTCTTGGTGTTTTTCGATTTTCCAGGACTTGTATTTTCTGCCGTTTTGCATATTTGATCAGCTTATTGACTTGTACGCGTCGTTAACTTGCTTCATGCGTTCATTAGCTTCTTTACAGCACTTGGAGTTGACCGACAAGTGCGGCGGGCGTTTGGAGTTGACCGATAAGTGCGGCGGGCGCTTGGAGTTGACCAACAAGTACAGCGGGCAGCGGGCACTTGGAGCTGACTGATGAGTGCGCATGCTAATTAGAGGTGGCTAGTGAGTGCACGAGATGCTTGATTCGCCATTCTGGTGGCCGATGAGCATGCGGGCCACTTGGAGCCCACTTGAAGCCGGCTGATGAGTGCATGGGCCACTTGGAGGTGGCCAGTGAGTGCACGGGCCAGTCGTTTTGCCGATTTAGTGGCCAATGGCTATTCCGGTAGCTTATTGCTACGTCATCAACGGTTCGCCGATTTGCTTCATGTGCTTATCGGCATCGGATAATCTTCCTTGATTCAGACAATGACATTCATCGTCTTCTCTCTGTCTCGAGCTGCATACGGGAACCTATAGGCAATTTTAGACGCCTACAATAATATATTAATAATATATTAATAATATGTTTAATACTAATGTTGTAACGGGTCAAACTAGTATTGACCACAAATACTTATCATGGTGTTTTGAAAACATTTTAATGGAAAAACACAACACCATGATTTTTTATAAAAACACAACAAAGAAAACATCATGGTACCTAAACAACAAGTTTAGAGTTATCGGTTCAGATCTTTTCTATGGGATAGTGACACCTGTCTTGATTAATGCCCAAAGGGCAACTACACCGTGCAATTGGCGAGACGCATCCCTATCACCCGACGACTACCACATAAAGCATAAAATTGATCGTAAAAAGAGATACGGCTTTGTGAAGGTTTATAGTCTTATCTCTCTTATTCCTATCAAGAAAACCTTATATCTTTATATAAAGGGCTTAAAGGTAGAATCATATACTTGTTATAATTATGAATATCTTATCACTAAGATAAGATATTATGTACCCACTTATTTGGGTGTCTAACCAACAGCAGTTTACCCATTGCTCATAATAACATTTGTATTTCTTATCACTCCAGATAAGCATGGAACTTATTTAAAAGAATACCCCAAGCTCAAATATAAAACTTCACTAATCTTTAACATAATCATTAACATCAATTTTCAACATGGAATTAACAAATCTTACATCAAATTCCTGCGTAAGATGACTAGGTGTTTCCTCTACACGTGCACCTACCATACTCTCATTTCTCAAGACATTCATTGCGTAATTAATAACTTATATCATTCCATGCTCACTTTATGTCAGTAGTACTAAATAAGAAAGCACCCGAAATTTAGAATGCCTTTCTTCTTCTTATTTTGATTTTCTTCCATCGATCATTTCATCAATGGTAACTTTTCATTAATATTTAAAATGAACACATCAATTTAAATAGACATCACCATTCATTTCCCTTTTTTATGAAATCTACTAAATAAAGAGGGATAGTAATTAGAACATTTTTTAAATTCATTCTAGTACCTTAAGGTATGGTGTAATACACACTATTAAACTGAGAGTCTGTGTATCTACACGAGAAACCATCATTTATTACCTGCGAGCCTATGTACTTGTGTTTGGACTCTGTTTATTTTTTTTCCTTCTCAAAATATTACCCATGTAGTTGTAAAAGTATGCACCCCGTGCAAAGCATGGCCCTTTATTTTTTTAAGCACCGCATTTTAAATTTGTCTTCCTCTAAATTTTAAAACATTTAATTTAATTATTGTATGCTCAAATTAAAAATCATATTTCCATCTATATACTTAAAAATGATCTAAGTATTAATACATTTAATTTAAAAATCATATCTACTCGTCTATACTTGAAGGAGAACCACGTTTTAATACATTAAATTTGCTTCATTATTTATAATACAGTAAATTACAGTAGAATGAATAGTAACTTGGATCTGATTTACAGGTTATAGTATAATAAATTACTGTAGCATAAACAATAGTTTAGTTTACTGTTTATGCTACAGAAATTCACTGTAATATTTACTATAACGTAAACAACGATTCTTTGGATCCTCGTATAAGTATAGAAGAGTAGATTATGTAATTTTAAGGTTAATTGCATAGAGAGATAGACTCCAAGATCATCCATATAATTACATCATACTTCATGTTGTACCTACTTAATACTTGGAAAATAGACTCTCTAGTGTTTTTTCTGCGATAAAGAGAATTTTGAAACCCTCATTCGTTTGCTGCTTCCAGAAAAGCACCCCGAAAACCGTCTTCATTGGGCTCAGCTCCAGCACTACACTTGTCCCCCTAGGCCCAAAGATAGCGCAAGATTCCACACACAAACAGCGAAGGCAACCACCAACAAAACCCTGGTTGGTGTCTTTAGATGCTACCAAAATGTCGGTGTACATAATTTCCCATCAACTGATGCTTTCCTAATTACAACCCAAAAGGTAAATGGACGACAACCCAATTCTCAGGCGCACACAAGGAACTTGCTCTCAAGAGGGAAAACATTCTAAGATGCTGATATTCGTATTAAATAATCAAAAGATAAGATGCTGATAACAAAGAAACCCACCGAGACTGGGATTTTATCTGAATAAAATAATGACAAGATATTGTATTCTGCAACTAATTTTCCAGGAACACATACAGATGCCGCATGGTAAAAATATTCTAAAATCATGAGAAAGAACCAAGTACCAGCCCCCCAATTCACTGAGATATGTGATGCCTATTGTCTTCTGATTCATAGTTCCGCGAACAGATAATATTAAAACTTTCCACAATACGATGGATGCAGACGTCATTGATCATGTAGCTTTAGGACATCAAAGTTCCTACATCCCAATCACAACCTGCAAGTGCCTAGAATAGGAAACCTACAGAAGTTTAAGAATCAAATTTTAACTCAAGCTTGAAGGGTTGAATGAGGACCCAGTTTTTCTAAGCTAATTGCTCTTTGGGATTCTTCCCCATCATGGCCTGTACTTGCACAACTCAACGCAGGTGTTGAGTTGCGAAGGCCCATGGATAAAGATGGACTAAGCTAATTTATTCGAACACCAACTTACTCAACGGTATCAATCTTATTTCAACCATGAGTCCGAACATATTTAACCATATATTCGTCTAACTACTTTTGCCAATGAGGTAATTAAATTCTATTTCATGTTTTTGCTAGGTCACACCCACATTTTAACTAGCTGGACACAAGAAACCTCCTAATAAACCACCACCTTGCTTCAAATCTGATTCAGTCCAGCTAAAGCCTTCACTGCTAACCAGACCGACACCAAAGGCGAGCACAGCAACATGAGCTCATAAGGGAACCCTAACCTGTGTCAGGCCATCAGAGCCCTTTGTAACATAATGTCCGCTCCCACACGAGCCCTGACCCACACTCTCAAAGTCTTAATAGAAACAGTGTACAAAGGCCGATTGAAGCATGACCTCTCATATCAATTTGTTAGATAACACTAGATGACTTTGAGCTAATCTACTTGGAGCCAATTTGACTCAAAAAGATTAATATGATTTGAGTCACGATTCGAAATATACTTAATCATATATCCATCTAATTGTTTTATAATGTGGAACTAAATTTCATTTCACGTCTCTGGTTAGCCAAACCCCACACTTCAACTGAACGGCAGTGAGACAATCGTAACATTATGCTTTTGTTATTCCCACTAAGAATTGTCCTGTTAACCCTGACTAGGATGCCTCATACACTACCGAAGATCAGGGTGAAACAAATACTAGCGCTATGTCATTGGGTTACACATAAAGAGATACAGATCCCATAAAGAGTAAGATCCACGAGTATTCTTGATCCACTCAGACTCCGCTATCATAAAGCATCACAAAGACTCATTGAACTCTCATGTTCCTCTTACTCTAGATGCTATATCGTGATATTTTCCATACCCAAAAAAGTGCACAAGCACAGATGAAGGGCGTAGACATTGGACAGCAACAACAAGTGAGAAACATTGTGTAGATTAAACTTATGCAATACTAAATTTCTAAAGAAAATAT
>NC_033796.1:79707944-79728037 GCF_001876935.1 Asparagus officinalis
GTAATGAATAGAAACAATGTACAGGTAAAGATAATATTATACAATAATTAATTAAAGAATATATAATCCTTTAGTCCTTTACTCTATAGCAAGTCTGACCACTGGTATTATAAAACTCATGAAGAACACCACCATTTTGGCCTAATTCTGTCAACCTTAATTAACAATCCCTATATCCTTGTTTGATACCATGGATTCCACCTCAGATCTCTATATCAAATAATATCCTCATCAACCATCAGCCAACCAAAGAAACAACCAATCCAAACACAAGCAACCAACTAACACTCGCCTAAAAACTATCACCAACGTTAGAAATAATCGAACGCAGACAAAGCCTTCTCACCAAAGAATTTCATAGATAGGCCTGCAATTGTATTGCATGTATTAATCCTTGTGGCACTGTCTGTTCCCTTCTTCCCTTAAATTAAGTTTCAGTATGTAACAGAGGAAAGGGAGTACAATAAAAACACAGATACTATAGTATGCACATCACGCTAAAAACATGTAAAAGACAAATATTATAAAGAATCATAAATTGAAGTTTAATAGCAATAAATATTTTAACCATCAATACATAACAGAGAGACCTTAGATGATCCCCACTTCCCAATAGAGACCCATAACAAGTCTGATCATGGAAAGTGCCCCAGTGAGGCAATTCAGAGAAACAATTAGATCTTTCACCTCCAACCTTGCAACATGCAACTGATCAAGAAAGAGGAGAATAATTCTACAGGCCTCCCCAACCTTCTTCAAACAGATCAAGTTTACCAACATAATAATAGGGAAGATCAAAGTCAAAAAATCAAAAGCTAGATATGTTTCAATGCTATTAAGCATATAGTCCTCCTTTAGAGATGTAAGGAAAAAGACTGAAAAAAATAAAAGATATCGGGGGAGCAATTTACCCAGGTAGACCTTTGAGTTAACCCAGAGAACTCCCTCCCATGATTCCTGTCTTAACTCTTGAAGTAATAACAAATGCTTTTTAAAGAAAACGAATTACCTCCCCATTTCCCTCCTTGATTGCCTTCCTCCCAAAAAAATACTATTTACTAATAGTCATTTGCAGGTATTAATAATCCCTTCAAAAAGTAGATTAGAAGAAATTTTGAGAATCTCAACTAAACTACCATTTGATCAAGCTGCATCTGTTCCAGCCAAGCACCTAAAGCAGCAGCCTGATCATTGTTATCCACCTGAGCATCTGAACTGGAGCCTTCACCGTTAGCAGCAGGCACTGTATTTGTTGCTGTTGCCACTGTAGCAGCCGCGTCACCATTTTCTCAGGTGGGGATTCCTTCACCAGTGAATGGACCCACGATAGGTCCGGTTCCTCGCCTCCAGGTCGCATCTCAAAGGATGATGATCGCCTGAGACGACCCAATTCTTCACCATTCACACCCCAATCTAAAGTCCCGGACGGAGACCCCCACTTGGACCAGGACGAACTCATGGAAGCTCCTGCAATTGCAGAATTGTTTGAGCCTAGATCACGGGAGCTGAGGCTCCGGAGTGTCTGTTGCTGTTTCTCCCTTTGAGCAAGTGCAGCCAACCGAGAGCTCATCGGGGAAATAGGCTCTACACTTCGGGGAGACATCCGGCCAGGTGAAGAAATCCCAAGTGAGGCCTGCAAGAGTGTGTTGTGACCGGTCATCTGCTGGGTTTCCACCGCTTTGGGAGAGAACACGCTAGTATTGATCGGAGAGAGCAGGCTCTGCTGCTGCTGTTGGAACTGATTCAGAATCGCAGACTTGTGCGATGGAGAGAACATAGCCCCCTGCTCAGAATTATACCTAGGAGACGACGAGATCTCAGAAGAAAAAAGTTCATCGAGATTGGATGGTGTCAATGTCTTGGACCATGCTGCTGATCCACGATTACCAGAAGCCGAACCCAGACGAGAAAGGCACAAATCATTAATCATCTGCTGAGCTTCAAAATCCTGCATCATAGTATAGTCATCAACGGGCATATCCCTAGCACTGAGAGATGACCTTAGCCTACTCGACTGCAGATTACTCCCAGGGAGATGCAGAGTTGGAACATTGGGCTGTGGCCAGTTAAGTCCTGAATGTGACAGCCCATTAGCCGATGGCGACATGGGTGGTGTGAAAGGAGACATGACTCCAGAAACAGATGATGGAGAGCCCGGCATAAGCCCCATAACTGCAGCCATCTCCATCGCAGAGGAGAGGGAACAGCCGATCCAGTGGACATATATAGAGGACGAAGCTCTTCATTAGTATGAGCAAAGAAGCAAACCCTTCGGTTGCAACTCGTTCCATCCTTACAGAGTCTAGTGCGATATTGAGCCGGGTGGAGCCAACATTCAAACACCCCATGCGCATACTCGCAAAGATCTCCCCTCCGACAAGCTCCTTTCCTAAAATCAGGACACGGCACACAACTGTAATGGTACTTTCTTGGATCACGTCTGCGTGCATTTTCACCCGGATGAACAAATGGGCACTCGGTCCAGTCATGAGAGTAAGCTCTTGAACAAGGCCTGACCTTGAATGAGAACATCCTAAACTCATCAGTGGCATAAATGCTATTCTTGATATCGGGTAGTGAAGGATCAATCGGGTACTCTTTTTTCTCAGGCACAGTCGAAGACGTTGAAATCCTTGGAGACCCACCATCTTCAATACTGGGCTTGCTAATCGAAACACGAAGAGAAGGATGATCATTGACACCATCGCCACCATTAACACTAGATTTACCCAAAAGCTCTTCAAGGGCAAGTTTCACGTTGGCCAATCTCGGGGAAACAACAATAACATCAGCGGGACGGAGCCCATTAGCATCTTCAACATCAGGATCGGCTCCGGCAGACAACAAGGACTGGACGGCATAGCCGCAGCACAATGCAAAGCAGTGGTCTTATCCTCACTGGAGCTCCGATTAACATTAGCCCCCGATACCGAAAGGATAAGGTTCAACACATCAAGGCTCCCATAAGTAGCAGCAACCATTAAAGGAGTTCTATGCTGCAAAACCATCTGATTACATCCCTTCTTTCTTCCGTACCAAAGCCCAATCTCATCGATCGCTGATGGGTCTCGATCCAGCAATTTCTGAAACCCATCGAGATCGTTGTTAGCTGCGAGTTCAAGAAGGCTACCAAAAGAATCATCAGTTTCAACAGTGACGTTGTGGTTGTTGCCGTTGCTATCCATGGTTTTCTGCAAATAATTATCAGATGATGATGTTGATGACGACGACGAGGGTTTAATGCGTTCTGGACCACCGCACATACTTTGGATCAACAGAGAATGGGCCTGTAAATTTATAGGCGTGTAAATCAAAGAACTATAAAGGGAATATTTTACTACAAATGGAACTAAAATAGGGAGAAAATATTGCGATATAATCCAATGATTTGAAAGGATATATCTTGCACAAATAGAGGCAGTGATTTAGCTCATACTAATTAAGGTTATAGAGATGAAAGCCTTCTTCAAAATCACAAAAATAATAGAAAACCCAGAAAAGCAGACTTTACTCTATAATTTCAATAAAGACCGGAGCTTTTCTTTGCTAACCTTATCCAAGAGCGATTGCGAATCTAATCAGCAACGAAAACAAGAGAAATCGCCATGAAACCCTAGCTCAAAAAACTCCGAATCTTTCCCAAACATTAAAAACTCCCCGATCTAATAGAAATTGGTCGCGACTCGAGCACCATCAACTCCTTCGGAAGCCAAAAATGGAAATTTAAGAGAAAGTTGGACAAATTTAGGGCTAAAATTTTACCCTGGGCTCGATTTTTTCCCCACTCGAGCTTCGTTGGTCTTTCTAGTGCAGAGATTAAAAGTGAGAGCAACGAAGGCAGTAGAAATTTGAAAAAGGGTAGGTGACCGGCTGAGCCAGTGGAAGGGAAGACAAGTTGACCGGTTAGGTGGGCCAGGGTGACCGGGCGGAGGAAGGCGGTGCGTGTTTCGAGGGGTGTGTTGGATTGGAATCCCAAGTGGAGTCCGGGAATCTGTGGAGGTAACACCGGATTTTAAGGAATTCTGTCAAATTGGGTTTATAAGTTCGGGTCAAGTCCGGGGTGCAGCTTAGCCCTCTCTGTTGACTGGTACGCAGAATCATGGAAAAACTAGAAAACGCAAGGGCTGATCTGCATATTTTATATTAGTCCCCTGCATATCTTTTATCTCGTATATTTTGATTCTGGTCCCTCATATTATTGAAATTGCTATTAAAGGGCTGCTTCGCTCATTTTCCATAAATTATAGAAAAAGGAAATGGTGCCAAAAAGTAATTTCCATATGTTTCTATAAATTTGATTGGATTGGCAATGTCAAAAAAAGTGTGGGTTTCCATTTTTTTATTTTTTTTAGTCTGGTTCAGAGCACAAAACATGGAATTCAAAGTGAGAAAAATATTTCTTTTTTCCTTTGGTTGGCTCACTGAAGAACGCCCACTCAAAAAATAAAAACATACAACTTTATGAAAACCAGGTGAATAGAAAGGAGTAAACTATGAGTGTTTGTCAGATTCCCATGTGTTTTCACCCATTATGAGAGGATTTATGTTTCTACTAAGGGCCTGTTTGTTTGCCTAAAAAAATTAAAAATCAAAGAAATGGAAAACTATTAAATCAAAGAATTTTAAGGGCCTGTTTGTTTGCCTAAAAAAATTAAAAATCAAAGAAATGGAAAACTATTAAATCAAAGAATTGTTTTGGGAGTGTTTGGAATGGAAAACTATTAAATCAAAGAATTGTTTTGGGAGTGTTTGGTTTGCTAAAAAAAGAAGAAAATCAAAAAAATGAAGATGGGTTGTCACCTTATTATAGGATGATGTGAGTGATTTTTTAAGAAAACTTGTTTTGATGTTGTTTGGTTGGCGAAAAAAATAATGAAATAAATTATAAGAAACCTATTTCTTGTAATAGGTTGTTTTCTTTTGCTTGGTTATTTCTTAAAAATAAGAAAATATATGAGATGAGATGAGTTGTCATTATATTATTGGATGATGTGACCCACACTTAAGGAAATTGTTTTCCTAGCTTTTTGGGAGAAAAACAAAGAAATGAAATGTTAATGAGATGAGATGAGGTGTCACATTCTTATTGGATGATGTGAGTAATTTTTAAATATGAGATGAGATGGGTTGAGTGATGTGGATAAAAATAATATTTTATTAGATGTGATGGATGTGAATCATGTGATGGATGAGTTGTTGGATGAAAATAATATTTTATTAGATGTGATGGATGAGTTGTTGGATAAAAATAATATTTTATTAGATGTTGTGGGTGAGTTTTAGGGATGGAAATATGTGAAATTGTACTTTTTGAGTTTTCTTGGTATTAGATGTTGTGGGTGAGTTTTAGGGATGGAAATATGTGAAATTGTACTTTTTGAGTTTTCTTGGTTTGTATTTCTATTTTTTGGTTTTTTAGAAAATAACCAAACAGCCCCTAATAAAAAAAGCTCATTTTCCCACTTTATAGAAACTCTATTCTATAAATGAGAAACGAACCAAACACATTTGTAAGAAAACTCCGAAAACCAATTAATTATAAAATTGCCACTTCAGATTATTTCTATACAAATTCGTATAAAAGTAGTTAAACAAACAGCTCCTAAACCTCCTAGTTCTCAAAAAATTGTGTTAAATTAATCCCTCAAAGCTCTAACTCCTACATTAACTGTTAATTAGAGGGATTAACTTTAAAATAAATTTAAGAATGAAGGGATATAACAACCATGAAAATGACTTTATGCATTAAATTCAAAATAATTAAAGCATTAGGGGCTAATAGCAATTTTCATTATATGAGGCGCTAATTTCAAAAAACTGACAGGTTACAAGCTAGAAGACCCAATATGAAATCATTCTCAGTGGAGTATTACCGAGAGTGATCTGCATATTTGATATTCGTAGTCCTTCAAATCATTAAAATTATTATTAGGTTCTTTAATTGTTAAGTTATTTTCAAATTAGTTCCTCAAATCATCAAACTTCCTATTAAATCCTCCAATTTTCAAAAAACTATTTTAAATTAATTCCTCTAACTACTACTTTCACTATTAATTGGAGGCATGTAGTAATTTCAAAATAGCGGTTTCAATGGTTTCAGCGATTAATTTGGAATAATTAAATAATTGCAGTTACTACTATTTGGGACTAATTTCATAATATCAAAATTTAAGGGACAAATATGGAAAGACCCTATATGCAATTATTATTGGCAGAATATTTTTCTTAGTTACCTGGACAATGTGTATAAAGTAAATATTCTTGAAGATTATACAATGCTTTATGGAGAATAAAATCTTGATAACTGAAATAGTAAAGAAAATGACATAACATGTTTTTTTTTTTTTTTTGATAAACGAGATAACATGTTTCAACAGTATAATAGTATAGCTTATTTATTTTACTTAGTAAATATACAATAAGATCATCTATTTATCTCGTTTTCTACTTAAGTATAGAAATGCATAGTTTTTCCTTATATTTTCTTGGATTTATTTTAGTAAAGAAACGTTTTTAAATACCGTCTAAAATAGAAAGATCGTTTTATTTTTTTTTTCATTTTTTGGTAGGAATTTATCTATATGTGGTCTAATCTCCCTCTAAGAGTAATATAATAATAATAAATAAATGAGTTACTATATATAGACTCTCTTTATAAAGAGAAAAGTCGTTGAGACATGCCAAAAACAATTTATTCTAATAATTATATGATAAATATTGACACCCTTGAAATGCAAGTATGTAATTACCATATTCTAAAGGGGTGATGCTGCATAACAGAAGCTAGATTCCTAGGCAAAATTTTTAATTTCGTTGTACTTATATGCGAAAAAGCTAACTTTAAATTACACCCTGGAAAACACACCAACACTAGCATCGGCATAGAACTCAGTGGGCCAATGAGGATCAATTCACGCACATCATTTTCAGGTTCTCAAAATTTTTAAGGGGATTGAACTACAAATTTGCCCATCATGGGGCCCACTGTATAGAATATACAGAAATGCGCCATTTGGACATCAATATTCGTGCTTAATACGTACAGGTTATAATAAGTGATAAGTGACAGAAGTTTCAGTTATTAGTTTGTCTAACTCAACATGTGACTAACTTAACACGTGAGGCAAACCTGGACAAGGCTTGGACTAGAGGAGGTTGCAACTACTGGTCCTTGTTCTGGTCTATTTTTTCTCAATTTAGTCTTAGGATAACAACTTGTCCTTTTTTTGTTCTATTTTTTTCTCAATTTAGTCTTAGGATAATTCAATTTCAATTATTTTTTTTCAAATCAAATGATTACAATACTAAACATAAGTTTTATAAGAAGACCTCCAAAGGTTTTTAGATAGGAAAATATTTTTTTAAAAATATTCTATTGTAAAATAAATTGTTTTCCCAAGTCTTCTTGAATATGTTTACGTCTAACCAATCCTGGGTTTTTCACGCGTAACTTGTTTGGTGCGCGACACTTTCAAGCTTTAAAATACTCTGGTTACGTAGTTTATTCTCTGCATTATTTGCTTTTCTTAGTTGCTTTTATAGCTTTAGACTTGACTCCTATGACTAAAATATTTTTATTTAAATTTATGGAGGCTCGCTTCGCTCTTTGTCTTCGCAGAAAAACACTTATTGAATCGTTTTTAGAGTATTATAGCTGTTATGGTGTTTTCAATCACCTAAATGCAACCCTTTGCTGACATGTGTACTTCTGTATGTAATCGCCCAATCAAGTTGGCGGCCCAAGACCAACAGAGGTTCCAATTTAGCCGACTCGTTTAGTCGATATTCCTTCATGTTGACTCGAAAGACGGTACTAATCGACCCTCTTGTCGAAGACGACTCGCTACGAGCCCACTCGACCAGATATACAACTTCTTATGATGACGACTCGAAAGGTGTTACTTCTCTTCAAAACTAAAGGACTTCGACCTCGAGCTCTCCCCACTGACAACGTCGACGTCGCATTTAATGCTTGAAAGGCGCTATCATATCTCTAGCCCCGATAGTCTTCATGACTCATCGGACCACGTCGGCATCACCATGAAAATATTTCTTTATTCATTATAAGGAATATTTACAAGATACAATGTATAAATCTATACAGCACAGAGATGAGAGATAAGAGAGTTTTGAGAAGTCTAAACCTGCTCCAGGAGTTAAGGACAGGGAGTTGCTGG
The DNA here is from genome assembly GCF_001876935.1 of Asparagus officinalis. Taxonomy (NCBI): domain Eukaryota; kingdom Viridiplantae; phylum Streptophyta; class Magnoliopsida; order Asparagales; family Asparagaceae; genus Asparagus; species Asparagus officinalis. The sequence goes on from NC_033796.1 coordinate 79,716,122, forward strand.
GAGCAGTTAGCGGAGGAGTCAAGCAGTCTCCTCCTTCATCCGACTCCCCCTCTTCCTCACCAAGATCAAATCCCCCTCCAAGTGCTTCCACCTCCACTAGTTTGTCCAGAAAATTATCCACAAGGGGAGGGTAGTGGAAATGATCGGGTGAGTTCCTCATCTTGGCTGGAAGCTACACCGATAGATAGTCGTACCCAGCCTTACAGGTGATCGCCACTTCAGTCTTCCAGTTATGCTCTGACGATACCCCTCAATGATCTCTTGGCTGTGAGGTTCTGACTAAAGATGAGCATTGTGGTTTTGGGCCGCTGTTAGTGACTCCCGTAGATGGGGACCTCCTCTTGAAGCTTGATAAGCGATGCATGCTCCTCGTCCAGCCGACGCCTCGCATGTATCGCCGCCTCCCTCTCTATTTTGACCAGTTTGATAGCATAGTCCCTCTCCTGGAGAGCCTCCTCCATTCTCCTGGCCTTCCTCTGGATCTCCTCCAGCTCTGCCTGAGCCTGTTGACCTTAAAAGCGTCTGAGGCTGGCGTCTCCGTAGCCCATTCTGAGTCGACCCCTCTGCCAGCCCTCAGGGAAGCAACCTCCCCCAAAAGCTTGAGATAAGAAGTCTGGATGTGGTCCATCCGGCTGTACATCTCCTGCTCCACCAAAGAGCCTCGAACCAAGTAGCTCTGAAGGCTTAAGTTGAGACCGACATTGGGAACCCCCTTCAAGAACTCATCATCTCGAGGAAGCCAAAATTGCTCGACCGCCCTCGACTAAGCCACCCAAGAGCCGAGGACGGTCCCCCTGACATCAAGATAGTGAGCACGCTCATAGCAATGCTCCAGGTCGGGCTCCCGTACATATCGAAGGCTGACCCCTAAAGTCCCAATGAGGTACTCCCTCATCTTGTCTCATTCTTCTACTCTGATCTCATCAACACGATGGGGGAAGGGATACTCCATTACAGCAAGAGGCGCCGACTCCTCAGCCAGCTCTTTTCTACGATGGGACGACTCACTGCAACGAGCAGATGACCCCGCTTCGTCGGCATGGACTCTAGCCTTGGCTCTAAACTCTTCTTGATGAGCCTTAGCCTCTTCTCCTGGAGCTAACTCATCTAGATGGGTGACGTCAGTCCCAACTGTCTCAGCCACCGCCTGTACCTCCTGTTCCTCATCTTCCCCTCAGGTCTGCCTCCTTCGTCTATGGTCGAGGGTAGGAGCCGGCTCCTCCTCGGCTGTCTCTGCCTCTATTGGAGGAATGTTCCAACAAATATGCTTCATGGGCCTAGCAGATGACCCCTCCTGGGGAGCAGTGAAAGGAACAGTAGGTACCATCGCCACTTCTATTGTTCCTAAGATAAGGGCTGAAGCCTTCTTATGATCCTAGGCAGTAGTAGGCATGACTGATATACCTACAACCTGCAAGACCGAGTTGTCGATCAGATGGTTGACTCAACGAGAGCCAGTATACACCTTGATCTGGTCAAGCGCGTCTCTCTCAGCGATGAACAACTCGCCCTCCATGAATGCCTCCCTCCTTATTTCGGGCCAGGTGGAGTAGCCCAACTCCTAGTTGTCCCCCGCGACCCAGACGAACTTCTCTTTTCAATCCTTGTGTGAGTCAGGGAGGCCGGTGATGAGCCTAAACTTCCCCACTATCTAGAGTGGAAGTGGGGTTCAGTCTGGTTCACCTTCACAACCACCAACTAGCCCAAGACCTGCAAGGATGGCTTTATCCCCAACCAATAGCAGATCACCATGAACCCCACAAAGATGGCAATGGTATTCAGCTTCATTTGCGCCGGTGATACTCCTAGCACCGTGAATACTTGCTTGAAGAAAGGGTACATGGGTAGTCTCAGACCAAACTCTAAATGCCTCAAGTACAGAGGATCTTATTCTGGTCCATGATCGTGAATGGCCACCAACCTCATCGGAGCCATTAGATCGTACTCCCGAGGGATATCAAACCTCCCAGTGAGTGTCCTCATCTAGGACTGTGTCACTTTGGAGTGGATCCCTGCTAGAAGATCTTGTCGATCAACAGGATCAGAGGCCATTGAAGGTTGCAAAGATGATCGCTAGAAGAGGTGTGTAGGCAATAAAAATTGCCTTTAATCCCTATCAGAGAAGTTCAGAACAAAACTGCTAAAACCTCGCCCGAAATAGCAGAAAAAGGAAAAAATACAGATATTTCTCAAGCCGTAAGGAATTTGGCGAAATAGAGGAAGCAAACTGAACCCTTCAGGTGGGTTTGGTCGGCACCGTCTCATCGAGATAGTCGATTTTCATATATAATTCGTCCAATTCCGACTTACGGTTTGAAAGTTACGACCTGTTCTTCGATGCATGTTCTGAAGCTCGCCTATAAAGGCTAAGGCTCGCCTGTAAAGGCTGAAGCTCGCCTACAAGGAGGTCTGTCTACAGGGCTAGAGCTCACCTAACAGCTCACCTATATAGCTCAGCCCGCCTGACAGCATTGAAGCCCTTCCTCTAGCGCAACTCGCCTACATAGCTCAGCTCGCCTGCAGACCCAAGTCCGCCTGTAGTTCGCCTACGCGAGCAAACTCACATGCAGACCCAAGTTTGCCTGCAGACTCAGCTCGCCTGCAGATCCAAGCCCGCCTGCAGTTCACCTACATGAGCAAACTCGCCTGCAGACCCAAGTCCGCCTGCAGTTCGCCTACGCGAGCAAACTCGCCTGCAGACCCAAGCCCGCCTGCAGACCCAATCTCGCCTGCAGACTCGCCAGCTCGCTGTCAACTGCCCACTTAGAGTATGGAACAATCGATCAGTGGCCATATCTCACGTTTCAAAGGAGAAAAGCATGACATTCCTCACCTGGGGTACTAGGTACAGCTAGGACGGCTACAAGAATAGGGCGGCTGGCTCCCTCACCCCTACTAGTGGTCAAATCCCACAAATCAAGGATGGCCCATGCCATCCTTGCATATTTAAAGCCATCTTCTCAGCCAACATGAAGAGGGATTTGGCTGCTGCTTACTCGGCTGGGCTAATCTTCAAAGATTGAACATTGGCTTTTGCTAAATGCTCCCTCATTTGAAGAGACCTTGTCGAAACTCTCCGACTTGAGGCTCTCGCGGTAGACTCGAACCCACTTACATCGGACCTTCTACTGAGAACTGAAGCTCAGCAGCAACTTCGATCGGATCGTCCAAGGGAAGCAAACTTGGCACGAGCACCGAGGGAGTGCGTCCTATCGTTTACCGAAAGTCCCCACGTTAAACAAGGAGGGTATTCCTCCACTTCTGTTGTAATTTCGATTCATTAGTTTGTAATATAGCTATTCTTATAAATACAAATAAAATCCCTATTTTGGAGATCAAAATTTACACTTACAGAAGATGGCGACCACAGTGGGAGGATCCTGTCATTCAGATAAATGGTGATGGCTACAGTTTGACGAAGTTGCTGCAGGACAACTGTTGAGTCCCTCGTTATTCAAAATTCGCAGGAGTACTTACAATCATCCTCCTCTCGAGGTTGATACGTCTCGCCGCAAGTGCTGTAGAGTGCGCCGTGTGGCCTAGCCCCAAGTGGCCGAGTCAACCAAGTCTGAAGGATCTACCCGAGCTGAGGCATGGGGTTCTTTTCCCCCGAACAGTTCGAGGCCGAGCCGAAAGCCAGGAATGCAAGTCTAAGGGCTGCTGAATGGGTCGTTGAACGATCCTCGCAGGCCCCTGTGCAAGAGGAAACAACCGTTCGTATCGACGCAGACCACGCCTTCGCCGTCGACATGAACGCTCATCATTCAAAAAGATCCAAACAGCGGCGAAGAAAAGCTCTCGCCCGTCTGGAGGCGCAATCCCTCATCTCCTATGACGGCCTGAATTACTATTCAGGCCTGAGAAGAGCCAAACAAGTGAGCCAGGTTCCCAATTATGACGAACCGCTCAAATCAGGTGAGCCTAATATTTCAGGCGAGCCCCACTTCATGAGCCAGGTTCCTAATTATGGCGAACTGCTCAAATCAGGCAAGCCTAATGGTTCAGGCGAGCCCCACTTCATGAGCCATGTTCCCAATTATGGCGAACCGCTCAAATCAGACGAGCCTAACGGTTTAAGTGAGCCCCACTTCATGAGCCAGGTTCCCAGTTATGGCGAACCGCTCAAATCAGGTGAGCCTAATGGTTTAGGCGAGCCCCACTCTATGAGCAAGGAGCTCAATTTTGGAGAACCAAGAGCATCTGGCGAACTCTGCAGTTCAAGAGGACTTCACCAAGCTTGCCTGACGGACCAAGTCCGCCAGAAAGGCAAAGCAGCAGCTCGCCAGACAGGCGCACTATACTAATATCGCCTGACGGGCGAGCCTCGCCAGCCTAAACCTTGCCAACACACTTGTGCCCAAACGGGGGTGGCCACTCCATTCACTAACATGCGCATGACGTCTGTCTCTGACGACGACGACGACGATTGCTCGGTAGAGGCAACATCGCAGGCTTCAAGCTCAGTTCAGGGCGAGCACGCAAATGTGCACATGACCGACATCCCTAATGAGATATCCAGGAGATTCGATGAGCAACAAGCAACCATCAACTCCCTGAAGTAGATGTTGGAGCAGCTTCTGAGCGAGAAGAAAAAGAAGAAAAGAGTTAGGACTTCGCAGGCTTCGCGTAAATCCTCGAAGCACAGAGAGCGGGTGCCTACTCCTTCCCACTCCTCATCCGAGTCATCTAGAGGAGCGTCATCTTCGGATCATAATCCTAGGGACAAAAGGCTCGACGAGTTCTAAAGTAACCTCGATGCCTTGAAGCTCTAGAAGCACATGAACAAGCTGAGGGTTGTCAGACCGTATCCAATTGAATGAGATACGGTCTCCTACCCAGCAGAGTTCGAGTCACTGGACCTCCTACAGTTCAATGGCAAGGGTTCTCCTACCCAGCACGTTTACTACTTCCAGGCGCAAACTGGACACATAGTAGGAAACGATCCCATTATAACTCGACTGTTCATTGGTACCCTCAAGGGGGTCACTTTTGAATGGTTTTGCAGATTGGAGCCTGGGTCCATTACCTACTGGAAGGATATGGAAAGGCTTTTCATGGCCAGATTCTTCGACGATGGCACAGAAGTATCTATGGCCACCCTGTTAGCTGTGAAGCAGAGGAAGACAGAGTCTGTGAACAGCTTTGTCAAGAAATTCAGAAACCGATCGCTGCATTCCCGCGAATGGGTTTCCGAGGCCGCTCTCATCCAGATGTGTCGGAACAATCTCTCCATCGATGTTCTGTCCAATATGGGCGCTGTTGAAGCTCGCTCATGGAAAGACTTACTCCGCCAAGGAGAACGAGTCGAGAGCATGCTCAAGCGTATGGGTGACGAAGAGCTGCATGAGTTTCGAGGAGATGATGACCAAGATGCCTTGGTGGTGGAGACCACTTCCTCATATCCTACAATTTTCCTCGTCGTTCCTCTTCAATAGGACGACGGGCCCACTTAAAGCTATCATGTTAACAATCACCTCTGATAGTCTCCTCCAAATTTTCCCCGTTGATCCTCTTCAATAGGACGATGGGACGAACTCCCAATGTTATGTTAACCCTCATCTCTGACGAAATCAACTTACCAATCCTCTTCAATAGGATAGTACGTCCTCAAAGTCGCTCCGATCACGACAATTCCTATCACGTTAACGATTACCTCTGATAGCCGACACTGTCATTCCCACAAATGGCATTGTCCGATCAGTCGTCACACTCATACATCCCTGAATGACCTGATCCATTCCGAACGTTCTGATATTTCCTTAGAACAATCGATGGATAGTAGCCTACCATGTGATGGCTCCTATAGCAATCAATCGTCACACTCATACGTCCCTGAACGATTTGATTCCCCCAGCACCATCTTTCCCGTAAAAGGCATTGTTGTTTGATAGTGGCCTACTATGTGATGTGCCGCTATATCAGGGTTCGTCTTTGCCCCAAGAAAAGACAAATCAGGGTTCATTTTAGCCCCAAGAGAAGACGAGATTCTCCTCACGACTCCAACGGGTATACGAGTATAAACTGTTTCTCAAACCTCCAACTGGTGTATGAGGCTAAACTGTTCCCTACCTTTAACGGGAAGTTCCTAGAAAAAACTCCTAAGGATAACCCGACATACTCCCACTGGTGCATGAGTCTAAACTGCCCTTTATACTCCCACTGGTGCATGAGTCTAAACTGCCCCTTACACTCCCACTGGTGCATGAGTCTAAACTGCCCCTTATACTTCCACTGGTGCATGAGTCTAAACTGCCCCTTACACTCCCACTGGTGCATGAGTCTAAACTGCCCCTTACACTCCCACTGGTGTAAGAGTCTAAACTGTCCCTTTCCTCCAACTGGTGCATGAGACTAAACTACTCCTACCCTCCGACTGATATATGAGGTTAAACTGCTCCCTACTCTCTATATCTAAACGCCTCAAATGGCTAAGGATAGAGGAGAAATTTTAGCATTAAGCCTAAGAGTAACTCCTCGACAACTTACCATGCTAAGGGCAAGAGCATGGCTAGTCCAACTCAAATGCAGTTAGTAAAGACAAATCAAGTCCGTTGATAGTTGAGGATTTGCTCAAAATCCTAGAAGGTGATCATCAGCTGCGAGTGATGAGGTCAACTTCACCGAGCTCGTTGGAAGGCTCCTCACTCCATCTGAGCAGGGACCACTTTACAGGTCTTCATATCTAAAGTGTTCCAGACCCCATGCGGCTCGATTCAGGTCTGAAAACTTTGGAGGGGGTTTTGTAGGCAATAAAAATTGTCTTTAATCCCTATCAGAGAAGTTCAGAACAAAACTGCTAAAACCTCGCCCGAAATAGCAGAAAAAGGAAAATCCCTATCAGAGAAGTTCAGAACAAAACTGCTAAAACCTCGCCCGAAATAGCAGAAAAAGGAAAAAACGCAGATATCTCTCAAACCGTACCGAAATAGCAGAAAAAGGAAAAAACGCAGATATCTCTCAAACCGTAAGGAATTTGGCAAAATAGAGGAATCAAACCGAACCCTTCGGGTGGGTTTGGTCGGCTCCGTCTCGTCGAAATAGTCGATTTTCATATATAATTCGTCCAATTCCGACTTACGGTTTGAAAGTTACGACCTGTTCTTTGATGCATGTTCTGAAGCTCGCCTATAAAGGCTGGGACTCACCTGTAAAGGCTAAAGCTCGCCTACAAGGAGGTCCGTCTGCAGGGCTAGAGCTTTCCTAACAGCTCGCCTATATAGCTTAGCCCGCTTGACAGCATTGAAGCCCTTCCTCTAGCGCAACTCACCTACATAGCTCAGCTCGCCTGCAGACCCAAGTCTGCCTGCAGTTCGCCTACGCGAGCAAACTCGCCTGCAGACCCAAGTCCGCCTGCAGACTCAGCTCACCTGCAGACCCAAGCACGCGAGCAAACTCGCCTGCAGACCCAAGTCCGCCTGCAGACTCAGCTCACCTGCAGACCCAAGCCCGCCTGTAGTTCGCCTACGTGAGCAAACTCGCCTGCACACCCAAGTCCGCCTGTAGTTCGCCTACGCGAGCAAACTCACCTGCAGAACCAAGCCCGCCTGCAGACCCAATCTCACCTGCAGACCCAAGTCCGCCTGCAGACTCGCCAGCTTGCTGCCAACTGCCCACTTGTAGATGGGAACAGTCGCATCAGTGGTCATATCCTACGTTTCAAGGGAGAAAGCATGGCATTCCTCACCTGGGTACTAGGTACAGCCAAGGACGGCTACAAGAATAGGGTAGCTGGCTCCCTCACCCCTACTAGTGATCAAATCCCACAAATCAAGGGATGGCCCATGCCATCCCTTGCATATTTAAAGCCATCTTCAGCCAACATGAAGAGGGGATTGGCTGCTGCTTACTCGGCTGGCTAATCTTCCAAAGGTTGAACCTTGGCTTTTGCTAAAAGCTCCCTCATTTGAAGAGACTTGTCGAAACTCTCCGACTTGAGGCTCTCGGGTAGACTCGAACCCACTTACATCGGACCTTCTACTGAGAACTGAAGCTCCAGCAGCAACTTTGATCGGATCATCCAAGGGAAGCAAACTCGGCACGAGCATCGAGGGAGGCGTCCTATCGCTACCGAAAGTCCCCACGTTAAATAAGGAGGGCATTCCCTCCGCTTCTGTTATAATTTTGATTCATTAGTTTGTAATAAGCTGTTCTTATAAATACAAACGAAATCCCTATTTTGGGAGATCAAAATTTACACCTACAAGGTGAGTAGAAAAGTTCTGAGTTCTCTAAAGGGAATTTCAAAAGGCAATAACCGCCACCTTTGTGGCCATGGTTCTATATATAGGATGCTGACTTTACAATTGTAAAAATCTGAGCCGTCGGATCAAATTTTGGCCAACGGCCGAGATTAACTATCAGAATTCGAAGTGGCCTCTCAGAGATTGAGGCACAGCCTACCCACCTCGAATAACCCGTAATCTGCCAAAAAGCAGAGATGTGGCAGTCAAAAAGATTGTGCAGTGATGTCAGCCACACCAATCTGAAGGGACTTTTCAGTTCTCGCATTTAATGCACATACGTTCGTCTAAAGCAACTTTCATTTCACTTGGACACGGCTCAAGCCGATTCCAAGTGAAAGGGGCCAACTATTATTATGTTCTCAATCACCTAAGTACAACCCTTTGCTAGCAACATATATGTGTACTTCTGCATGCAATGCCCCTATCAAGTTGGAGGCCCAAGACCAGTAAAGGTTTCAACTTAGCCGACTTGTCAAGTCGACATTCTTTCATGTTGATTAGAAAGATGGTACTAGTCGACCCTCTTGTCGAAGACGACTCGCAACAAGCCCACTCGACCAGATATACGACGCCTCATGATGATGACCCGAAAGACGTTACTTCTCAACGAAGCTAAATGACTTCAACCTCGAGCTCTCCCCACTGACAACGTCGACATCGCATTTAATGATTATCAGGCGCCATCATACCAGTAGCCCCTATAGTCTTCATTGTTGACCCTATAGTTTTGATGATGATTTGACAAACAATTTATTACTAATACGTTTTTCCAGTGTTTTGTGTTTATGTTCTCTTTTCAGGTATTTCAACACAGCGTTAAAGATTCAAGTTCATCTGTGTGGGTTTTCTTAGGTATATGATCAGTTTTCTTACATATATAGTATGATTATATCTAAGCTCAATATATATACACTTAACACGATCTTTGACATTTTCTATCATATCGATGATTTTTCTTTAAACGTTGTTAAAATATCTTTATCTCTTGTTTACAGCTCTCTCATACTTTATTATGTACATATAATATATGCACAATATATATATGAATATTTACAAGTCCAATATCAAACTTTCACTTTCATAAAAATACAGGTTTTCTAATCATTTTTCAAAAACAAGTAGTTTTCACAAACGAAATTCGTTTTTCCAAAAATTCCTTTTCAAACATGTTCATTTCATCATTTATAAACTTTCCCCAAAGTTTCACTATTTTTGGATATGAATTGATATTTTTAACGAATTCTCAAAACTGACCCAAAACCTGTCATTTTTTACATATCAGATTTCGATTTCGGTCGACCGATACGGTCGCCCGACGGTAGTCTGTTTTCTGAGAATTTCTTTGAGTATTTTCCGGTCGACCGGAATTTCCGTCGGTCGACCGAAATATCCATTCGGTCGACCGAAATTCACGTCGGTCGACCGCCTGCTTCAAAACATGTTTTCTCTGGGTTTTTGAACTAATCGGTCGACCGTACCGGTCGACCGAAGAGCTGATAAACTGAGCCTAACGGCTAGTTTTTCAAATGGGCTTTTTGGTCTTTTTCTTATTTTTAGCTGTTGCAATGGGGTGCTATATATACCCCATTGCTGCTCTTCTTCTCAATCAATCAAGAAATCCAAGTTTACTGTTTAACAAGTTGTTAATCCCGTTTAAGAGCTGTTTAAGAGTTGGTTTCGTTAATCAGTTTTCAAGAGAAGTTTTTCTACAACAAGAAGAAGCTTTCAAATCCTATTGGAATCATTATTTCTTCAGCTCTTCTTGTTCATTGAGAAGTTTTCTAAACTCATTCTTATATAGCTTGTTATTTCACTTTCAATTGATTAAGCTATATTCATTGAGTTATATTTATTGAGTTTCATTCACTATTATCACACACACTTATTGAGCTTTATATTCTCATATTATATTGTGGGTTGTGGTGTGGGATTTAGTGAGTGTGAGCTTCATTGTGTTCTCACTTGTTAATTGAGAACAAATCATTGTATTTAACTTTTATTTGTGAGAATCACTTGTAATACACTTGTACACCGAGAGAAGTGTGAGGAGAGAGAGACGGGGTCAAATCCAATAGGAGTGGCGTCGATTGACGAACCTAGGGAGAGGTTGTAATCGAGCACTTGAGGAGGAGGACACGGGCTAGATTCCTACACTTAGTGTGTAAAGTGTGATTGTTGAGTGATTGTGTAGTGTGAGAGTTTTCGGTGAACTTGTAAACCGAGTGTGTAGAAGTTCCGGCTTCCAAACCGGATTGTGATAGTGGATATCTCCTCGAGGTGAGGAGCGGGGACGTAGGTCGTGGGGACCGAACCTCGTAAACATATCGTGTGTTTGTGTTTTGCTTGTCTCACATTTTATTTGTGCATACTCTTATTACTCTTATTATTCTTATTGTTCTTATTGTTCATATCTATCTCTTGTAAGAACATATTGATCAACATAATTTTAATTGCTATTAATTGGGATTAGATTAGCATAAGACCCTAATCACCCCCCCTCTAGGGTCTAACAATTGGTATCAGAGCTTGGTGCTCTTTGATTTAAGGACTAACCGCCTTGAGTTAAAGATCCAAGTTATTGTATTAGTGCTAATCTAATTTTGATTAATTGTGCTTCTTGCATTTCATCTCTATGGATATGAATGATTCATCTTGCTTAGGATATGCTATTAATATTGCTCCTCGTTTGGATAATTTCCCCTATGCTCAATGGCGTATTAGATTCAAACTTTTTGTTCAATCTAATCAATTTGATTTATGGGAAATTATTGAGGATGCCTATGTTGTTCCCACCTTGGAAAAATCCAAATGGTGTGAGAATGATAAAAGATTGTTTAACATGAATAAGCTTTTGCTAGGATTTTTGATTAGCGCTTTTCACTCATCGTTTTCTAACAAACTTGCTAATTTTGATAGTGCTTATGCTTTATGGAAACTTATTGAAGCACATGAAGGAAAATTGGAGGCTATTCAACAAGCGTTGGAAAATCCCGCTTTGAGCTCTAAGGAAGCCTCATCCCCATGTACAACACCACTAGGTAGTAACCCTAGTGAGGTATGCGATAACGATGATATTCTTACTTTTGATGAACTTGCTCTTGAATTTGAAAAATTACACAATTGCTATATTAATGTAAAGAGTAAGTATGTTAATTTAAAATCCACTCATGAAACACTAGCTATTAAGTTTAATTTTATTACAAATGAAAATAAAATTCTTAAAGAATGCAATGAAAATTTGAAAATTGAAAATGCTAGTTTGCTTCATGAAAAACGTAATGCTATGTTAGAAGTAGATAAGTTGAAATCTATGATGAGTAATCTTGTTTATCCTACTTCTAATAGCAATGCTTGTATGCACAATGATGAGTTGAATCAAATGAGAAAAAGAATATCTACCTTAGATTCAACACTAAATACTTGTATTGCTAATAATAAAAAGCTTATGGACTTATGTGCAAAGGTTAATGTTAATTCTTCCAAGAAACCTATTCACTATGCACATATGTATGACAAAATTCACAAATGTTCTATTTGCGGTCTTAAAGGCCATTTAGCTCAATTTTGTCATAATGCACCAAAAATTGACAAGCCTACACATGATTGTGCATCCCATCAAGCTTCTTCATCACATACACATGTACACACACATAGTGTAAATCACAAACATGCT
>NC_033796.1:79729196-79750361 GCF_001876935.1 Asparagus officinalis
GTTCTAGTGGTACCAAAATGATTTGGGTACCAAAAGGACTTATATAGTATTCTTTTAATGATTTATTTTTGTTTTGTTTTTTTTTTGTTTTGAAAATTTTCTTTTTGGCGTTGAATGATAAATTATATCCTTTATGTCAAATAAAATATTTACATGTTTTTAATAGACAAAACTACTTATATATAACATATAAGACCTTTAGTATTTTATAAAACATGTTTCCAAAAGGGTTTACAGTGAAAAATATCTCAAAAACTATTTTTCCTTATTTTTGCAATCTTACCTTTTTCGGTCGACCGACCCGGTCGACCGACGGTTATCTGTAAGTTTTCCGGTCGACCGGAATTTCCGTCGGTCGACCGAATTTAAATTCCTACAGCAGCAAATTTTTCGATTATGGGTTTCGGTTTTATTTTTGGGTATCTGTTTAGACCCGAACCCTTCATCACCCTTGATCTATACACCACTCAATCTCCACCGCTGCTTCCTCTCTCAAAATACCCGATCCCTCTTCTTCCTCCCATTCTGAAATCGCAACCTAGGGTTTCAATTTTCGGTCGCCCGTTTTTGGTTTTGGCATCAGTCATTTTCTACCAAGTGCTTGCTAGGTAATGATCTCCCACTTGTCCACTTAATTCCATTTCATTACTCTAGTACTTGCTCTTCTTTTCTAGGGTTTATATTTTAGGGAAATTTGTTAATTTTTTGTTTGTATTTACAGGATATTGATAAATTTCCTCTATCTTATCTAAGCCCTAACTTATCATGCCTCCCAAGCCCCCTAAAAAGAGGTCTAAACCCGAATCCAGTTCCTCATCTGTAAAAGCCTCACATTATGAGGATTATCTGTTGTTTAAACCTCTTGTTAGGAAATATAGGGAACTGTGTAAACTGAAAATTCTCCCAACTAGGTATATCAAGTATCCTGAACTGGCCATCTATAAAACTCAGTCTCTTCTTCATAATGTTGGGTTGGATAAATTGTTTGATGAAAGTCTTAAAGTTCCTTATTATCCTTTCTTAGTTTATCTGTTTTATGCTAACATGTCCACATCATCCTCTGCTGATGGCAGCTTGACCATTTCCTCTTCTGTTAAAAATGTGGCAATAGCTTTTACTGCCAACGAACTTGCGGGGATTCTTCAAATCCCAACAAGTGACATTGAACTTAGGTCTATTGAGCTTAGTGATCCTTCAGTCAATCATCAAATGTTTTCACCTGGATGCTCATATCCTATGAACAATAATTCCCTTAATCCCATTGCCAAACTAATTGCTAGAATTATTGCTCATAATTTGATTCCCAAGACTGGGAGTTTTGATCACTTCGCCTCTGACAAGATTAATGCTGTTTATGCCATCTTTGCTGAAATCAAAGTTGATTGGGCTACCATCTTTATAAATAACATGGCATCTAAACACACCAAGTTTCTACCATTTGGTTCCTTTTTCACTCTCATTTTTCAACATTTCAATGTTGACCTTACAAATGAACCTAAGGTTGAATCCACAAGAGATTTCTTTGATAAAGTTTCCCTTTCCAGAATGCATATATCTCTTGACTCCACACCATCTTCTCACTCCCGTTCTAGAGCCTCGACCTCTTCCACTTCTTCCACTTCTGAGATTTGTGACCGTCTTGATCGTCTTGAGACTCGTGTCACATCTATTCAGAAGGACGTTAGGACTATTCTTTCATACCAGCGTCAGTCTCTCGGGATCCCTTCTAATTCTGAGTCTGATTCTGGTGAGGATTCTGCTGATGACTCAGATGGTGATGGTGGTGGTGATGATGGTGGAGGTGGTGATGATGGTGGAGATGGTGATGATGTTGGAGGAGGTGATGACTGATTGAGTCTCTTCCTGTGATGTTTTTATGCTTTCTTCTGGGTTGTAAAAACTTGATAACTCTGTTTTTATTTGAGTGTATAACTCTATGATGGTGGTGATGATGGTGGAGGTGGTGATGATGGTGGAGATGGTGATGATGTTGGAGGAGGTGATGACTGAATTGAGTCTCTTCCTGTGATGTTTTTATGCTTTCTTCTGGATTGTAAAAACTTGATAACTCTGTTTTTATTTGAGTGTATAACTCTATGATGCTTTGGTGCGTTGTGGAACAACTATGTATGGTTTTGTGTGACGTTTTATGTATGACTTGCTATCTCGTGGACAAACCTATATTTTTCTGCATAAATATGTTGCTTTTAATGTCTATATGATGTTATTTGTGAATCATCATGTTCAGTTTAATTCTTTTATGAATCACTGCATTGTAGAAACAACACTCATGTTTTGGTATGCAGCAAATAGTTGCTTATCATAAGTTGCCTATGTTTAAGTTTTGTTTTTTATGTATCAATGCGTGGTTTATCATTTTTGTAATGCCTAAATGATGATTTGTAAATTGCTGATGTCAGTGTATCATTTTGTGATCAATGCATGGTTAAGACAATACCCATGTTTTGTTTCTTGCATATTTTTTTTTCTTATGCATAAGTTTGATGGATAGTTGTCAGTTTAGCTCCTGTATATATGCTCTATTGATGTCATCCAATCTATTTGACAGGGGGAGTTTTTGACATAAATTTCTTTACTTCTATTATCTATGCTTATATGCAGGGGGAGCATTGCTCCTATCTTTCATTTTCCCTCTTTTTGATGTTGTCAAAGGGGGAGAAAAACTACCACATATATAGCTTACAAATTAATTCTGTTATATATGATCATGTGTGTTTTTTATATATGGTCATGTATGATTTATTCTTGTTTTGGGTTATATGTGGATTATCAGTGTATACTTTACATTCATGTATATACATATAATATATGCACAATATATATATGAATATTTACAAGTCCTATATCAAACTTTCACTTTCATAAAAATACAGGTTTTCTAATCATTTTTCAAAAACAGGTAGTTTTCACAAACGAAATTCGTTTTTCCAAAAATTCCTTTTCAAACATGTTCATTTCATCATTTATAAACTTTCCCCAAAGTTTCACTATTTTTGGATATGAATTGATATTTGTAACGATTTCTCAAAACTGACCCAAAACCTGTCATTTTTCACATATCAGATTTCGGTCGACCGATACGGTCGACCGACGGCTGTCTGGTTTCTGAGAAACTTTCTAATGTTTTTTCCGGTCGACCGGAATTTACGTCGGTCGACCGAAATATCCATTCGGTCGACCGAATTTCACGTCGGTCGACCGCCAGCTTCAAGATATGTTTTCTCAGGGTTTTTGAACTAATCGGTCGACCGTACCGGTCGACCGACGCATTGACAAATGAGCCTAACGGCTAGTTTTTTCAAAATGGTTTTTTGGTCTTTTTCTTATTTTTAGCTGTTGCAATGGGGTGCTATATATACCCCATTGCTGCTCTTCCTCTATTTTAATTAAGAAATCCAAGTTTGCTATTTAACAAGTTGTTAATCTCGTTTAAGAGCTGTTTAAGAGTTGGTTTCGTTAATCAGTTTTCAAGAGAAGTTTTTCTACAACAAGAAGAGGCTTTCAAATCTTATTGAGATCATCATTTCCTCAGCTCTTCTTATTCATTGAGAAGTTTTCTAAACCCATTCTTATATAGCTTGTTATTTCACTTTCAATTGATTAAGCTATATTCATTGAGTTATATTTATTGAGTTTCATTCACTATTATCACACACACTTATTGAGCTTTATATTCTCATATTATATTGTGGGTTGTGGTGTGGGATTTAGTGAGTGTGAGCTTCATTGTGTTCTCACTTGTTAATTGAGAACAAATCATTGTATTCAACTTTTATTTATGAGAATCACTTGTACACCGAGAGAAGTGTGAGGAGAGAGAGACGGGGTCAAATCCAATAGGAGTGGCGTCGATTGACGAACCTAGGGAGAGGTTGTAATCGAGCACTTGAGGAGGAGGACACGGGCTAGATTCCTACACTTAGTGTGTAAAGTGTGATTATTGAGTGACTGTGTAGTGTGAGAGTTTTCGGTGAACTTGTAAACCGAGTGTGTAGAAGTTCCGGCTTCCAAACCGGATTGTGATAGTGGATATCTCCTCGAGGTGAGGAGCGGGGACGTAGGTCGTGGGGACCGAACCTCGTAAACATATCGTATGTTTGTGTTTTGCTTGTCTCACATTTTATTTGTGCATATTCTTATTACTCTTATTATTCTTATTGTTCTTATTGTTCATATCTATCTCTTGTAAGAATATATTGATCAACATAACTTTAATTGCTATTAATTGGGATTAGATTAGCATAAGACCCTAATCACCCCCCTCTAGGGTCTAACATTCATGACTCATCGAACTACGTCGACATCACCATGTCCCCGATCACTCCTCATTTAATGCTGATGTGATCCATCCTCCAATCGCCAGCTGACACCTGTAAAGTAAGTACTGATGCAGCCGCCAGCCCATGCTTCTTCACCGTCATCCTATGCTCGGCCATAATGTTGGTTTTACCCTTTTGGTATTACTATAAATATAGGTATTATTCTAACATGAAGGAGGTGGACAAATCTGATTTTCTGAGAGAGATCTACAAATTATGCTGCACACACAAGAACTCTCATAGTTCTTTACTTTCTCCACTCAAGTTCGCCAGTTGACTTGATCGTCGAAAGAATCATGGGGGAACCAGTCCCCGTCCTCTCACGAGTTTCAATATGTGCAAACTTTCAGCCACTCAACTCAGAATTGGATATTCGAGAAAGGAAGCGGCCCCTCATCAACCTCATCCAATCACAAATTTAATTGACTGTGTGATCACTTAACATCAACAATAGCATTATAGAAAAGAATCTAGCATGCTCTTACAATTTATAATAATTTTAAAATACTTTAAAATAAAATGAATATTCGATCATTTTCCTTGTTCTCCTCTACAACTATATTGACTCTTGGTTAACTCTCGAACCCCAAATCTTAAATCAATATGTAACAAAAAATTATGTGTTAAAGAGATTATGAATAAGACGGGTAAAGAAAAAATAATAATCTATTCAATTTCTCTACTTATCCTTCAACTGTTTAAAAAAATATTTCGCCCAAAAGAGAATTGTCCAAAATTATGAATTATAGATAAGAGAGGACATAAATAAAGCATCACAACAAAATAATTATCCAAGTTAATCATATATTAAATTACATTAATTATCATAAAAGTGATTGAGAAATAAAGGATGAAAATAAAAAAAATCGTTCATTTACCAACGAAACAATAAGGAAAAGAGAAAAGATATGAGGTTTACCGAGCACGGACTATCTTTCATGGTAGTAATTGATTTCTTTTTTTAGTAGATAGAACCCCTATGTGAAGACGAGGAAGACGATAAATGAAGAGGTAGAAGACAACACCTCCGAGATAGTCAAAGTGAAAATGATAGAATTTCTATATAGGAAAAATTAGCACATATATAGAACCTTTTTTGATTATTTTGAGTTAAAGATTTTAGTTGATTAAGACTATATATTATATTAATAAATGGAATCTCTTCTCACATATTACATTATTTCCATTTTGGGTTAATAGATACGCTATTTCTCATGCAAGATATGCTATTTTTCATAAAAAAAAAGCAAAAATGCGTATCTTATAAAGATATAGTAGTTTGATGCACATCTGACATGTTGGATAGCATGTTCCTAATATGTTTCCTAATTTGTTTTGCTAACAGATTATTGAGATTTCTAATCTATTTTGATAACAGGATTCCAAATATGTTTTGGTAACAGGTTATTAGGATTCCTAATCTGTTTTGTTTTTTGTTTTAGAATTCCTAGTATGTTTTTGGTTTTAGGATTTCTATATATATGGAAATGATTGGAAGATAGAATAGAGTAGCGAATTCAGGATATTTGGAGCACAGAAAATAGGTATTTTCTGAGCTATTGGTTAGGGTTTTATTAGGAGAGAATTAGAGATTTGTTGGTGAGATTAATTAGTGAGTTCGAGTGATTTGTAATCTCAGTTTGTACTCTTCTTCTCTATTAGTGAAAACATTATCTCCTTCTTGCCCCGTGGATGTAGGAAACTTGCCTAACCACGTTAAAATTAATTGTTTGTATTTGTGCCGTTATTTTGATTTGGTTGGCCTTTATCTCGGCGTTTATTTTGGTTTCTCGAAGCACATCGGTTTGGTTTTGGTTTCCACTATACATAACATGGTATCAGAGATCGGGCTACGCTTGGGCTATTTGGAGGAGTAGATCGTTTTGAAGGCTTGTCTAGGGCTTCGTTTGGTGATAAAGGTGTGATCTTTTTGGTAAAGACTCTATCTTTTTAGTTTGGATCTATTCTTCGTTTGTTCCGCATTGGTTTGTTGGTGCTTTGAGATAGATGGTCGAGAAAGAAGAAGTTAAGGCTGGGATATTGGATTATTGAGAAGTGCCTTGACCTGCATATTGAAGTCCTTTAAGCATATTGGTATGAGCAAGGAGACCGAGATGGAGTTTGGCACCTCTATTCAACGATTAAGAGGTCTTCTAGGTGGTGTACATTTAGGCATTTAGGGACCTTCCAAGGAGACATTATTGGGAGGTAAGCGGTATTTAGTTTCTACAGTTAGGGACTGTTATAGGCATTGGTAGGTTGTAACCAAGTCCCGTTGGTTTGAAGTCCTAGAAGTCAATAACAGATAGAGGAAGTGTATTGGCAGAAAGGTGATCCGTTGTTTTGATTTTGGTAGGGGTCCTTTCTTGTGTTTGTGCCTAGCTCACGATAGTTTGAGACACTTCACTAGAGAGGAAACATTGGGATGACAAGATGAGATGACAATTTTGATGGATCGTTCCTTACTGGAGGAGGATCGGCGTTTGATGTCGAGCATTGGTTTTGGTGTTCGAGCTTCCAAATATTTGGGTCATCTTAGTCATATATTGCCGACTACTGTGTTTGGAGTTATTGGATTTGGTAAAGCTGCTTCAGATTTTAGGTTGCATCGGATGTTTGGTTGCCTAATATTTGGTCATATCGAGGATGCGAGATTTGATCCGATTGCACATCTGGAATTCAGAGGCTCGTTTGGTTATCAGTTGGGAGACTCTGATTTTATTCTGAGCAGGTATGTCATATTTGACTCTCGATAGGTGGAGAGTGTTTATCAGATCATTAGGATATAACAACGGATGGAGGGTGATGCTACTCCATATTGGGTGGAGATTACTCTACATACTCCAGATCATACTGTATCGTTTGGGATTCTAGCTGAGGTGACACAGTTTAGGGATCATAGTGATGTGGATGCAGATGATGAGTTGGTTGATTCGAGTGCAGCTGGTGGACATAGTTTGGATTTGGATATGGCCGTTAGTTCACCTCAGGTGGAGGTGTTTGGTTTATTTCACTTTGGGGCCATTGAGAGAGCTATCAGCTGCAGATTTGTTGATGATGTTGGAAAAGGGTTGCGAACTCTTCTAGTTGATTGATGGCCTTTGGAGGCTATTTGGTGAACTACGTGAAGGCTTGATTCCTTGGGCAAGAGGATACGTAGGCGGTCATTTATGATGTAGCCGGTTTGGTGAGTTGATACCGACATTTGGAGTTTGTTCGCATTCTTGTTTGGGTTCTCAATTTATTGTAGATTGAGTTCGTTGTCGTGGATTTGTTCCACTTCGTACTGGACACAACCAGTGAGATGTTTGGTTGATATTGGTGCCAGCTCAGTTTTGGGAAAACTTTACCGAGGTGGAGAATTGTTGGATAACATGTTCTTCTAATTTGTTTTGGTAACAAGTTATTAGGATTCCTAATCTGTTTTGGTAACATGATTCTAAATCTATTTTGGTAACATGTTATTAGGATTCCTAATCTGTTTTGTTTTTAGTTTTAGAATTCCTAGTATATTTTTGGTTTTAGGATTTCTATATATATGAAAATGATTAGAATATAGAATAGAGTAGCGAATTGGGGATATTTGGAGCACAGAAAAGAGGTATTTTCTGAGCTATTGGTTAGGGTATTATTTGGAGATAATTAGAGATTTGTTGGTGAGATTAATTAGTGAGTTTGAGTAATTTGTAATCTCAGTTTGTACTCTTATTCTCTATTAGTGAAAACCTCATCCCCTTCTTACCCCGTGGACGTAGACAACTTACCGAACCACGTTAAAATTGGTTGTTTGTGTTTGTGTCGTTATTTTGATTTGGTTGGCCTTTATCTTAGCGTTTGTTTTGGTTTCTCGAAGCACATTAGTTTGGTTTTGGCTTCCGCCGCACACAACATACATGCAGTTAATGATCTAAATGATAAAATTAATTTATCTTCTTCAATGCTAAATATTATTTTATTTCATGAAATGACACTATTTATACACACACACACACACACACACATATATATATATATATATATATAATATTCATCAGAGAAGCAAATTGTAGTTTTGTGAATTGTTTATTATCAACTCTTCCAATTTTTCTAAAAAAAAATCTTTCAATTTCCCTTTTAGATTAAAATTACAACATTTAATAAATGTGAATTAGTATATTTATATTTTCTACTAATTATATATCAATGAAGACCGTATCGACTCTATTTATATATGACAATTTATTGTGCTACATATTGATAAACGATCAAGTTAATCATATAATTCTTAATCAAACTAAAGTCGATCAATAAAGTAATCATTTTTCATAATTTCTTTAAATGAACAAAATTTTGTATAAACTAGTGATAATTATCGTCACAATTAGATATTATACCAGACAAAAATGCAAACGTACAATGATCTCTTTTGCTCTTTCTCGGAATGGATAAGTTTAACTAAACTTATTTTTCAAGCTACTTCTACACTACTACACATAAAGTGAGGGTCTTGCTATATAGATTGCCATAAAAAATGATGAATAAGCAAGGTCAATATATATAATTAATTGCATGACATAGTAGTTTGGGAGAAGTTTTAAAAGTATGTTCTAGTCATGACTACACATAGTAGTTTGGGAGACGTTTTAAAAGTTTTAAAAGCAAGGAAAATAGTTATAATTATGCAAATATTTCATTCATGGTTTACATATATCACTTAAGTCCAATAACACAGTGTTAGGCGCATGGTATGGCAGTAAAAAAAAGTAGCCTATCAAATCACTGGATAGAGCTTTAAAGGGCAATTCATATTGAAAAGCATCAAATGCAAATGTTATAGTCAAATATTTATTTTCATCGTTTGGTTAGGAAAAATAGTTAAAATTTACATTATATTTGTATTTTATAGGAAAATTATACCATCCGTTGCAACCAATAGCGAGGACCATGTAGCAAATGATACAAGTCCTACAATTAAATTAAAAAAACCTCACACCATCATGTTAGAGAATTCTAGCTCAAAATGCAAGTTATTTTATAATTAAAATTAAACAAAGAATTAATTTTCACTGAATACAATTTTCACTAATTTGCAATGAATACAATTTTTACTAATTTGCAATGAATACAATTTTCACAGCATAATGAAAATCCAATAGTTTATACAACAAACAAACATCAAATCTAGACTTCAAATTTATTTTTTGATAATAAACTCCTTCTGATGTAACTTGTAATCTATCGCCTCACATATAATAAAATCGCGCTCTCTCTTTCTGCCCGTGGATGTAGCTAACACAATGTTAGTAAACCACGTAAATCTGTATCTTCAATCTTCACTTTCTTATTATTTTTCTCGCATCCGTACCAACAAACTGCTATCAGAGCTCGGTTCCGAATCCGGCGAGAAATATGTCTGGTGCTTTAGACGTGAAGATCGATAAGTTCAATAGGAGAAACAGTTTTAGTTTATGGCAGATCAAGATGCGTGCTTTGCTAAAACAGCAAGGCCTCTGAGCACCACTTTTGAAGGGAAAATCGAAAGCAATTGATGATAATGAGATGGTCATTCTCAAGGAGAAGGCACATTCAACCATCATGCGGATGTTATCTGATGAAGTCATCACGAAAGTTACTAATGAGGATATTGTCGCTGGTGTGGTTGAAGTTGGAGAGTCTTTACATGATGAAATATTTAACCAATAAGTTGTTTCTGAAACAACATTTGTTCAGTCTCTGTATGCAAGAAGGTACACCCCTTAAGGATCACTTAGATGAATTGAAAACGATTTTACTCGAATTGTAAAATATCAATGTTAAAATTGATGATGAGGATGCTGGGTTGATTCTGTTGGTATCCTTGCCCTTGTCGTATGAGAATTTTGTGCAATCTTTTATTGTTGGGAAAGATTCCATCTCTCTAGAAGAAGTTAGGTCATCGCTTCATTCTAGAGAATTACGCCAAAAGGCTGTTGGTGGAGTTACAGATCAATCTGCTGGGTTAGTGACTACTGCTGGGAAAGGTCAGGGAAAATCTGACAAAAAGAAAAATAAGAAAAATTCAAAATCAAAGAGTCCTAAGCCCAGAGATATCTATAACTACCATAAGGAACTTGGACACTGGAAGAATAATTGCCCTAAGAAGAAGAAATAGTAGGAAAAGAAACAAGCTTCTGCTACTGTTGCACAAGACACCAATTTGGAGGATGATCTGACCTTGGTTGCTGAAGAATAGTTACATCCAGTCAATAATTGGGTTCTGGATTCTGGATGCTCATACCACATATGTCCAAGCAAAGAGTGGTTTGCAACTTATCAAAAGCTAGATGGAGAAAATGTTATTATGAGTAATGATGTTGTTTGCAAAACAGTTGGAATCGGCTCTATCAAGACCAGGGCACATGATGGTGTACTTCATACACTTACTGATGTCAGACATGTTCTAGAGATGAAGAAAAATCTGATATCACTTAATGTTCTGGACAAAAAGGGATATCAGTTCCGAGGTGAAGGTGGAGTTTTGTGTATTTGTAAGGGTGATTTAGTGATACTAAAAGGTATCAAGTAAGGTACCTTGTAAGTCCTACAGGGTTCAACAGTGACCGATTCTGTTGCTGTAGCATCTTCTTTAGAAAATCGCCAATCTGACATAGCCAAGTTGTGCCACATGCAACTTAGCCATATGGGTGAAAGGGGAATGCAAATTCTGTCCAAGAGGGATCTTCTTCAAGGCCACAAGATTAAAAATCTTGAGTTCTGAGCACTGTGTCTTCGGGAAACAACATCACAACAAGTTTGGTAGGGTAGTTCACAGGACTAAGAACACTCTTGATTACATCCACTCTGATTGTTGGGGTCCATCCTGTGTTGAGTCCTTGGGAGATAGCAAGTATTTCTTATATGTGATTGATGATTATTCAAGGATGACTTGGATTTTCATGATGAAGCATAAAGAACAAGGCTTTCAAGAACTTCAAGCAGTGGGTGACATTGGTGGAAATCAGATAGGGAAGAAGATCAAAAGGCCGCAAACTGATAATGGTCTGGAATTTTGTTCACCTGAGTTCGATGAGTGTTGCAGAGATAAAGAGATTGCGAGGCACCACACAGTCAGAAATACGCCATAACAGAATGGTGTAGCAGAACGCATGAATCAGACATTGCTAGAGAGAGCTCGTTGCATGCTCTCTAACGCTGGATTGAGTAGACGTTTTTGGACTGAGGTTGTTACTACAACATGTTATTTGATCAACCACGGGCCTCACATAGGTATTGATTGCAATACACCTTATGAGGTATGGTCTCGAAAGCCTGCTGATTACTCTAATCTAAAAGTTTTTGGTTGTCCTACTTATTATCATGTTAGTAAGGGTAAGCTAGAACTGAGAGAAAAGAAGAGAGTATTTGTAGGCTATGGTGATGGGGTGAAAGGGTATAGAATTTAGTCTCCATATGAGAAGAAAGTTATACTCAGTAGGAGTGTGACCTTTGATGAGGATTCTATGCTTAACCCATCTGTGAAGTCTTCTGTTGCAGTTGAAAATAACAGTGCCCAAAATCAGGTAGAGCTTGAAGTGTCACAGAATATAGATGAGCTAAGGCAGAAACTTCAAGTTCATCAACAACATCTAGAAATAGAAACTCAACATTCAGAAGCTCGGCCATATAGTATAGCTGTTGATCGACCAAGAAGAACTGAAGTTGGTCCTCCGAAGAGATATGGGTTTGAGGATATGGCTGTTAGGTCTCATATTTATGAGCCTACTATCTAACCTAGTTTTGATGATTAAAAACAATTTCTAATAATGTTTGTCGAGTGTTTATATTTAATTATTAAGTATTCTACACAAAAATCCTCTGTTGGAGGTTGGTTGGACTTACGCCTACACAATCACATCCTGTTGGAGGTTGGATGGATTGCGCCTTAACGATATCATTCAATGGAGGTTGGAAGGATATATGAATGAAGCCATCGCAATTCAAGTCAAGATTCATCATCGCTTCATCTGCAAACCAAGATAGCTATTAAAGATCATTTGCTTTGGGTATATTAGTTTTTAGTTTATACTTTATGTGTTAATGCTTAAAGCTCATATCATACACATACACATTATTTTGTTTTGTTATATTATATGATTTTTTGAGAAAATAACTCACTCTTGTTTTATTGACTTTATGATACAGTTTTACATCTTTTATAAAGTCTATAAATCCAGTAAAAAAATCTCAAAGTTTGCTTGAAAAAATTTCATCAAAAAACAAGTGTTTAGAGATTTCGTATTTTGAATAATTTGCAAAATACATGAGTTTTCACAATTGAGAAATGAAATTAAAAAAATTTCTTCTCTAACATGTTTATTATCATATATACAAACATTTTCCTAAGTTTTATTAATTTTGGAGTTGTTTTGTTATTTTAAATTAAATTTACAAAAATAAGTTTTTAGCAGTTTTCAGAATCTTTGATATCTATTTTAAAATAGTGATTTATCACAAATAGAAAATGATATTTCATAAATTCTTTCTCTAACATGTTTATCTACAAGTTTAGAAATGTTTTTTAAAATTTCATGATTTTTAGAGTTGATTTGCTATTTTTAATTAATTTTATAAATTCAGCTATGCAGATTTTCATGTTTCAGATTCTATGAACAGTGTCAGTGAACAGTGCAGTCGACCGAACACTGTTCATCGGTCGACCGAATAATAATCCATTGTAATAATGGCTAGTTTTTCTAGATTTTGGTTTTTGGTATTTTCTTAGGTTTTGGTCTATTGTTTTGAGCAACTATAAATACCCTTCAGTCCTTAACACTAAGAACTATCCAATAAAAGTTTTAAAATAACTTATATTTATATTTCTTGTTGATTATCTTTTCATTAAGCTAGATTTTATATTAAGTTTAACTTGACTATTGCTTATTGTTTCACACACTACCATTAAGCTTGAGTATTTTTATATATTATATAATTTGGGTTGTGGGTGTGATTGAGTGAGCTTACATGTAGTTCTCATTTTTGTAATGGAGAACAAACCATTTTTATGGTGCTTAATTATGAGATCACATTGTAATACACAAGGACATCGAGAAAAGCGGTTGGGAGACACGAGGTCAATTCTAAGAGGAGTGACGTTGTTAGTAAAGCCTAGAGAGAGGTGGTAAATCCAAGTACTTGAGGAAGGTGACACAGGCTAGGCCAACACTTAGAGGGTGTATTGTGTGATTACAATTATGTGTATTGTAAATATTTACCAGTGAGCATTGAAAATCGATTATGTAGCCATTTGTGAAGATAGTGGAGATTCTCCTCGAGGGTGAGGAGCGGAGACGTAGGTCGATGGTGATCGAACTCTGTGATCATATTATGTGTTTGCGTTTGAAAAGCTATTAAATAGTTTTAATTTGATATTAATATCGGATTAGATTAGGATATACCCTATTTATCCCCCTCTAGGGTATTTTTATTTGGTATCAGAGCTTGGTGCTCTTTGATTTGTGGCTTAATCACCTAGAGTCAAAGATCCTCGCTTTGTATTATTGCTAATCTAGTTTTATGATTATTCATCTTACTTGCATATATTTATTATGAACATGAATAGTACACCTAGTTTAGGTTATGCTATTAACAATGCTCCTAAATTAAATGATTTTCTCTATGATCAACGGTGTGTTAGATTAAACTCTTTGTTAGATCTAAATATTTTGATTTATAAAAAATTATCGATTGTGCTTATGTTGTAACCACGTTGGAGAAATCCAAGTGGAGCAAAAATGAGAAGAAAATATTTACAATGAATAAGCTTTTGTTAGAATTTTTATTTAATACTTTTGATTTATCTATATCTAACAAGCTTGATTATTTTAATAGTTCTTACAAATTATGGACATTTATAGAAGCACATCAAGAAAACTTGGAGGAGATCCGACGGAGTTTGGCAGATTCTACTTCAAGTACTATTGGAGCTTCATTGTGCACACGACCACTAGATGATAGCCCTAGTGAGGTATGCGAGTCTGATTCTGATGATGATTTATCTATTCATGAACTCACTTGTGCATATGAATGTTTAATGCATGCCTATAACAAATTGCATCTTAACTTTAAAAATTTGCAAAGCAAGCATGTAAATTTGAAATCCGATCATGAATCACTAGCATCTAAATTTGATACTATTGCTAAAGAAAATGTGATCCTTAAAAAAACAATAAAAAATTAAAATTAGATCATATTGCCTTGACCTCTAAAGTTGCTAGTTTAACTCATGAAAAGAATAATGCTATGATAGAAGTAGAAGCAATTAGAAATGAATTTACATCATTTAAGAATAATCTTGTTTGCTCTACTTTCATTGTCAATGATGTTGTGCCTAATGATGAGTTGAATAATATTAAAAATCACATTTCTTCCTTAGACTCAACTCTAACAACATGCCTTGACAATAATAAGAAATTTATGAATATGTGTGGTAAGTCTTGTACAAATGATTCTAAATCTCATACACACTATGCACACATGTATAGCAAAGTTTTTAAATGCACCATTTATGTCTATAAAAGCCACCTTGTAAAATTTTGCTATGATGCACAAAAATCTACTAAATCTAATATTAATGCTCCTTGTGCATCTCATAAAATCTCTTCATCTCACACTTATACACATTGTCATTCACATGCACCAAATATTAATCATAAGTATGAGAATGTGTTTAAATGTGATTATTGTGGTAGGTTTGGCTATTTAGCCAAATTTTGTTTTGATTTGAGAAAAGTTTCACATTTACAAAATAATTTTAAAAGATCATCTTTGATTGCAAACGATTCTCGTGCACAAATAAATGGCCAACAAAATTAAATGCATCCATTTCATTGCACGTATTGCAAGAGAATGGGTCATTTGCATACTTATTGTTATGACCGTGTCCGTGCACAAAATACGCCCAAATAGGTTTATAACTCAAGGGCATTGGATTTAAATGGTAGGGGTCATGTCCCTAAACTTTCCGACAGCAAGAGTGTTTGGGTGCCTAAATAAGTTTGATTTTGAAATTAAGATTTTTAGTTTTTTATTTCTTGTTTTTGGAAAAACCTATTTGAAAACTTTTCAAGATATATATTGATCGAATTTTTACTCAAATGATTGTTTATTTTGATCAAGCAACATTTTTGAAAATTTATTTTATTTTTTTCATTTCATATTATTATTATTTGTTGGTTTTGACTTTGAAAGCATTGATTATGACAAATACTTTGCATAGTTGTAAGGATAGAGTCAAATTATTGTATGTTTTTAGCATTTGCAAGTTTTAAAATTTCAAACTATTTCAAATGCATGTTAGAAATGCTTTTCAAAATGTTTTTTAAATAAAAAGGTTTATGTTTGAGAAACCCTCCCGGATTTATTGATCCTCTTTTCCATATTATGTTTATCGAGTGTAAAAAGTTTCTATATGGGTTGATACAAGATCCAAGAGCTTGGCATGATTGCTTATCTAGTTTATCTTGTCAAAAATAATATTATTGATATTAATTGTTTTATCCTAAGCAAGTTTTTTATCTTTGTGGATGAAACAAATAAATATTTCGACAATTATTTTTGTGTGATCATGTAGATAGAAAAAGATATGCCCCTTATTTATATTGATACAAAATCTCAAAAAGTGGACATGTTTTTTAAGCCTCTTTATGAAGAAAATCTTTTATTATTTAAAAGAGGTAAATTGAGCATGTTTTTTGAATCGTGTTTGCATTCATATGGAAATATCTTTTCATGATTTATGACATTTGGCTTTCATGAATTTGTAAATTTTCATGATTTTCCATCATGGAGTTTCATAAATACTTTCACAGATATTTTTAATGCTTTCATGATTTTTTCTTCATTTAAATTTCCTTTCGTATCATTTTTGACTTCTCATGGATTTTCTCTTCATAAATATTTTTGGATATCGCCTTTGGATCCTCGTTTTGTAACTATTAAAACTTTATTAGTACTATTATTTTTAGGATTATTTTTTAGTATGCTTTTTATTAATATATCTACATTTGAGACTTTTATAAAATATTTCATGATGATAAATATATATTTGTGTATGTTTGCCTTATTCTTTCATTGATATATGCTTTAAGGCTTTTTGATAGGGGGAGCCTTCCCTATTTCTTTTCTTGTTTATACTCACCGTGCCTTTTTGATAGGGGGAGCTTTTGCTCTCATTCCTTCTTATTATTTTCCCCATTTTGATGTTGACAAAGGGAGAGAAACAAGTCAATTGTGAGTATATCACTCTATTGGTTTTATGTATGAGGATTATAATTTGTATATTCATTTGATATCATGCATATTTTATATACTATTTGTGTAGATTGTTTGTCATCATGAAAAGGGGGAGATTGTTAGGTCTCATATTTATGAGCGTACTATCTAATCTAGTTTTGATCATTAACAAACAATTTCTAACAACGTTTGTCAAGTGTTTATATTTGATTGTTAGGTATTCTATATAAAGATCCTCTGTCGGAGGTTGGTTGGACTTACGCCTAAACGACCACATCCTGTTGGAGGTTGGATGGATCGTGCCTTAATGATGACATACAATGAAGGTTGGAAGGATATCGGAATGAAGCCATCACAATTCAAGTCAAGATACATTATCACTTCATACACAAACCAAGATGACCTATTGAAGATCATTTGCCTTGGGTATATTAGTTTTTAGTTTATACTTTATGTGTTAATGCTTAAAGCTCATATCATACACATACACGTTATTTTGTTTTGTTACATTATATACTTCTTTGAGAAAATAACTCACTCTTATTTTATTGACTTTATGATACAGTTTTACATCTTTTATAAAGTCTATAAATCCATTAAAAAGAATCTCAAAGTTTTCTTGAAAGAATTTAATCAAAAAGCAAGTGTTTAGAGATTTTGTATTTTGAACAGTTTGCAAAATGCATAAGTTTTCACAATTGGGAAATGAAATTTAAAAAATTTCTTCTCTAACATGTTCATCATCATATATACAAACATTTTCCCAAATTTTATTAATTTTGGAGTTGTTTTGTTATTTTAAATTAAATTTACAAAAATAAGTTTTTAGTAGTTTTTAGAATCTTGGATATCTGTTTTAAAATAGTAATTTATCACAAATGGGAAGCGATATTTCATAAATTATTTCTCTAACATATTTATCTACATGTTTAGAAACATCTCTCAAAAGTTCACGATTTTTGGAATTGATTTGCTATTTTAATTAATTTTATAAAGTCAGCTATGAAGAATTTTAGGTTTTAGATTCTATGAACAGTGTCGGTGAAAAGTGCGGTCGACCGAACACTGTTCAATGGTTGACTGAACAGTAATCTATTGCAATAACTGCTAGTTTTTTCGGATTTTGATTTTTGGTATTTTTCTTGGGTTTTGGGCTATTGTTTTGAGCAACTATAAATACCCTTCAGTCCTCAATACTAAGAACTATGCAAAAAAGTTTTAAAAAAAGTTTACAAGGGTTTAGATTTGTTTAATTGTGTTTTCCAAGTTTTTATGTGAAGAGGTTTTCACAAGAGAAAGAAGAGATCATTTTTTTCGTGTTCGGGCTTCAATCTCAATCTCTCTCACTCTTGTTTTCAGAGAAGTTTTACTAAACTTAATTTCTAGTTTATATTTATATTTGTTGTTGATTATCTTTTTTATTAAGCTAGATTTTATATTAAGTTTAGCTTGATTATTGATAATCATATTTTATTATAATTTTATACCCTCATTATCTATTTTATATGAATAAATATACCACTAATAATTGTTTTTATCTTTTAATTGCAGGTTAATGAAGAATAAATCTCAAACTCCCATCTCTCAACAAAAACCCATTGATTAAATGAAGAAATGAAGCAAAGAAGCCCATTGAAAAATCAATTTCCAAAGTATCCAATAGCCCAAGTTAAGAAGAAGAATTAAATCCCAAGAAATACCAAAGCCCAAAGCCAAAACCAAAACAAATCAAGAATTATCCAAAAGCCCAAGTTGTCAAAAGCCCAACACAAGGAGGAAGCTCGGACAGAATTTGGAGTGGGCTGGACATCGATGCCAGCATCGATGGGGGCATCGATGCTAGCATCGATGCCCATATCGATGCCAGCATCGATACCCGTATCGATGCTGGCATCGATACAACGTACAGTTAGTTACAGATCTATGTCTGAAAATTAATGTTTTTGGATAAGATTTCAATCCAATGGCTCTCATTTACTGATGTTTACTATAAATAGGGGTAAAGAGTAAGGGGTTAGAGGTGTGAAAATTTTTGTAACTCCTTTTGGAGAGGAGGGCTACTCTTAATTGAGAAGGCCTTCCAAATTCATAACTTTTTATTATAATTAATAATAATAATTTTTTTACCACTTTAAATATTTCTTCTCTTTGCTGCATGATGAAGATGAAGATGTAGAATTATTTAGATGTTTGCATTTCTTTTCTTTTTCTATTTTATTTCTTTTTTATTACTTATTAGTTTAGATTTATTTCTATGCTTATAGTTAGATTTTATTTTCTTGTTAAATAGCCAAGAGGCTAGAACCCTCTTGCCTTAGATTTATTTCATGCTTATAGATTAGATTTATTTCATGCTTATAGAGTATATTTATTTTCTTGCATTTAATTCTTACAATTTATTTTATAGTTTAGATTTATTTTATGCTTATAGAGTAGATTTATTTTCTTGCATTTAATTCTTGCAATTTATTTTGTAGTTTATATTTTGTAATTTATTTTGTAGTTAGATTTTAATTTCTTGTACTATTCACCTTGAGGCTAGAACCCTCTTGGATTTAGATTCTTTTTGTTTATTTTCATTTTGTTTGATTCGCTTTTAGGCTAGAACCCTCTAGGGAATCACCCTTTTCTAAAGAAGTGAGTTCAATTTAAGATCACCCATATCTATAATTGAATCCTCCATCTTTAATTTCTTGCATTTTCTTTTATTCTTGAATTTTATTTTTCATTCTTGATTTTTAACGCACCATTTTCACTCTCTCAATCTCTTCACAATCACATTCACTCATCACTCCTATTTGTCACGCACACAACATAAGAACCGATTTTATATTTTCTTCTACAAAACACCTTCCTCGTGGATCGATATCTTTATACTATAACTTGACACGGTTGTGCACTTGCAATATTTTTGGTACATGTTTATGCCGCATCAAGTTTTCAGCGCCATTGCCGGGGAAGGTGCTTAAGTAGGTTTTAATT
Organism: Asparagus officinalis; assembly: GCF_001876935.1. NCBI lineage: Eukaryota > Viridiplantae > Streptophyta > Magnoliopsida > Asparagales > Asparagaceae > Asparagus > Asparagus officinalis. The sequence goes on from NC_033796.1 coordinate 79,748,768, forward strand.
ATTTTGGTTCTTTAACTTGTGTGTTTTTTGTGAAGGAAACACTTGGAGCTTGAAGATCGCGGATTGGAGAGCTAGGGGTTTTAATTATTTTGGTTCTTTAACTTTTGTGTTTATTGTGAAGGAAACGCTTGGAGCTTGAAGATCGCGGATTGGAGAACTAGGATTTGAAGATTTGTTTTCGGGTAAGTCTTCTTTCTAGCATTTTCAATTCCACCCCTTTTAGTTAGCTTCACAATTAGAGACAATTAGGATTAAAAAAAAGATTTTATTTTTGTTGACCATAATAAAATCCATCTTTCTCTTGGACATTTACTAACAAGATAATAAATTCAAACAAATCCCCCCTTCTCATTTGTTTGATTGTTAACCCTAATTAAAAAAAGATTTTTTTTCTTTTCCATCCTTTTTAGTTACTTTTAATTCATAGGGTTGCATTTCATATTGTTAGTAGGAATTCACCAAGTGATTTGAGCATCTTGATTTGGCACACACTTAAAAATATTTTTAAGGGCAAAACCCCATAATCAAGATAAGGTGAGGGATTTCATCACCCTTTTCTTAGCCCACAAATCACTAATTCCTCACTTCACAAACCCAATCCTACTAAAACTCATTAGACGTTGGCCCCTAAGGATTCGAGCTTAATAAGGAACAAGAAATCCTTAAGTGAACCGGTTTAAATTTTCTCAGATTAGTTGGTGTCTAAGGTAAGGTTTAGGGGTTGTGTAAAGCGCCCCGCAAGGAACGAGGTACTTAATTGAGTAAAGCGCTCCGCAAGGAAAGAGGTACTTAATTGATCTCTGATCACCCTCTAGTACTATCCTTACCTGGCTAACTACCTGGGTAAAACTTTAATCTTTTCACTGTAGGAGTTTTTAGTTAGGAGCTGGTCTAGTTGAGTTAGGCTAAACCCTAAAATTAGAGTGATTGAAAAGTGATTGCTTTGATTTGTTTTAGTTAGGATTTTTCTTTTTCTTTAACTTCTCATATATTAAAAAAAAGAAAAAAAACTAATTTTCTTTCCTTAAAAAAAACTAATTTTTTCTTTCCTTAAAAAAAAAATTGGCTTCCCTGGGATAATTTTCCTTCCTTTTATAAAAAAAACGAACTTTAAAAAAAAGGATTTGTTTTAATTAGGTTTTTCCTTTCTCTTCTCAAAAAAAAACTACTTTTTTCTTTCTTTCCAAAAAAAAAAAAAAAAAAATTTCCTTTACAAAAAAAAAAAATCTAAAAAAAAAGATATATATATATATATACATATTTCCTCATTTTGCTTTTCACATATATAAAAAAAAGAAATATTTCGAATAGTTTCTCAAAAAAATAATACATATATAGATGTTTATTAAAAAAAATTATATACATATTTCCTCATTAAAAAAAGGAAAAAAAATAAATACATATTTTCTCACCTTTTTGTTTTTCACTTAAAAAAAACCACACCAAAAATTTGAATAAGTAACATAGTTAAAAAAGAAATTACTTACAATTTTCCTCTTTTTTTTTTGATTTCTTCATCCTCATACTAACAGTAATTGCAGATCCTTATCATCATTATCAACCGAACAAATGTAAGTTCTTCAATTTTATCTGC
>NC_033796.1:79753636-79778694 GCF_001876935.1 Asparagus officinalis
TGCAGGTGGCTCGGCCAAAGCCGAGCCACCTGCAGGTGGCTCGGCCAAGGCCGAGCCACCTGTGGGTGGCTCGGCCAAGAGCCGAGCCACCCACAGGTGGCTAGGCTCAGAACTGTGCAAATGCACAGTTCTGAGTGCCTATAAATAGGCCAAGGCATTGTTCATTTCAGAGGTTGGATTTTGGGAGGGTCGAAGCTCTGCCGGATTGGAATCTGAGATCTAAAAAAGATTGGAGCTTTAGAAGATTGAAGACTTGGACTTTGAGATCCGGTTCTCGGCGATCATCCACGCCAAACAAGGCAAGTGTTCGAGAGGGACCGGATCTGAGATCTACACGATTTTCCTCCGGATCTAAGCTTGGTTCTTAGATCCCGAGAAGAGTCTCGAATTCGCTTGGTCGATTTCGACACTTGGGCTACTATTTCCTTGGTGAATTAGTACCCCACCCGGCTATTATTTCCTTCGTGAGATAATACCCGTCATATCGTGTAGATCCGACCGGATCGAGATCACGCGGTGGTCCACGGCAAATAACCCCGGCGCAGGCAAAGAACCCACACAAAGCGAGTGACCGCAAAACAGGAGCTCGCGATTCGTTCGACATAAAAGGAAATAAATTGTAATCTTTCTTTTTTGTATTTTGATTTTCATTGTAACCGGATCTTATAAAAAGACCGGATCTTTGTAACGCATAAAGTTGTTAACTAAGATGGCAATGATATCAATGAAGAAAGCAACGATTTTTCCCGCGAACAACTGACGCATCAGCTTCATTAGTTGGTCTCGTGACCGAAGCATCCAACGACATTCGAAACCCTAGGGTTAACGCCGGTCAACGCGTAACCCTAGGTCAACGCCAGTCAACGCGTTGCGAGCAAAAATTCAACGTACGACGTTCAAAACCCTAAGGTTAATGCCGGTCAACGCGTAACCCTAGGTCAACGCCAGTCAACGCGTTTCGAGCAAAAATTCAACGTACGACGTTCAAAACCCTAAGGTTAACGCCGGTCAACGCGTAACCCTAGGTCTACGAGTATAAACTGCTTCTTAAATACTCCGAAAAGTATACGAGTATAAACTGCTTCTTAAATACTCCGAAAAGTATACGAGTATAAACTGCTTCTTACTCCGAAAAGTATACGAGTATAAACTGCTTCTTACTCCGAAAAGTATACGAGTATAAACTGCTTCTTACTCCGAAAAGTATACGAGTATAAACTGCTTCTTACTCCGAAAAGTATACGAGTATAAACTGCTTCTTAAATACTCCGAAAAGTATACGAGTATAAACTGCTTCTTACTCCAATAAGGTATATGAGTATAAACTATTCCCTATTTTTGGTTTGAGAAGTTTCTAGAGAGTATTTTTCTAAAAAATATTCTTAAGGATAACTCAAACAACACAACGCCGGACAACGCGTTGCACATAAAAACTCGACGCCAGCAATCGATGGTCAATTCTACGAGCTGAAGATCAAAAATCAGGAAGCGACTTCAAAGTTCAAAATTCCGACAAACGGTCAGACAATAAATGCAGCACCGTAACTCTTACAGACATTCGACAAAGCACCGAAAAGCCTGGAGAATTGAAGGAATCAAGAACGGAAATCATTACAAGGTCTTATTACACCGACTGAAGGTGGGAGACAATCATATCCAAAGTATTCCAGACTCTTCTATAAAAGAACGAGACTGAAATACTTTGTTGGGGGTATCTGTAGGCATATAAAATTGCTTATAGGTCCCTTAGCTCAGCTCAGTACAAACCGACAAACCAACGAGGCGACGAGATCGACGAATCGCATCAAGCGACGGAATGCATCCATACACGTGCGGGATCAAGCCAAGTGTTCGAAGAGTCAACGAGTCATCCAACCAAAGGCATACTCGGACGAATGACGATCGAATCAAGATCGGTTTCGGACTCCAACTCAGAAGCGGATTTACTGCCTAATCGGGATCCGGATTTACTGCCAAATCAGATCAGCAAATCGAATCCGAACCTATCAACTACAAAACCGGAAAACGGGCACAAAGAGGCAAAACGACAAACACCTGGAGGTCGGCTCACCGAGCCACCAAGGAGGCTCGGTGGCCGAGCCACCAAGTGGTGGCTCGGCCGAGCCACCTAGGTGGCTCGGTGGCCGAGCCACCTTGGGGTGGCTCGGGCCAAGGCCGAGCCACCCCTTGGGGTGGCCGAGCCACCTCAGGGTGGCTCGGCATGAGCCGAGCCACCTTGAGGTGGCCGGCCACCTTGAGCTGGCCACACGTGCACACGGGCACGGGCACAGTAACGAGAGCCTATAAATAGGCCAAGGGGTTCTTCATTTCAAAAGGTTGGAAATTTTGGAGAGAGGCGAAGCCCTGCTGGATTGGAGACTCGGAACTTAAAAAAGATTGAAACTTTGGGACTTCGGGGACTCACTCCTTCAGATCTGGTGCTCGGCGATCATCAACGTCAAATAAGGCAGGTGTTCGAGAGGATCAGATCTCAGATCTACGCAGGCATACTCCGGATCTAAGCTTGGTCTTAGATCCCGAGACTTGGACGATTGTTTCCTTGGTGAAACAATCCTCCCCGGCTATTATTTCCTTGGTGAAATAATACCCGTCGTACTGCGTAGATCCGACCGGATCTAGATCTCGCGGTGGTCCACGGCAAATAACCCCGGCGCAGGCAAAGAACCCACCAAGCGAGCGACCGCAAAACAGGAGCTCGCGATTCGTTCGACACAAAAGGAGAAAAGTTGTAATCTTTGTTTATTTTTATTTGATTTTCGTTGTAACCGGATCTTATAAAAAGACCGGATCTTTTGTAACTCAAAAAGTTGTAACTCAAGATGACAATGGAATCAATAACAAAGAAAGCAACGGTTTTCCCCGCGAACACTTTGTAATCACAAATTTATTGGATTCTTTTGCAATCCTATAGCCAGCTCTAAGGAGAAGAGATTCACTGATCAGGTTGCGACAGAGAGAAGGAACATGATGAACACCTTGCAGATTCAGAACTTTCCCAGAGTTCATGGTGAGCTCTATGCATCTACTTCCTATTATTTGTTTGATGGAGTCATCTGCTAAGCTTATGCTTCCTCCACGTGATTCCTGGTAAGTAGAAAACCAAGAGAGATCATTGCAAACATGGATATTAGCTCCAGAATCTAAGTACTAATCAGTGGAAGAAGGAAGAGAATTCACAAGATAGGATGAAGAGGCTAACCTGAAGGAAGTTGGATTTTCTTCAATCATATTAACTTTGTTGGATCCATTTCCTTTAGGAGAAGGTTTAGCCGGTTCCTTATTCCGAAAGAAACAGTTGGGAGCCATGTGGTTGTTCTACCACAGACATAGCAGAACATTCCATCAGACTTATGGCTGGAAGAGTTAGGATTGAATTTGGAAGAAGATTTGTTGAAATATTACTGGTTTTTCTTGAATTTCTTCCCTTTGGGTTTGAAATTCCTAGATTTAGGCTTATCCTCTACCAAGTTTACTTTAGCTTTTGATTCGGTCTTGGTTTTGGAATTTTGCCTATGCTGGTCTTCAATACGAATAGTCTTGAGGGTTTCGATTAAGCTTAGACCTCCTTTCTTGTGCCGGAGATCTCCAGCAAATCTAGATCAGGATGGAGGGAGTTTTATCAATCAGACAGAAAACTTTATAGTCATCAGTAAAGGTGTTTCCTTTTGATTAGAGGTGACGGAGGAAATCTTGGAATTCATGAATTTGTTCATTAATGGGTTTTTCATCAACCATCATGAACTTATTGAAGGAGGAGGAGGTGAAACACAGAATTCCGACCATATTCTGCTTCAAGAGCATTCCATAGGTCCTTAGCACTTTTAAACTCATAATAAATATCATAGAGGTTGTCCGCATGTGCACTAAGAAACCTATGACAATAATGATAGTTGATTTCTTCTGGTTTCATGGAGCTAGAAAAGGAGCTAGCGCCAGAACCAGAAGTGAAAGGAACAGGTTGTTCAGGATCAGGAGTCAAAGGTTGAGAACTGCTAGTTGAAGACTCAGGAATGTCTATAGCAGATAAGAGACCTAATGTGGTAAGCCAGTATCTCATCTGATTAGCCCATAGTTTATAATTAACACCGGTGAAATTTTCAGGTTTGACACTTTTGGAATGATTAGGGTTAGCCATAAGTCCAATTTGAGTTTACTAGTCTAGATATTTGGTATCTGAACGGGTAAATGATTTGTCAATACCACTCAACTAGTAACTTAGAGGACTATGACTTAGGATATGAACTATAAAAAATCTGCACTAGAAATAAAAATTTTAGAACTAATTTGCACTAGATTTGAAAATTTGGCAGAAGATAATGATTGCAATAAATAAAAGTTTTTTTAAAGAACAATAACCTTTTTATGCAATAAATAAATTAGTAAAATATAATGAACAGTAAACAATATCATTCATGAATAGTAAAGTTTTTTATTTTTATTTTTAACAAAAAAATAAAAGAACAATTAATTAAATTCGGGTGAACAGTAAACCAGAAGAACAATAATATTTTTTTAACAAAAAATAATAAATTAATTAATTAAAACAATAATTTTAGATTATATATTAATGGCAGGAAATTTATCTCTATCTTCTAGATTGCTGTCAAAAATGAAAACAAATAGTATAAAATCTGAAATTAAAGGTTAGAAAAATCAGGCCCGAACGGGTGTAGTCGTGTTTTCACTGTCCTAGAAGATAGAGGACCCGCTTATCGTCCTGACGCAGTCGATCCTCATCCCCTAGCGGTAAAAGCCCCCCAGAAAACGGCCGACCTCTGTACTCAGGTGAGAGTAGCAGAGCTTCTGCTCAGACGAAGATGGTTGCCCGAAAATTATAGGTAAATAGTAGCAGAGCAATTTTGAGAGAATGAAAGAGGCTCTCCAAATTTGAGGAAAAGAGAGAAGTCTTCTTGTTGCTGTGTCCTTCTCCGAATGAGCTTCAGCTCCTTATATAGCTCCTAGAGCTTTTAACCGTTGCTGATAAACCGCGCATGTTACACAGAGATCCCGCGTCCGTTATTACGTTTCCATAACTCCCGCAACCGTTACAAACTTGTATAAAATGTGTAAAAGATTAAACTTGAGAGGCAAAACCGCGTGCGTGTGCGGTGTGGTGTAGCCATGCTCGTGCGTGCGGCGACGTGGCGAGGCGTGGCGTGCGTGCGCGCGCGTGTATTATACAAAGCCCAAGCAATATAAAGCCCAAAAACACTACTCAAGACCCAATATGAAGTGAAGCAATATAAACCTCTTGGACTTCCTTTCATTTTCCAATGTGGGACTATTCACAAAGGCAAAATTTGTCTTTTCATGAACAAAATCCAACAATTGAAACTAGGGCATGGTCTTGTAAGACTATTAAATCGAGCTTGCTATTCAGAAGAACTCTATCGTAGTGAGGAAACCCCTTTATGAGAAGGAAGAGTGGATGTAGGATTATTTATCCAAACTACTATAAAATCTCGTGTGTCTCTTGTTAGTTGGTTTTGTGTTGATACTATTGCTAATTGTCATTTATCGCTGTAATTTAATTTTATTTTGTTGTATATTCTATGTTTACTTGAAAAATGATAACCAATTCTATTCATCCCTCCCCTCACTCCCCCTCCCCCACCCCTTTCTAGGCTTGCATATTAGATACAACACCCAAACCTAACTTGCACTTAAATACCCCAAATGTTGAATCTACATCATAAAACTTAAGATCTAAAAACCATATAGCCATGATTAATTCAAAGAGATTAACAAGGATCTAAAAGAGCGGAAGCTTATACCTGAATCCATTGCTTGATCTTGATTTTGGGTGTTGGATCTTCTAACCTTAGGGTTCTCTCTAAAACCGAATTTCTCTAGCTAGATGGGGGTGTAGAGAATTAGAGAATGTAACCCTAGGTTAGGGACCATAACCCCTTATTTATAGATGTTGTACTTTTGTAATTTAGCCCCTCAATAAATTACAATTACAACCTGGTATCTGCACATATGACCCCATGATTACATTTAAATACCAAATTAACCCAACTTAATTGATCACTTTAGTGGGTTATCCTGAAAGATAGCAATACACATTGATTAATCATATGTGCCCACAAATAGATTTATTAGATTAAATCCAACAATCTCCCACTTGGGCACCATATGATTCCTTAAACTGTGTATAACCTTATGAGCTCAAAAATTGCTATCACTGAAATGGTATTTCCGAACAATCTCGTCCATTGACTATATCAATATAGGATCAAAGCGGCCTTCGTCACATTTATCGTGACTCGACCCATCAATGGTCACATATACCAATACAATCAAACGACATAGATCAATCATGGATGTGCAGCATGAAAATTACATGCAATGTGATCAGTACATGTCTATTTTCAACTGGTCCTCCTTAGTGAGGTCAAAACCAAACATAATGTAACAGAGTGTCTTAACTGAAAACTTTATTCTGATCAGACAATACAAACAAACATAAAGCACCACAAATACAAACTCCCACTAAAACATAATATCCTCAAATAATACCACACCCATATGAGCAGTATGCTCATGAAAGACCTTAGGTGGTAATCCCTTAGTAAGAGGATCAGCTATCATGGAGTTTGTCCCAATGTGCTCTATGGATATCTGTCCACTCTGTACCCTTTCTTTCACAACCAGGAACTTAATGTCAATATGTTTTGACTTAGTTGAGCTCCTGTTGTTATTGGAATACATTACTGCAGATTTATTGTCACAATATAACCTTAGTGGTCTTTCAACATTTTCCAAAATGCGCAGTCCCGTGACAAAATTTCGCAGCCATATTCCCTGATTGGATGCCTCATAGCAAGCTACAAATTCTGCTGCCATAGTGGAGGAAGCTACTAGTGTTTGTTTGACACTTTTCCATGATATAGCTCCTCCTGCTAACATATAAATGTAGCCTGATGTAGACTTCCTGCTATCTTGGCATCCAGCAAAATCAGAGTCCGAATACCCAATGACCTCTAATTTCTCTGATTTTCTGTATGTGAGCATGTAATCTTTTGTTTTCTGAAGATACCTCATAACCCTTTTGACTGCTATCCAATGATCCATACCAGGGTTGCTTAAGTATCTGCCTAACATCCCAACAATGTACGCAATATCCGGACGCGTACATACCTGAGCATACATTAGACTTCCTACAGCCGAAGCATAAGGAATCTTCTGCATTTCCTGAATTTCAAGGTTACCTTTAGGGCACTGATTGAGACTAAACTTGTCTCCTTTAGCAACAGGGGTGTCACCTGGTCTGCAATCTTGCATGCCAAACCTTTTAAGTACCTTATCGATATAGCTCTTTTGTGATAATCCAAGAATACCCCGAGAGCGATCTCGATGTATCTGGATCCCTAATATAAAAGAGGCGTCCCCAAGATCTTTCATCTCAAAATTCTTTGATAGAAATCTCTTGGTTTCGTGCAACATGCCTATATCATTAGTGGCAAGCAAGATGTCATCCACATACAGAACCAGAAAAATATACTTACTCCCACTGAACTTGTGATATACACAGTCATCAACAATGTTCATCTCAAAACCGAACGAGATAACTATTTGTTGAAACTTATGATACCATTGACGAGGAGCTTGCTTGAGTCCATAGATGGATTTCCTTAATTTGCAAACCATATTCTTTGGGTCTCCTGACACAAAGTTTTCTGGTTGCACCATATTTCAAGTGGCCTGCGTACTTATTAGCCACCGGAACAACGAACCAAGTGATCTGCATGCCCGTCGACCACCGTCAAGCAATCCGCGCGTTCACAAAACATACAAAGCGAATCGGTGAAGCGTACCAGTCAGCGAAACGACGAAATACGCGTAAACGACGCAACAAGTCAAAACTTGAAAAACCAGAATAGCCGCTGGCGGCCGAGTCCGAGTCGCACCAAATCAGACTTGGCCAGGGCCAGTGGCTCGGCCTAGGGCTGAGCCACCATACAGTGGCTCGTACCGTTTTATCCGAAAACGCGTTTTGGCGGTTTTTGACAGGCTTTCACGAGATTTCTTCTGTTCCAGAGATTCCTAACTACCTAAATGTCATCTCTAAACGTAGTTATATGGTTGTTAACTAAAGATAATGCTGAATCCATCATTCTTATCCAAAAATCCCCCAACCGAAGCCTATAAATACAAGCTTAGGGGCTCATTTCTGGAGATTTGAAAAAGAGGGGGCGAAGTGCTGTCGAATTGGAGAGTGGAGCACGAATTTCAGAGAGTTAGCAAATCTTAGCGAAGTTTCTCAATAAAAAAAGTGAGAGTTCGAGAGATCTGAGACTTGTTTCCCCCTATTCCTCCAGATTTAAGTTTGGTCTTAATCTCGAGAAGAGCCGTAATCTTGCTTGGTCGAGATTACCGCTGCTGCGATTACTTCCTTCATGAAGTAAGAGTATTGATTATTAATTTCTTACAACCAGATCTAATCCGCGGTAGTCCATGGATATTAACATCCCTAGCGTAGGCAAAGACCCCACGTAAGCAAAAGTTGATAAACAGTTCTTGTGTTTATTTTCTAGAAAGTTGTAATCTTTATTTTTGTTATTTGAATTCATTGTAAGCGATCAAAGTTGTAATGAACTCGATAATAATAACTATTTTTGACGAAAATAAACTGGCGACCACAGTGGGAGCCAATAGCTTCGCTGCCGAAGCTGTCGTGTCGCAACCACGGATCCGGACCCCAGTTGAAGAAGAGATCGAATACGAGTTCAACCAGCAGAAGTACGAGGAGTACTTATCCTCCTCCTCTAGATCCACCCCTCCTCGTAGGTGCAGGAGGGCCACTTTCAAGAAAGCTCGCTAGATTTCGGCTTCGAAAATCCAAGAAGAAGATCTTCTCATCGCTGCTGCACTTGAGCCTCGTAACACCCCACCGGCATCCGACGAAGTTGAAGTCACGGATCTGAACCCCTTGAGCAAGGAGTTAACTACTGATAACATGACCACTCTATCAAAGAGAGCACGTCAAAGGCGACGCCAATGCCTCGTGCACCAACCGGCCAAAGCTTTGGAGCCAGTTGATAGAATCCGCTATGACGCGGATCTGAAGTCCAAAATGCATCAAGCACCACAATAGCGAGCATGCGACTCCTCCTCCAAGCCAGTGACAAATGAATGGGTCCGCATCAAAAGGACACATTCAACTTTTGAAGAACAGATCCAGAAACACCGTGCGTTACTCGCGCATAACGGATCCTCGTACAAGAAGCGCAGAAGCTGAAGCAGCAAAATAGGGTTAAGAACCCACCAGAACAACGCCAAACTTGGAGACTAAAGTTCAAGACAGCGTCAAAAACGACCCGGACGGTGCTCGAAAAAGTCGGAATAAACCCCACTGGTTTGGCCAGAACCGAGTCAACAATTGCTGGCTCGGCCAAGGCCGAGCCACCAATTGGTGGCTACCGAGCCAGCTCGGTCCACGGTTTGTTTGCTTTGCCTCCTGCAGTCCCGTTTAAGTCTCCGACAACCCTTGTTACTGTTCCGACGAATCAAGCACCTCCAGTAGAGCCTCACTGCAGTGTGAACTTGTCTCGATTTAAGATGAAGATCACGGAGCACCTCGGCCCTTTGCATGTGGGTCGAGGCAAAGCCCCGGTTAAAGAACGCTTAGGCCCGTTGAATAAATCCCAAGCGGTTCATTATACTGGGTGTCGTGCCTATCCTCCTAAGCAATGGAAGAGACCATATGGTGGGAAAATCCCCGTAACTGACCACATGGGATTGCGTGTCGAAGTCCAGGAGCCTGTTGATTTCCTACGCTCACGAAAGCGTGGATCTAAGCATGTGACTCTTAAACACGCTAACAAAGCGTTATGTCCCCAGAAGGAAATGTATTCGTCTGACGACGACGTTACACCTGGGGAATCGTGCCAACACACGATGGGTTGCTCCGATCATCAGACTGACGAGTTGAACTATCGGGTTAGGGGTACGAACAAGTCACGAAAAAGAAGTACCCGAGAAACAAACTCTCACTGTCTGTGTGCCAAGATTATCAAGGCAGTGTTTTCCGAATGCTGCTGCGCTAAGGTTCCAGAGAGGGTTTCGGTGTTTGAAAGGATTTCTGCAAGAAAATTCAAATACCAGCCAAGGCGTTTTCGTAAAAAGGAATCAGCCGCTCAAGACAATGAGTTTTCAAAAGTGTCCGTCAACATGACCGATAGAGAGAAGTCATCACGACACTTTAGTCCAGATCAGTTTTCAGCAGTATCCCAGCGTATGACTCGATTATGGTCGGGAAGCATTAGGCAAAGGGATTACCAAAGGATGCAAAAGGGACTACCTTGAGATGATGAAACGTCAGACGCTTATTCTGTAATGGCTTTCGATGATACATCATCAAGCGCAGGACAATACTATGAGTCATTTATGATCAATGCCGAGCAAATGGCTAAAATTCTCAAGGACGCTCTCAGCAAGCAGAAGGAGAATTTCAAATTCAAAATGGAAATAGCTATGCAGGAAATGAGGGAAATGCATAGCCAACAAATTTCGGCACTGACAAATCAACAGGGAGAGTCTAGCCATCACAATAATCTCAATCAAGTTGATAGTGATCGGGAAGCAGATGAGAATGCCAAGATAGATACTCCTCCCATTGATAATAATACTGGGAGTGGTCCCTCGGATGATAATAATACAAAGGATGACTATTTCATTTCTCCCCATGATCACTCAAAGAAAGATACGAGTGAGGATAAGAAGATGAGGGACTTAGAGAGCAAAATCAATGTGTTGATGAGTGCTCAAGAAGTAAAGAAGTCAGGAATACCGTGTCCATACCTGAGAGAGTGGGAATCAATCCCATACCCAGCAAAGTTTAATTTGATAAACTTCACGCCGTTCGACGGAAAGAGTTCCCCCACTCAACATTTAACATACTTCAAGTTTCACTTGAGAATAATCTCCGGTAATGAGCCTTTGATGCTATGGTCATTCGTCGGTACCCTTCGCAGGGCAGCCTTAGATTGGTACCACCATATTAAGCCGGGGAGTATCAACAGTTGGGATGACATGGAGGACATGTTTCTCACAAATTTCTTCGATGACGACACTGAGGTTTCAATCAGAATGTTATTCAATGAGAAACAGAAGGACGGAGAGTTAGTCGAGAACTTCGTCAAATGATTACAGAACAAAGCAATGAATTGCCGAGACCCAGTCAGCGAAGATTTCATCCTTGAAACTTGTCACAACAATCATTCTTTGGACATCCTTGAATCCATGGGAATGGAGCCATCCAGGACTTGGAAGGATTTGATGATGCGAGGAGAACGAGCCGAATGCTTCCTCAAAAGGAAGAAGGCCGAAAGGGGTCAGACGGCGACTAATACCCCGCAATAGAATTTTATCCCCCGGGGTAAAGGAAAGGCACATGCAAACGTAGTGGACGCGAATCAAACATTTGAGCTGCAACCGTAACCACAACAACATCAGCAAAAGGCGTCTCAGTAGTCGCAATGGCAACAACGACCTCAAAAACAGAAGACCTCGGAACCAAAATTCCCAAAGGTTTACTCGTTTAAAGAAGACGAAGTCCCCAGTATTTTCAAATACCTCATAGAGAACAACAAGATAAGGTTGCCTCCGATCCAAGATCAAGAAGATGCTAAAAGGGTTAATGACCCGAAGTGCTGCGCATTCCATAGAGCGGTCCACCACCCTGCCAAGGCATGTTATGCCCTCAAAGATAAAATCCAAGCTTTGATTGACGTAGGGGTCATTACTATGAAACCGTCAAAGAAGAAGAATGTGGGTGCGAATGCAGTGTTAATCATCTTCGGATCTGTTCCTTTGAACTGGTTTCAGCCCGAACCCATAATGAACATGGCCATGAAGACAATCAACGACTACCCTCACGGACAACGTCATAAGGGACTCGTACGACATACGGTCCCGAATGGCAAGATTCTCTAGATCCATCCTGATCTGATTGAAGATGAACAATGGGCCGGATCGTCATCTAAGAAGAAATCAAACGGCAAAGGAAAGTTCAGTTGCGGAGCCTCGACAATTCCAGAAGGAAATGATGAAAGAATTCATGCTTTCCCACTCTCCGAAGATGAGCAAGAAGTCTTTACAACCAGGAGTGGAAACGAATACCACTTTAAATATGCAAGTGCTTCCAATCAATTAGCTGAGCAGGGGGTGACCAAAACCGTTTCTTCTAAAACACTAGCTGAAATAGGAGTGGCCACAACTCCCCCTACACCTGTTGAGAAGGCTCAACAAAAACAAAAAGAGAAAGAGCCTATATACTAAGAAGTTCAGAACCCGAAGCAGTCTCGATTCAATCCAACAAAAACAAAAAGAGAAAGAGCCTATATACTAAGAAGTTCAGAACCCGAAGCAGTCTCGATTCAATCAACCGATTGGAAGAGATAAACAGGGCTATATACTAAGAAGTTCAGAACCCGAAGCAGTCTCGATTCAATCAACCGATTGGAAGAGATAAACAGGGGAGCTCGAATACTCCGCATCACTTTGATATTATGACGCAATTAGCCAATATACTGGCTAGATTAACTCTATATGAGTTGTTGCATCTTTCGAAAAATACAAGGGAGGCGCTGCAAGAAGCCTTGGCCAATTCGGACGTTTTCCTGACTCAGATCAATCCGTCCCCCGAGGAGCCAGAGTCGTCAGTATAACACTGTAACCTCACGACGAACCACTTTTCCTGCATTTCTTTCACTAAGGAGGATATGCAGACAAAGAATTCGAAGCATGACCGGCCCCTGTATTTCACCGGGTATATTAGCTCTAGCGTTGTCAACCGGATCTAAGTCGATCCGGGTTTCGCTGTTAGTATCATGCCCCTCCGACTGATGTATAGTCTTAAAATACTGGCCAGAAAGCTAGCCTCCACGGGTACTATGATCTACGGATTCAACACTAGCGGGTCCAGGACATTGGGTAAAATCCGTGTAAAGTGCCATATTAGATATTTGAAGTCAGAAGTCACATGTTATATGATCGACGCAGAGACTTCTTATAACTTACTGTTGGGTCAACCATGGATCCACAGTAACGTTATAGTCCCTTCTACCCTCCATCAGTGTCTTAAATACATAGACACTAATAATAAGGTCAAGACGATGGTCGCGGATAAGCAACCGTTTAAGGGGTTAGAAAATTATTTTACTGACTCCCTTCTCTATGGTGCTATGGTCGCGGATAAGCAACCGTTTAAGGGGTTAGAAAATTATTTTACTGACTCCCTTCTCTATGGTGCTGAATCTTATACTGAACCATCGGCCTAAGGTACGGACAGCAGAGAAGAAGCTGATACCGAAGTTGGGTTTAATTACGATGGTGGTTTTGTACTTAATGATATTGTACCCATTATAATCAATCTTGACGATGGAGAATCATCAGACAATAGTTGTAATTAGCAACTTCCCGAAGAAGTAACAATAAATGATGATTTAGAGTACTCGTTGTGTCTTGATAATATCATGAAGGGGTTATACGATAACCCTGACTTGTATAGCCAATTCAATCATCTTGCATGACAAAGAAGCATGTTTAGGATTCATTTGGAATGAAACTTATCATTCCTGCAAAGGCATGTGGTGAAAAGGAAGTCGTCTACGGTAAAGGAAAAGAGGTTTAGATACCAGACTTCTTGAGGGAAGAGGAAGATGGTGATAAACCTGCTCCTCATTTATTCAGATATGGCTCAAAAGCACGTTATCTTATGGAAAAATACGGCAATGACCTTACACTCGGTGAAGGTCTTTGCTTTGGTCGAGGTCTGCGAGTTCCGCCTCGTATGGCCTATGTACCAAAAGGAAAACCTAATAATTATTATAGCTACAGAAGAGGTTAAGGCTATGTCTCCTCGTCCGATAATGAGTGTTGTTGGCAAGTCATTGATCAAATAGCTAATAAGGGTGAAGATGAATATTCTTCTGACTCTTATGAGTGTTGTTGGCAAGTCATTGATCAAATAGCTAATAAGGGTGAAGATGAATATTCTTCTGACTCTTTATCCTTGGATTCGGACACTAGTATTGGGGAAATGTTCAAAAGACTAATGTCAAATATGGCTACGATCGACCCCGTCACAATTAAGGAAGACGATCAAATGCAAACTTGGGAAGACCCTTGGGTTCATCACCTGAATATGCAGTACGATAATAGGTTTGAACAAAAAGAACCCCCTATCGAGGACCAAGTAACCCAGGTGAATATGGGGGACGAGGATAATCCGAAGCCGATAATCATTAGGGATAGCCTTCCGCCAAATGAGAAAGAGGAGTTAATTGCCCTCATTAGGAAATACTTCGATGTTTTTGCCTGGAATTACGAGGATATACCTGGACTCGATCCAAACGTAGCAATGCACCACCTCAACATCAAGCCAGAGTCAAGCCTATTAAACAATAGTAAAGACAGTTTCGTCCGTAAATTATGAAAGCGATCGAATCCGTTGTTAAAAAGCTTATTAACTCGGGTTTTATCAGAGAGGAGCAATATCCTGAATGGCTGGCTAATATCGTCCCGGTTCTTAAGAAGAATGAGAAAATCAGAATCTGTATTGACTTCAGAGATCTTAACACCGCCTTCCCGAAAGATGATTTCTCTCTTCCCATCACGGATGTTATCATTGACAACACGTGCGGATTCGAGAGAATATCCTTCATGGATGGATTTTCTGGTTATAATCAGATAAAGATGCACCTAGATGACGAAAAGCATACTGCGTTCAGAATACTCCTTGGTGTTTTCTGCTACACGTTTATGCCCTTCGGCCTAAAGAATACAGGTGCCACATATCAGAGAGGCATGTCAAAGATTTTCCAGGAGCATCTCCGAAAGACAATCGAATGCTACGTGAACGATCTAGTCATGAAAAGCTATGACAAGAATGATCACATCAAAGACTTAAAGACGATGTTTGACCTAATGCAGACTCATCAATTAAAAATGAATCCTACCAAATTTTTTCTCAGAATGTACAGCGACAACTTCCTTGGATTCGTTGTCACCACCAAGGGTATCCACATTGACCCCGATAATGTGAATGCAATTAATGAATTACAACCCCTGAAAACCCTTAAAGAACTCAGGGGGTTACAAGGACAGTTGGTATATATCCGTTGGTTCATTTCGAACCTTTCAGGAAAGTGTCAACCATTCTCCAGACTCACAAAGAAGGGAGTATAATTCATATGGGATAACGCTTGTCAAAAAGCATTCAAGAATATTAAAGAATATCCCTCGAAACCTCTAGTGTTCGTTGCACCAAAGTCAGGCAAACCTTTCTTAAGTGCATTACTTGCACAAGACGACGACAACGGTCACGAACATGCTGTATATTACTTAAGTTGGACCCTTGTGGGCGCTGAATTCTGATACCCAATGATTGAAAGGGAGTGTCTCGCCTTGGTGTTCGCTATTCAAAAGATGCGGCACTACTTGGTCGGACAGACTATTTACATCATTTCCAATATTAACCGAGCCCGAGTATTCATGACGCAATAAGCTTTCATGAATTGGCGGTTAGCAAAATAAGCCCTGCTATTGTCCCAATACGATCTGTACTTTAAACAATAGAAGTCGGTCAAAGGACAGACTATTTGCGATCTTCTAGCGGCTAACCCAACAACGGATATCGCCGAGATATACGACGATCTGCCAGATGAAAGCTACAAAGTCAACGTAACTTTCCATCAACAAGTATGGCATTTATACTTCGATGGGGCTTCTCGAGCAGCTAACGTAGCAAGCACTCTTGGATGTTCTAAGATTTCCTCTGGAGTTGGAGTTGTTTTAGTTTCCCCGGAAAAACATGTGATGCCTCGAGCCTACTCTCTAACCGAGCCGTGCTCGAATAATGTAGCTGAATATAACGCGCTACTCATCGGACTCAGTTTCACTAAAGAGCTAGGGGTTAAGTATCTCGAAGCTTTCGGCGATTCCCAACTCATAGTTAAGCAAGTTCAGGGAGTATATGAGGTCAGAAATCAAGATTTGATACCATACCATAAGGTGGCCTTTGAGATGGCAGAATCATTCGAAGGATTCTTTATTAAGTACATTCCACGTTTATAGAATGTATATGTAGATGCGCTGGCAGCATTAACAGTATCCTTGGCACAGCCTCCCAAAACAAAACAATTTGTTACAGTAAGAACTCACCGGTTCTTCGTGCCAATCTACGATATGGACAACGAAGAGGAGGATGCTAAAGAAGTGCATTCAACCCAAGTTGAGTTCAAACCCCAAGACTGGCATTTTCCCATCATAGACTATGTCCTACACAGGATTTTACCGAAAGACGCGAATAAAAGAGACTCAATCCGATGAAGAGCACCGAGGTTCTACTATAGCACAGAGAGTCGAACGCTAGATCATTGGGGGGTACAATGGTTTGCTACTACGTTGCTTATCACCTAAAGAAGCGGAAGATGTCCTTAGGGAGACGCACGAGGGAGTTTGTGGTGCACACCAACTCGGCCCCAAACTTTATAACCGTATCAGAAGGATCGGATATTTCTGGCCACCATGATAAAAAACGCAGTCGTGTATGCCCGAAAGTGTCACGCGTGTCAAGTACACGCGAATTACATGCACCAACCCTCGGAGCATCTACACCATTCGGCTACATCATGACCTTTCGAGACTTAGGGAATGGATGTCGTTGGTCCTATTTTGCCCCCGTCGACCAAAGGCGATCGGTTCATCCTGGTGATAACTGATTACTTCTCCAACTAGGCTGAAGCGATTCCGCTCAAAGAAGTAAAGACGAACAACGTCGTTACATTCATTAAGCACCATATTATCTATCGATATGGCATCCTAAGGAGAATCATACATGACAACGGTCTTCAGTTTGTTAGTAATGCCTACATAAAATTTTGCGAGAAGTTCAAAATTCAAGACGTCTTGTTAACAGCTTACAATCCCACAACAAACGGATTGGCTGAAGCCTTTAACAAGACTATCATAAAACTATAGTCGAAACTCATGAAGACTAATAAACGAGATTGGGATGATAAACTCGACAAAGCTCTATGGGCCTATCTCACCACAGTTCGCACGCCTACTGGAGCAGCCCCGTATTCTTTGGTGTACGGGTACGATGCCATTCTTCTATTGGAAATCCAAATTCCATCTCTTCGGATCGCTCTTGCTATGGAGATGACGACCAAAGAACAACATCAGAAACGTCTCGAAGAACTAGAGATGCTCGATGAAAAGCATTTGGAAGCTCAACAGCACATCGAGTTCTACCAAGCTAGAATTTCCCGAGCTTTCGATACAAAGGTTCGACAACGGTGTTTTAAGGAAGGAGACTTGGTCTTAGCCCTCCAACGGCCAATGATCCTTAATTCTAAGAAGAAAGGTAAGTTCGAACCCAAATGGGAAGGACCATTTGTGGTAGAGATAGTCTATTCAAATGACGCATATCGCCTTATTACCAAGGAAGATGCCCGACTCATGATGCCGATAAATGGAAAGTACCTAAAAAAATACTACCCTTAGTACATTCAGGATAACCTATATAACGGGAAGTTTCCGGAAGAATACTACATGTGGTATTCTTAGGGATAACCCGATTATTACGAAAAGGGATAAGAAAGAAACCCTATTTAGGCCCTAGATGTCCTCAATGATGAAATATATATCTTGTGACCGAGATTAAATTCACCAACTATCATGAATACTTTTGCTGAGACGAGATTAGACCATTTTGATCCTCACAAAATCCCCTATTGATCAAATCAATTGACGGTGGGTCCACCAAAATTCCTATCAGTTAAATCTTTTCAAACTCTCGCCGTGTTTGTACACTTAACACTCACATTGTTAAAATACTAACACGATACTCAAAATCCCTATTCGTCAATTTTTGGCAATTTTCAAACTTAGCATGTTAAGTCTTGATCACTTAACATCGAAATCCTCCATCGAGTGGTTAGTACAAGTCGGCATTTCCACTACTTTTTGTATTCCATCTCCTTTGCTTGCTTGGTCAAACCTATAAAAGTTAGCATTACCCCCAACCCGCTCGGCCAAACCTATAAAAGTTAGGGCCAAAGTCGGAATCTCACTTCGATAAACGAAGAACTCTTTTCAGATTAAGTAATCAGTCCTATAAAAGTTAGGGTTGCTTGAATCTTCCTGATTCTCGGAGTGGAGATCCCACTCTTAGTTTTACCTTTTCGGATTCTTAGGATAGAGATCCCACCTTGAGTTTCCTTTGCAACTAGAGATATAATAAAAAATTCTTCCTCTTTAGTTTTGGGAGATAGAATATAAAATTCTTCCTTTCCCGCTAGAGGTTCGTCTTTACCCTAAAAAAAGACCTAGAGATGGAATATAAAATTCTTCTTTTTTAATTTTGGGAGATAGAATATAAAATTCTTCCTCTCCCGCTTTGGGTTCATCTTTGTCTTAAAAAAGACCTGGAGATAGAATATAAAATCCTTCCTCTTCAGTAGGGATAAGTCTTTCACCAATTAAAAAAGACACAATAATCTAATTCTGGGGACTTTTATCCTGAATCCTAAGTAGGGATAAGTTAAGGCCTAACACGCGTTGCCGGTTTAACCGATTAAAAAAAACACCAGAATCTAAGTCTGGGGAATTTTATCCCAAAGCCTAAGAAGGGGTAAGTCAGCACCTAACATGTATTGCCGGGTAGTCTATTCCCATAAGAAAGATGAAGTCTACGTATTCAATATCATAGCACTAAAATAGTTAACTCTTTTAGCATAACGTTACATGCGGAACGGATTTAAACAATCTGCTGTTTTCGTCGAAAGTTGATTTTGAGATGGAATCCATTAAAACTTCAATCGCTTACAATGAATTACACAACAAAATAAGAAAATTATAACTCTCTAGAAAATAACACAAGAATCATTTATCAATTTGTAGGATCTTCGCCTGTACCGGAGGTGCGTTAGCCCGTTGACTACTGATTCACAAGATTCTGATTGAACCGTGAAGGCTTTTGAATGTTCTTTTTCGTTTATCAAAATAAGAACCTTAAGTGAATAT
Organism: Asparagus officinalis; assembly: GCF_001876935.1. Taxonomy (NCBI): domain Eukaryota; kingdom Viridiplantae; phylum Streptophyta; class Magnoliopsida; order Asparagales; family Asparagaceae; genus Asparagus; species Asparagus officinalis. The sequence goes on from NC_033796.1 coordinate 79,772,696, forward strand.
CTTATCGATGTAAGATGTTCACTCTTCCAAAGATCAAGTCTGAGCTTAGATCTCTAGGAATCACCAAAAGCCTCTTAAAAACGTTTTTGAAAGATAAAGACTCTCTCTCTTGCTCAAAATTGCCAAAAGCTCAAGCCTCTATGCTCTAATTCTACTCTCTTCCCCTTGGTTTCGTGTATAGGTAGGTATTTATAGGGATAGAGGCCCATAACTGTGGAAATGGAAACAAAAAACTAATCAGTCGCACTCTCTTTGGGCGCGTCAGTCTTTACTGCCACGGCCATTAGCGCGTCAGTGTAAGCTGGCGTGGTTGAAGAGGCAATTTCAGCCATGTTCAGCCACGTTCAGCCACCTTTGCAACTGTTCTCCCACAACTTTAGGTCACAAAATGCCACTTTTCTTGGTCTATAACCATCCCTCCACGTGAACGGCAATTTCAGCCATGTTCAGCCACGTTCAGCCACCGTTTGCGCGTCACCATTCCCTGTCGTGTATACGTGTATCACAATGCGCCATCGCGCATACACGCGTCACAATACACCACCGCGCCATGGTGCGTCACCATCAGCTGTCGCGCCTATGCGCGTCACCATATGCTGCCGCGCCTATGTGCGTCAGTATTTGTTGCTATGTTAACACGCGTAAGTGTACTTTGTCACGGGTATGAACATTGTTCTTTTCTTAGTCTTGAGATGTATTTGGATATCCATAAGTATTTTTTGATGCCTACAGATACCTCCTCCAAAGTATCTCAGACTCATTCTTTTATAGAGGAGCCTGTGACACTTTGGATAAGACAGGTCTTATTTGCAATCACTTTAGTATTTAATTGAGGAGATCGTGTAGAAGGACCTGTGAACGGCTTCGACTCTTGACTTCTTCAGCTTTTAGTCTACTCAGTGCTTTGTAGAATAGGTAAAATTCTTCTGGTACTGCGTTTATCGCCTGACCGTTACCAAAATCTTGAGCTGAAGCTGGTGTTTTGATCTATAAATTTGCTGAACCGATATTGAACTGATTATCAACGCGTCGGTCTTCATAAGAACATAGTTTATACTCGTACGTTGACTGGAATCTACACAGTTTAAGTTCTTAAAGTGTTGGAGCATGGGGGAGTAGTTTATACTCATATACCTTATCGGAGTGTTCAAGAATCAGTTTAACCTCATGTACCTATTGGGAGGTTCAAGGAGATGCAGTTTATACTCATATACTCATCGGAGTTTTTGGGAATGCACTCTGAATATAAAGGTAAATGTATGTATGCAAATACCTGTGGAGTCTTTGTATGCGCACGACGCTTTTACGCTTCAGTGTCGGCTGACTGGCTTGCGCGCGTCAGTGGAGACTGACATGCTAAAGCGCGTCAGCAAAGACTGACGTGCTAAAGCGTGTCAACTTTGACCGCTGCGCACAGATGCTTCCAGTCGGGTTTTAAAAGTGAACATTGGGCCTTTTTGGGTTATTTTTTCCCCGCTCCTCTGAGTTTGAAACTCTCTCAAATTCCCCATAAAAGCACATTTTGGCTCTTCCCCTCCTCACCTCTTCGTATTTGGGTGATTTTGTTTGAAAAAGATCTAGGGTTTCAAGTGCCCTTTCCAGATTTAAGCTTTCCTTCGGTCCTTTCACCCTTCAAGCCTGGTTCTTCTTAATCCTTGGTAAAACCGAATCCCCCTCTTGTATTGGGTTTGTTTTGCTTTTTGTGCTTAAGATCTTAACCGAAACCCTAATTTCTTGGTCTTTTAGGTCTTTTTCATCATGTCCCCTAAGAAATCTCGTGTTCCTAAGGGAAAATCAGTGGCCCAAGCTTCGGAGGAGGTTGAGGCCATTACTTCTTCCTTTGGAGGTAAGTTTCTCGTGCTTTTTCTTCATTCAAACTCATAATTTGCATTCATATCCTCGTTTGTCTCTTTTGAGAGTCATCCAGGAAGAGTTGACATCCTCCTTCGAGGGGACTTTTATCCTGAATCCTAAGTAGGGAGAAGTCAATGCCAGAAACGTGTCGGACCTATCGGACCAACGGACCCTCATCTTGCATTTGCTCCATCGTCAACGCCTACTACAGGCAAAAATTGACGCTTCAACCTCCACCATCGCCCGAATGAAGGCTCAGTTGATGGAGGAAGAGGCGACTTTGAGGGACTTGTAGCTCAAAAGCACGGACGTTCACGATGCTGTTGAAAAGGAGACGCAGAATCTCCATGCGCTTCGTCAAGAGGGCTCCGTTGCTGCTGCTGCTTTTGAGGCCAAGATCCTAAAGGAGGCAGAAGACCAGGTTCGAGCGGATCGATCGGAGAGGATAGCTAAGATCAAAGCTGAACTCGCCTTTCTGACCGAGATGGACTAGGACTGCCGGGGGGATTAGTCCTTAGGATCTCCTCGTGTTTCTTCGTGTTGTTTTTGTTATAATTCTGTTTGAAAGATTTGTTGCCATCTTGTTTGAACAACTCTGATTAATGAATTATTATGCTTTTGGCTATTTAATGTTATGCGCATATGCCCTCTTTCTCTTGTTTCTCTTAGGATTTTTAGCAAATCCCCAGCTATCAACGGGTTTGACTATCCTTTACCGATTACCGTTTGAATCGGGCTAGCCATACTATTCACCTCAGTATGATGAGTTATTGAGTAGTTTCTCTTAGGCTTAATGCTAAGACTTCTGTTCTAACCTTTAACCGTTTAAGGCATGGGTTTGAGTTAATTATAACCGTCAGGTCGTAGTTTGGTTGTATCGTAACGACTTAAACTAAAATGATTGTTACCTGCGGGTGCGCCCGTAGGGTGTGTCAATGGGTTATATCGTTTGGTAGGTCTGACTGTGTAGGTGAGACCATTGACGGCTTGACACTTCAGATGAATTGGACCACTCGAGATTTGTCTTCACAGGTGTGTAGGCGTTAAAAATTGCCCATAGGTCCTCAAACACAGTGCAAGACAAGGAAAAGACGATAAACGTCGTTATTATCCAAGTCAAAGGAATTCATCCAAAAATCAGCAAGGCGACGAAGCCGTACGCAAAACACAAAGAAGCTGAATCCGTATTGCTGAAAGCTGACAGTGCCGAGGTCACAAAGTGACGTCGCACAGTTCCGAGCACCAAATGCTGACTCGCCACAGTTCTGAGTCACCAAATGCTGACTCGCACAGTTCCGAGTCACAAAAGCTGACTCGCACCAGTTTCGAGTCACCAGAAGCTGACTCGCACTAGTTCCGAGTCACCAAAAGCTGACTCGCCACAGTTCCGAGCACCAGAAAGCTGACTCGCACAGATTCCGAGTCCACCAAAAGCTGACTCGGCACAGTTTCAGTCAGCCAGAAGCTGACATCGCCACGTTGCCGAGTTAACCGAAGCGACTCGCACGGTTCGAGTTCACCAGCAGAAGCTGACTCGACAGTTCCGAGTCACAAATGCTGACTTCGACACAGTTCCGAATCACCAGGAGCTCTTGTTGGCATACAAAACCTCCCCAATACACGGATTTCGATGGATTTTAAGCGATTATCTTTTCGTCGCCAAACCTCTCCAACTGCTCTAAGGTTATCCATAAACACCGTTTAGACACTTATAAACCGCAGATAACGTTTAGACATCAATTCTACTAGGAAGACCACATCTCAAAAATGCCTATAATAGAAGCCTAAGCTCTTCTTTCAGAGGATCGAGATCTGAGAATTAAGAAGCGAGGTGCTGTCAAATTGATCAGTCACCACGAATTCAGAAGGAGAATCATCAGAGTTTGGCGAATACTTCATAAGAAAGCCCGTTCGAAAGGTTGTGATTCTTCGTCCCTTCTTTCCTCACGATTAACTTGGTTTTATCTCCGAGAAGAGCCACATCCGCTTGTCGTGATTGTTCGCTTCCGCAATTGTTTCGCCCTCAAATGAAACCAAGAAGCGTAATCTATATTGTCGATCGGCTTTATCTGGGTGCGTCCACGGATAACCCCGGCACAGCAAAGAATTCCCACGCAAAGCAGCGGCGGAGATAAACTACTGCTTGCGTTTTGTTTGATATAAAGTTGTAAACTTTATTTTTTCGTTGTGAGAAATCTTGATAAAAAGATCAACCTCTCTTTTCAGGTTAGAACTTGTAACGATAAACGGGTTGTAACATCGTTTGGAAAACAATGGAAAAGGTAACTTTTGACACAACAAACTTGGGCACCACAGTGCGGAGCGACAGCTTTTCTGCAAAAGCTGTAGTGTCGCAAACCCAAAGATCGTCTACGATCACGAGGAGGTCGAGTACGGAGTTCGACCTAAGCAAAAATATAAGTACTTATCCTCTCTTCCCGATCATCCCCCTCTCGTTAGGAATTGGAGGAGAAACTCCACAAGGAAAGTCGAGGAACATTTGATTTGAGGTTCAAATCAAGAACCTAGTCCGCAGCGGCTCCAAAAGACTCCTGTGAAGCTGAACTACCAAGGCGAGCCGACCTTATCCAAGAGGCGCCCGGTCACAAGACGGCGTCAACGCTTAGCACGCAACTTTGGCCAAGCGCCTCGAGCCGGTGGATGGAATCCGCCTATGAGTGAGATCTGAAGTTTAGAGACGCAGCAGGCACAGCAGGACCTTAACGATTGCGTCCAAACAATAACAAATAATGCGTCTTCGTTAAGCAGACACGATTCCACTCTTGAAGAACGAACCAAGAAGCGCCACGCTTTACTTGCTTCACGCAAGAATCCTGTTACAACGAGGCGGAGAAACTACAAACAAAGTACTGCCAGATTTTTTAAACTGACGAAACCACGACCAAATCTGGAGCCAAAAATCCAGAACAAAGCCCGAAATAACAACGGGCACATGCCTGCATGGCTCGGCCAAGGGCCGGTCACAAAAGCTGGCCTCGGCAAGCCGAAGTCACTAAAAGCTGGCTCGCGGCCAAGGCGAGTCACTAAAAGAGCTGGCTTCGGCCAGGCCGAGATCACCAAAGTGGCTCGGCAAGCGCCGAGTCGACAATTGCTGACCCGCGAGCTGGTTCATCTCTGTCTGCAGAAATTTACTCCTGCGACTAGCTTTGAATCTCCAACAGCTGCCTCCTTTGACTCCAATGACTCCTCACCTCCTGTAAAACCCACGGCGGCGTGGACTCATCCCGATTAAAATGAGCATTAGGATGTCCGGCCCTTGCATAAAATAAACCCACCTATTTTAGAATGGGGGTCGGAGCGAGCTCTCCAGTAACTCAAAAAATCCCTCATTACAGAGAAAAAAAAAAAGCTACCAGTTAACCGCTCGCCTTGGCTAACGAGTTAGAAGTTTTTTCGAGATTTCTGTTTTAACCCTTCACCGCGCCGGAGGCGAGTTTTATCAAGCGAGCAACTCGTTTTGAAAATTTGAGACGGAACGATATATCCTTCAAAGAAGTTATCGTCAGAAGAATGACGATTTGAAGAATTAAGAGGGTATGCCAACACAAGAGTAGTGGCTCCGATAATAATTTCGATGCAGGCGTACTTATCAGACCGGGCGCGTATGAAGTTAAATCCGCCGAAGAGAAACTCCCAAGAAAGGGATCTCGTGTCCTTGGACTAAACCTCAGTTCAGGCAGTGTAGCAGAGTGAACTGCCAAGACTTGCCTCACAAAGGATTCATGTGAAAGACTTCCATCAGAAACGAAGAGAAATAAATCAAGACGTGGCCGCCTAAAAGAAAGCCACTCCCCGTCGAACGTGAACTTTCAGGAATCACGAGTTAATATTGCAGAAAAAGGAAAGTTCCACGCGGCTCAAACCCTTGAGCCTCACAAATGTCCAAACGGTGACTTCGGCTGCAACGGAGGCTATAAGGCCTAGGGATACAATTACAACAGGCATCCAGAGAGGACAGTCCGCAGACGAAGAAGCATGCGAGGGCTAATCAGCCGGATCTCAATCTACTATATCCAGGTACAGGACAGGTCTCGGAGATCGTGCATATCACCACCAGAACAGGATGGGCACAACTCTCAAAGAAGCTGGCCAAGGCAAAAAGATTCAAAATTAATAGATCTGAC
>NC_033796.1:79779694-79808063 GCF_001876935.1 Asparagus officinalis
GTGTTAGATTCAATCTTTTTATTCAATCTAAACAATTCGATTTATGGGAAGTTATTGAAGATGCTTATATTATACCCACTTTGGAAAAATCCAAGTGGAGCGAAAATGATAAACGAATGTTTAATATGAACAAGCTTTTGTTGGACTATTTGCTTAGTGCTTTTCACTCATCCTTCTCTAACAAATTTGTTCATTTTGATAGTGCTTACAATTTATGAAAATTTATAGAAGCACATCAAGGAGACTTGGAGGCGATCCGACAAGCTTCGGAGGCTTCCTCTTCAAATTTCATTGGAGAATCATGCAGACAACCACTAGGTGATAGCCCTAGTGAGATACGCGAGCTCGACAACGATGATGATATTACTTTTGATGAGCTTGCGCATGAATTTAAAAGATTATTCAATAGTTATATTAAATTTAAAAGTAAGCATGATATTATGAAATCCTCTCATGAAACACTAGTTACTAAGTTTGATCTCATTGCAAATGAAAATATAAATCTTAAAGAATGCAATGAAAATTTGAGATTAGAAAATGCTAGATTGCTTTATGAAAAATGTGATGTCATGTTAGAAGTAGAGATTAATAAAAATAAATTAAACTCTATGGTAAATCATTATGTTTATCCTACTTCTAGTAGCAATGCTTGTATGCACAATGATGAGTTGAATCAAATGAAAAAACGCATATCGACCTTAGATTCAACACTAAACACTTATATTACGAATAACAAAAAGCTTATGGACATGTGTGCAAAGTACCATGTTAATTCTTCTAAGAAACCTACACACTAATAACAAAAAGCTTATGGACATGTGTGCAAAGTACCATGTTAATTCTTCTAAGAAACCTACACACTATGTACACATGTATGAAAAAATTCACAAGTGTTCTATTTGCGGTCTTAAAGGCCATATAGACAAATTTTTTCATAATGCACAAAAGCTTGACAAGCCTATTTATGATTGTGCATCTCATCAAGCTTCTTGATCTCATACACATGTACACACACATAATGTAAATCATAAACATGCTCATGTGAACAAATATGATTTTTGTGGTCTTTTGGGTCATTTGACCAAATTTTATGTTGATTTGAAGAAGGTTTCTCGTTTGCAAAATAATTTTAAAGATAAACCTACTTTTGCAAATGATTTTCGTGCACCTTATGTTGGTCAACACATACCATTTAGACCCTTTCATTGCACTCATTGCAATCGAAAAGGTCATGAATACGAATTTTGTTTTGACCGTATTCGTGCACCATATACGCCCAAATGGGTTCATAATCCAAAGGCCTTGATCTTAAATGATAGGGGTCATGTCCCTAACCCTATTGATACCAAAAATATTTGGGTACCAAAATGTGCTTAATTTCCATTTCTTAAGAAATTTTTTTTTTGATTGTTGCTCTTGTTTTTGACTTAAATTTTCATATTTCAATAAACATTTAAAGCTTATTTAAGATCTATGTGTAGATTTTTATGACTCAAAATTCTTGTCTAAACATTTAAAGCTTATTTAAGATCTATGTGTAGATTTTTATGACTCAAAATTCTTGTCAAAACATTTCATTTTTAAAACTTTTTCAAGTGCAACTATGTGTAGATTTTTATGACTCAAAATTCTTGTCAAAACATTTCATTTTTAAAACTTTTTCAAGTGCAAAAGTCTTATTTTAGAATTTCTGTAAAATCTTGGGATCTAATCTTAAGTCGACTCAGGGTCGACTCACATCCCTTAGTCCACTGCAAGTTGACCTTCGGGTGACTGTTTTCAGGGTATCTGATTCGTTTTGTATTTGGATTTAAGATGATTTTTGACCCGACCCGTTTGCCTGCCTTAATCCTGAGCCTACACTTATCCTTTGATCAAATCTGGACCGTTGATCTCCTTTCAAAGCCCTAGATTACCGTCTTTCTCCTCTTTCTTTCATCTTTCCTCTAGCTGATTCATCCGATTCCTCTTTCCCAGTCGACCTTCATCTCCAGCCGACTCATCATCGCCAGTCGACTCTTCCTCTCCAGCAATCGTCGTCTGCACTCGGTCTACCTCATGCCTGTATCTCTCCTATGTTCGGTATAACTCCTTTCCCTTCTCATTTACTTTTTTAGGGTTTCATTTCTATCTTTGGCCAGTACTTCAACCAAACGCCCCAGAACTTTCAATGGTAAAGCCCCTCTTTCTCGTGATCGTGCATCTTCACCTCTAGAGCGTAGCAATGCACATTACGAGCAATATCTAAATAGTATTGCCTTAATTGAAAAATATCATGCTCTTTGTCAGTTAAAATTATTTCCTGGTAGATATGTTAAATTCGATGACTTTGGTCACTTTTCTCTAGAACAATTTTTCTCTGCTGCTAAACTCGCTGATTTAGTCTCTAGTCAGCACTCTGAAAAACTTTATCCCCATCTTGTGCGTGTGTTTTACGCAAATCTTGTACCATTTGCTCCTGAGAATAGACCCCATTTTATCACCTCTTGTGTCAAAAATCGTCATATTTGTTTCACAGCTGACCGTCTATCTGAGATCATTGGAATCCCTCAAGATGATACCTTTCTTGATGATGTTTCATATGATAATCCCGGTGTTGAAACCCTTATGACTCTTCCTGGCGAAAGCCTTCCATTAGATGCTAAAAATGTGTCTGACTTGGCTACCATTGTTGGACGTATCATTTATTATAATTTAATTCCAAAATCTGGGGGATATAATCACTATTCTCAAGATCTTACTAGGGGTATCTATGCCATTCTGGGAAATGTTGATGTTAAATGGGGACATGTTATGTTTGATATCATTGCTTCTGGTCCCTCCACTTTCATTCCCTTTGGTGGTCTTCTTACAAATTTTTTTAAATATTTCAATTTTGACCTATCTAATGAGACTCCTTTTGATATCCGACCTCTTTTTGATATTACTACTCTTCATCGGATGAAAATTCCTACCACATTAATGGCAATGCATGATCATCCTGCTCGTAGGCCCCCCCCTGAATCTCCCGTACATGAACCTCCTTATGAGCATTATCATTCCTCCTTAGATTCATCTGTACCAAGCCATATAGAAGATCTTTCCACTCAGATGACTGAATATTACTATAGTGACCAAGTAAGATTTCAGAGGATTGAAGATAGTGAACTTGATATTAGCATGAGACTTGAAGAGTGAAGGAAATTCGTGCTAAATACATGCAAAATACGCAACGGAAGACTATATGTATAATTATGCTATGCATGTAGAGAGCATGAAATACATAATAGGACCATTCTAATTAAATCTAACATAATCCCTATATTAAAGAGAGCATACAAGAGTTAGAAAGTCATACTTTCGAAGCGTGATTCGATGGAAGATCGAATAACCCCTAGCTCTTGCTCATTGTAGTAGAAAATCTCCTCGTAGTGGATCTCCAAGTCTTCAAGTGAGATTGATAAAATGGGAGTCTTCTTGAGACACAAGGCAAGATATCCACCACCGGGTTCTTAAAATCCTACTACTTCCTTTTGCTCAAAGATTGCTAAAGTTTAGTAAGATGAGAGCTCTCTTTTATTCTCTTATGGAAAAAACCACTTAGCCAATTTTTCATTAACCTTTCCATAAGAAAGAGAGCTCATATTTATAGAGTGAAATGTGTTCATGACATGAATGACTCATCCTATGAGTCATGCAATGAATCATCAAATATCAATGATTAATCTAGTGAGTCATGCAATGAATCATCTTATGAATCATTACATTTTAAAACCATGTGCTAATAAACCATGTGCTCAAACCATACCACTAAATGACTCATCTTATGACTCATTATACATGGTATGTGTATTTCATAAATGAGAATACCAAATCAATATTGTATTTCATAAATACGATATTTTGTAATTTTCCAATCATTGATTAATAAGTCATCATATGACCAAAAAGTCAATGAGTTGACCACAAGTCAACTGTTGACCAAAAAGTCAACTAGTTGACTAAAAGTTAACTTTATAGGAAAAATACTAGAATTCATTTCCTAAGCACATAGCATTCCGATTTTATTGATATACATAACCGTTTATGTGTATTCGGTAAAATCATATATGCGTATCAATCATACGCATCACTCTACAAATTGTGTTTCATAGGATTCAAGTATGCGCTTGGTGTGACTCTAGGGCCCAACTTAAGAACTCGATAGTGGATCATATCCATAAGTACAACAGAGGTGCTAGCTACACATGAAGACTACCCACGTATAAGTTATGATAAATGTCAATAAGATGCTTACACAATTTTATCAGGACCACTCAGTGATAATACTGTACAGTCCGGTCTCTTCGTCAAACCTTGTCAAACTATTAAGCCTAGGGTATGGAAAATTGTCAAACCCTATTTGCTCAATTAGTGTTTGTAGATATTAAACTCATAACCTATAAGATAAAACTGACACTTAGTTTATCATATTTACCTCGGCCAAGGATTTCCAGACTATAGTTATATCAAACAATCTTATGACATCAACCCCTATACTGGGAGAGACGAATCCCTTCTTGGCATCTCAATATCTACTTATGTCTCGGGATGTACCCAACAAGAACCGTTATGCACAATTCAATAAGAACTATGGTTAGGTAAAAGTCTAAATACATCTTTACTGACATATAAGATATTGCACTCATGCCTCAGGTCAAGAGACTACTATGTACTATATCACTTGAGAACTTCTATTTGATAGTTAAGTATATTACCAACTAGATGTTCTCGGTGAGTCGTTCAGTCAACTCATTCACTAATGAGTCACTTGTATACTGTATCTTGATGTCTCACATCAATGGTCTAAGAGATTGATCATCTCCTTCAAAAGGAGAAATAGAGCATACACTAGTCTTAACCAAAGTGATGATGTCCTATCTCAACACTTCATCAACTAGGAACATTTTAGAATATACGTTACCGATTACGATCACTATCCGAAATGTCTGATAGTCTAGTATTTATTCTAAGTACATTATGTGTATATTTAGAACATCAGATAAATCTAACCAAAATAGCATACTATCATTTTGAACAAGGATGTTATATACATATAGATCCTGTTACAATATACAATAATTACCTGGAGAGCACCTATATCTAACAAACTCCCACTTGCACTAAGGCCAATTATTATAGTATCTAATACCCAATAGCTCAACAAGTTTCTCAAATTGTGAACGAGCAATTGCCTCTATGAATGGATCTGCTATATTATCTTTTGTGTCTACTCTTTCAATCTTGATCTCCCGGCAATTAACTATCTCCCTGATCAAGTGATACTTCTTCAGAATGTGTCTGGACTTATGGTGAGATCGAGGTTCCTTTGTTAGAGCTATTGCAGCGTTATTATCACGGTATAAAGGTACTGGATCTTTAATGGTGGGAACAACTTCCAGCTCTAAAAGGAACTTCCTCATCCAGACAGCTTCTTTAGCTGCATCATTGGCTGCAATATATTCAGCTTCCATAGTCGAGTCTGCTACTGTATCCTGCTTGGAACTTTTCCAGCTGATAGCCCCTCTATTGAGGGTGAAAATATATCCTGATACAGACTTACTATCATTGATATCGCTCTGAAAGCTTGAGTCGAAAAAAGCCTCCATTCGAAGGTCACTTTTACCGTATATCAAAAATAACTCCTTAGTCCTTTTAAGGTACTTAAGTATATTTTTGACCGCTTTCCAGTGCTCTTCTCCATGATCAGATTGGTATCTACTTACCAAACTGAGTGAATAAGCGATATCTGGTCTAGTACATAACATGACATACATGATCGATCCTACTGCCGAGGCATCAGGAATTAGACTCATGCGTTTCCTCTCTTCATCAGTCTGGGGAGACATCATTTTAGAGAGGGAGATTCCAGGAGATGCAGGTACAAAACCTTTCTTGGAATTTTCCATGCTAAACCGTTTTAGCACTTTGCCAATGTATCTAGATTGCGATAATCCTAACATCCTTTTAGATCTATCTCTATAGATCTGAATACCCAGTATACAGGATGCTTCACCTAAATCTTTCATGGAAAATCTTTTTGATAGCCAAATTTTAACCGCTTGTAATGACAGTATGTCATTACCGATTAAGAGTATATCGTCTACATATAAAATAAGAAACGATATAATATTCCTAATTATCCTTTTATACACACATGGTTCATCTGGATTTTTGATAAAACCAAACTCTTTGATAGCATCATCAAAACAGATGTTCCATCTCTGCGATGCTTGCTTCAGTCCATAAATGGATTTAAGCAATCTACATTCTTTTCCACTACTCCCACTGACTACAAAACCCTCTGGTTGCGTCATATATATGCACTCTTCTAAATCACCATTTAGAAATGCAGTTTTGATATCCATTTGCCAGATCTCATAGTCATAGTGAGCAGCTATAGCAAGTAGGATCCGAATAGACTTGAGCATAGCCACTGGAGAAAAAGTTTCATCGTAGTCCAAACCAGGTCTTTGACGAAAACCTTTAGCTACCAGTCTAGCTTTAAAAGTCTCTACTTTTCCATCTACACCCAACTTTTTCTTAAACAACCATTTGCAACCTATGGGTATCACCCCTTTAGGAGCATTGTCTAATATCCATACTTTGTTGGTGTACATAGAGTCTATTTCAGATTTCATTGCATCATGCCAAGCAACAGAGTCCCTACTCTCAGAGGCTTGCTGATAACTTAAAGGTTCGTCATCATCTATGACGTGATCTAACATGCCACCTTCAACTAAAAAATTATATTGTGTCTTAGGTGCATGAGATCGCCTTGGATATCTGTGGAGTGGTTGAGGTTCTTCTGGTATAACTGAATTTGCTGGTTCCACTAATTTATCAGTAATATTTTGTATCTCTGAAATTTCTTCCAGTTCTACCATGCTCCCACTAATTTCTTTTTCAAGAAATTCCTTCTCTAAGAAGGTGGCATGCCGAGAAACAATTATCTTTTGTTCATCGATGTGGTAGAATTGATATCCAATGGAATTCCTTGGATATCCTACAAATTTGCATAATACTGAGCGTGCCTCTAACTTTTTAGGATCTTGCTTCTTTACATAAGCATGACATCCCCAAATCTTAATATAATTAAGATGTGGTTTCTTCCCACTCCATATCTCATATAGAGGTTTAGGCACTTCTTTAGTTGGAACCCTATTCAGGAAGTGTGTTGTTGTTTCTAATGCATACCCCCAGAATGAAAAAGGTAACTCAGTGTTACTCATCATGGAACGTACCATATCTAATAGGGTACGATTCCTTCTTTCTGACACGCCGTTAAGCTGTGGTGTAAAGGGTGGAGTAACCTGAGAGAGAATCCCATTCTCTTTTAAAATACCTAAGAATTCCAAGCTCAAGTATTCACCTCCTCGATCCGATCGAAGAATTTTAACTTTCTTGCTTGTTTGGTTCTCTACTTCATTTTTGTACTCGATAAATTTCTCAAGTGCTTCAGATTTGTGTTTCATCAAAAACACATGTCCAAACCATGAAAAATCATCAGTAAAAATAATAAAGTAGGAGTAGTCACCTCTGGCCATTGTAGACATAGGACCACATACATCACTATGTATCAGTCCTAAGAGTTCTGTAACTCTTACTCCAGTTCCTGTAAATGGAGTCTTGGTCATTTTACCTTTAAGACAAGACTTGCAAGTCTCATAAGACTCAAAGTCAAATGCATCTAAATATCCATGCTTAAGAAGCTCGCCAAGTTTTTCTTTATTAATGTGACCAAGTCTGTAATGCCATAAGAAAGCGTCATTCATAACTGAGTGCTTTCTTTTATTAGTGTGATGAGTGTTCAAAATTATGTTTTGATTAAGAATATAGATGTCATTGCACAATGTTCTATAAACAATCAACTTTTGATTAAATATGATATTCATAACATTGTTTTCCAACTTAAATACATATCCATCTTTATCTAATAAAGATATGGATATTATATTACACATCATAGTTGGTACAAAATAACAGCTATTTAAAATCAAAACGTTTCCATTTGGTAAAGCTAGATGAAAATCCCCTACTGCAAGTGCTGCAACTATTGCACCATTACCAACTTGCATGGTCATCTCTCCAGCTGTAAGTTTTCTATAACTTTTAAGTCCCTGTAACAAATTACAGATGTGAGATCCTGATCTGGTATCTAATACCCAGGATGTATGATTTATAGAAAAACAATTCTGAGTAATAAACACACCTGTAGATGAAGCAACAACTTGCTTATTCTTGGTGAGTGAGGCTAGGTATTCTGGGCAGTTCCTTTTCCAATGTCCTGACTTATGATAATGGAAGCATTCTGCTGTCATCATTTTTGCCTTTCCTTTATCCTTCTTAACAGCCTTCTTAACACATTTCCTTGGTTTAGTAGTTTTCTTTATTCCTTTTTTCTTAGCAACCAATTTGCCAGAAGAGGAAGAAGATTGCCCTATAGCCAAGGCTGGTGTTTGTCCCTTTTTCAAAGAACTTTCTTCCTGTCTTAACAAATTAAGCAAGGCAGGAAGAGTGGGCTCCAAATCCATCATCAAAAACTGTGATATGAATCGGGAGTATGCTGGTGTCAAGGACTGCAGAATGATATCTATATATCTATCTGCATCTAGGCCTACGTTCAAAAGTTCAAGCTCATTGACATAGGCGATCATTTTGAGGACATGATCCCCAACAGAAGATCCCACAGTCATTTTCATCTGGAACAGATTCCTAGACGCCGCGTACTTCATTTGTCGCAGTTGCTCGCCATACAGTTCTTCTGTATAACGAAATATGGATCTGATATCCATATTCTCATGTTGCCTCTGATGGACCAAATCCATAGAGGCAATGGTGAGGCATTGAGCAAGTGAACAATCTTTATCCCATGTATTGCGGATTTTAGTTTCTGCTATAGTGGGTTCTAGGCCTAGAATAGGTTCGGGCGCAGTGAGGACATATGCTACTTTGTCATAAGTTAGGGCAATTTTAACATTCCTCAACCAGTCTTTGTAATTAGGACCGGTTAACTTGTTCTGTTCCAATATGAGTTTTAAAGCAGACATAATGGCCTGAAAGAGAGAGAAGGTATTTTAGCAGATGTTTAATACATAAAATAGATTTGGTTTATTTTTATCTAAGTTATGCCTCCCACTATTTTTCGAGTCCCTCAAAACCTTATAATAGGTGATCGGAAAACAACTCATTGTTTTCAAGTGGGATCAAGATCCAATTATCATTGAATGCATCAACCTTGGCGTATGTCAACAAATTAACACATTCAATAATTGGTAGACAACTTTTGTCTTTTACACTCTTGTAATTCTTGATATGATTTTACCCCTAGTCTTTTATGACCTTGACGTAGGCCAACAAATCATAAAATGCTAGACAAGTTTGTACCCATCATTTCTTGACTGGCTTAAATTTAACTTATGCAAACTCTTGACGTATGCCAACAAAGTTGCATAACCAACTTAAGCTATCCTTATATCTTATATACAGATGAATACTATTTAGCCATAGAATAGTTATGCCTTGACGTATGCCAACAAACATAGTATTTATAAGCTTAATAGTATTTAACTAAAATGATGGAGGGCTACGGACGATTTCTCAAATCTTTTACCGTAATCGAACTTGATATAGTTTAAAGATGCTCTATATTTATACTTGCAACAATTAAACTAGCCAGGAAAGCGCAAGATTGGTGGGAGGGTTCCGAGCTATTCACCGGGAATATTTATCGGACCTTAATTAAGTAACCACTTCTCTTTAAGACTATAGCGCGAAAGATTGGGCATCACCCCTAATCTTAAGTTGGGCATCACCCCATGAGCTATATCTCATAATTACTTTCCTTGACACTAGTTAAAAGCTCGACATCTATAATTGGGGCACAACCAACATATCAACATATGTAAAAGCAATATGGAATGGTAGTGGACAACTAAGGAAATAAAATGCAACTACACTAATTACATTTTGGCAAGCAATTTGCAACTCCTTACATTGCTAGCTCCCTTGCAAATCCTGTATTATTACATTCACATATACATAGGACGTGCAAGCCCCATTTATAATGAAAAAACCATCTCGTAGGATGGGTAATAATATTGCATTGAATGTAAAATAAAAGCCATAAATGAAATAACTAAACTAAATAACCATACCCCGCACACCCAAACAAGGGCCTATACCCGTAGGCATAGCCCATGATCGGTGAGCAAGTTCCAAAACCCGTAGGCGTAGCCCATGCTCGGGGAGGAAAGAGGTCAAAAACAATATTACATTTTTAGCTATATTACATCAATACAATAAATGCAAGAGAATCGTTGTCCACTACCATCCATAAACATAACATCCACACAAGATGATATAAAACATATAACTTAATCAACATTAAGAAATATGCATCTATCTAGTTATGCAACAAATTGGAAAACTAGATAACATAGAGATTATCCTAACTCAAATAGGACTATCATGCTTCTAACATACAACTACACTAGTTGTAAATAAGTGTTTTGCAATTTATACAAGTATTTTTACTCCTAAAAACATATGAACCAAAAATCACATTTTTGAATCAACAACTAGTATAATTAATTACAAAACAACTTGAATAAATTAACTAGTTTCATTAAAACATCTTTTAATTAAACTAGTAATTAGAAGAAAGAACAAAGTCCTCTATGAGTTAGATATGCATGTTAAGATTTAATTAGATGGAACCATGGCTCTGATACCATGAAGAAAATTCGTGCTAAATACATGCAAAATACGCAACGGAAGACTATAGGTATAATTATGATATGCATGTAGAGAGCATGAAATACATAATAGGACCATCCTAATTAAATCTAACATAATCCCTATATTAAAGAGAGCATACAAGAGTTAGAAAGTCATACTTTCAAAGCGTGATTCGATGGAAGATCGAATAACCCCTAGCTCTTGCTCCTTGTAGTAGAAAATCTTCTCCTAGTAGATCTCCAAGTCTTCAAGTGGTCTTGATAAAATGGGAGTCTTCTTGAGACACAAGGCAAGATATCCACCCCCGGGTTCTTAAAATCCTACTACTTCCTCTTGCTCAAAGATTGCTAAAGTTTAGTAAGAGGAGAGCTCTCTTTTATTTTCTTATAAAAAAAACTACTTAGCCCAATTTTTCTTTAACCTTTCCATAAGAAAGAGAGCTCATATTTATAGAGTGAAATGTGTTCATGACATGAATGACTCATCCTATGAGTCATGCAATGAATCATCAAATATCAATGATTAATCTAGTGAGTCATGCAATGAATCATCTTATGAATCATTACATTTTAAAACCATGTGCTAATAAACAATGTGCTCAAACCATACCACTAAATGACTCATCTTATGACTCGTTATACATGGTATGTGTATTTTATAAATGAGAATACCAAATCAATATTGTATTTCATAAATACGATATTTTGTAATTTTCCAATCATTGATTAATAAGTCATCATATGACCAAAAAGTCAATGAGTTGACCACAAGTCAACTGTTGACCAAAAAGTTAACTAGTTGACTAAAAGTTAACTTTATAGGAAAAATACTAGAATTCATTTCCTAAGCACATAGCATTCCGATTTTATCGATATACATAACCGTTTATGTGTATCCGGTAAAATCATATATGCGTATCAATCATACGCATCACTCTATAAATTGTGTTTCATAGGATTCAAGTACGCGCTTGGTGTGACTCTAGGGCCCAACTTAAGAACTCGGTAGTGGATCATATCCACAAGTACAACAGAGGTGCTAGCTACACATAAAAACTACCCGCGTATAAGTTATGATAAATGTCTGTAAGATGCTTACACAATTTTATCAGGACCACTCAGTGATAATGCTGTACAGTCCGGTCTCTTTGTCAAACCATGTCAAACTATAAAGCCTAGGGTATGGAAAACTGTCAAACCCTATTTGCTCAATTAGTGTTTGTAGATATTAAACTCATAACCTATAAGATCAAACTGACACTCAGTTTATCTTATTTACCTCGACCAAGGATTTCCAGGCTATAGTTATATCAAACAATCTTATGACATCAACCTCTATACTGGGAGAGACGAATCCCTTCTTGGCATCTCAATATCTACTTATGTCTCGGGATGTACCCAACAAGAACCGTTATGCACAATTCAATAAGAACTGTGGTTAGGTAAAAGTTTAAATACATCTTTACTGACATATAAGATATTGCACTCATGCCTCAGGTCAAGAGACTACTATGTACTATATCACTTGAGAACTTCTATTTGACAGTTAAGTATATTACCAACTAGATGTTCTCGGCGAGTCGTTCAGTCAACTCATTCACTAATGAGTCACCTGTATACTGTATCTTGATGTCTCACATCAATGATCTAAGAGATTGATCATCTCCTTCAAAAGGAGAAATAGAGCATACACTAGTCTTAACCAAAGTGATGATATCCTATCTCAACACTTCATCAACTAGGAACATTTTAGAATATACGTCACCGACTAATCAAATCTCTTCATTACGATCACTATCCGAAATGTCTGATAGTCTAGTATTTATTCTAAGGACATTATGTGTATATTTAGAACATCAGATAAATTTGACCCAAATAGCATACTATCATTTTGAACAAGGATGTTATATACATATAGGTCCTATTATAATATACAATAATTACCTGCAGGGTATCTATATCTAACAAAGAGGTTGAAAAGACCCATGTGGAATTAAGAAAAGAGATAGCCTCCTTAAGGAGTGAACGAGAAGTTGACATGGCCTTCATTCATAGTAGATTTGATAAGATCGTAAATCTTTTGTAACCACCCCATCCTTCTTCGGGTCTAGGATCATTGAATGCTTGAAGCTCTTTCTTGATTTACGTTGAACAATATGATATTTTGGTTTATGTTGTGTTAGCAAACTTTTGTTTACGTTAGCATGCAACTTTTAACTTGCACTTGATTTGCTTCATGTTGGACATGCTTTGAAAACTTGTGTTGAACTTGGTATGTAATAACCTAGTAAATCTGTTTCTTTTGAGCTCATATCTTATATGATGATCATATGCTCTATCATGTTTGTGTTCCATATGAATATCCTCACTCATGTTTTTTTTTCTGACAGGAGGAGCGTAGCTCCAATTTGTTTTTTTTCTAACCTATGCATAAATGTAGGGGGAGCCTTGCTCCACTATTTCCCTTTTTGATGTTACCAAAAGGGGGAGAAATGATATTGGTTTTTGGTATTAGTTGTTGTTTATGAGTATTGAGCTATTTGTATTTCATGATTTATATATCTTTCATAAATTGTTTGTCATCATCAAAAAGGGGGAGATTGTTAGAGTTCTAGTTTTGAACCTACACTCTTGTTTTGTTTTGATGATTTTACAAACAATTTATAACTAATTTTGTTTCCTAGTGATTGTGGCTTATTACAGGTTTATATCAGAGTTAAAGATCCAGATTAGCCATGTTTACAATCATTTAGATATTATTGTATATATTGTGTGTTATTCTCTAAGCTCAATATATATTTATACACACACTTAACATCATGTTTACAGTTTTGCAATACATCTCTTTATCAAAATCAAATGTATATGTTTACATATTTACACATATATGTGCACATTTGCTAAAACGATGATCTTTTAAAAATGGCAAATGTAATTTCCAAAATTTCTTCACAAATATGTTTAATATCATGTTTATAAACTATTCCCAAAGTTTTACATTTTTAGAATTTGTTTGATGTTTTTTAACAAGGTTCAAAGTTGTAATTTTCTGTGTACATATTTATGAGTCGACTCACAAACTGCTGCGTAGTTTACAATTTGTTTCTGATGAGTCGACTCACAAACATCATGTGTCGACCCATCAGGTTGAGTCGACTCATGCTTGTCATAAGTCGACTCACAAACTGTGCTGGAAAATGAGTTTTGTTTCTGCTGAGTCGACTCCTGATCTCATGAGTCAACCCATGGTTTATGAGTCGACTCATGAATTTTATGAGTCGACCCATAAGTTGGTTTTTAGCCTGTAATGGCTACTTATGAGTCGACTCATGAATAGTATTGAGTCGACTCATAACACTGTTACAACTACTTTCCGGTTTTGTCTTCTTCTGGCTTTTTGGTCTTTTTACTTGGGTTCTTGCTGATGTTTTGGGATGTTATAAATACCCCAGTGTATTTAACATTCTGACCAACCAAGAAATTTATTTAATTAAGCTTATAAGTGTTTAAGAGGTGTTTAAAGCCTTGTTTCAAGTTTTGTTTCAAAAGAGAAGTTTTACACAAAGAAGAAGCTTTC
Source organism: Asparagus officinalis (assembly GCF_001876935.1). Taxonomy (NCBI): domain Eukaryota; kingdom Viridiplantae; phylum Streptophyta; class Magnoliopsida; order Asparagales; family Asparagaceae; genus Asparagus; species Asparagus officinalis. The sequence goes on from NC_033796.1 coordinate 79,794,029, forward strand.
AATTTCAATTAAGGAATTCATCATCATCATCATTTCTTCAGTTCTTTGTGTTTGTAGAGAAGTTTTTCTAAACTCTTTTATATAGCTTATTGATTGTTAATTTCATATTCATATCTTGCTATATTAAATCGAGTTAAAATTTCATTGTTCTCATTTATCACACACACCCTTATTGTGCTTAGTTTATTTCATATAATATATTAGTGGGTATTAGTGTGTGAATTAGTGAGAGTGAGCTTCATTGTGTTCTCATTCATTATAGACAATATATTAGTGGGTATTAGTGTGTGAATTAGTGAGAGTGAGCTTCATTGTGTTCTCATTCATTATAGAGAACAAAACATTGTATTTGTCATTGTGTTCTCATTCATTATAGAGAACAAAACATTGTATTTGAACTTATATTGTGAGTATCACTTGTACTACACTTGTATACCGAGAGAAGTGTGTGGTGAGAGACGGGGTCGAATCCAATAGGAGTGACATCGGTTGATGAACCTAGGGAGAGGTCGTATCCGAGCACTTAAGGTGGAGGACACGGGCTAGAGATCAACACTTAGTGTGTATAGTGTGATTGCATAGTGATTGATTGTGAGCGTTTTCGGTGAGCTTGAAAACCGAGTGTGTAGAAGTTCCAGCTTCCAAACCGGATTGTGATAGTGAAGATCTCCTCGAGGTGAGGAGTGAGGATGTAGGTCGTGGGGACCGAACCTCGTGAACATATTGTGTGTTTGTGTTTTCTTGGCGTTCATCTTTATTTGTGCTCACATCATATATCGCTTTCATCTCTTTATTGTGTCACATTTAATTTACTCTTGTGTTTATATATCCTTGCATATATTTCATCATATAGGATATATCTCTTTGTTCATATTGCATATTCTTGTTCATAACATATTGTATATCTATCTTGTAAGAATAAATTATTAATTAATTTTAATTGACATAAAATCGGATTAGATTAGCATAAGACCCTAATCAACCCCCTCTAGGGTTTAACATTTCCTTAGTTAAAATGTCAAGGATTTAGATATTTTACAATGGTGGAGAGTATATGGATCAGTTTTATATCATATACTTTCCATTATGGTTCGTGACGTAGCTTCGGAATCCACCTTCAGCACAGTAGGACGTTAGATCGATGACCACAGGACATGCTTAGATCCGTATACTATACAAGCGATGATGTACTTACAAGATTGATGGAGGTACGAGAAGCGAACGTAAGGTATCGATCAGATGACTATAATTGAAGATAAATTTAAAGATTTGGGACTACTAGATAGGTATAAAGATTAGATAATATTCATCAAATTGTAATTTTTATTTCTTAGCTTTAAGTTTGTAATGAATTATTTCGGAAAAAGTTACAAATGATAGTGATATAGGTGAGTAGGTGCCAACCTAGTTGGGATGTACTCATCTATTTTGATACGAGGAATTCCGAAATAAATTTATACTTATAAAGGATTTACTAATTATTAATAAAGAAGTTATTTTTATCATTTATCATTTTTATAATTTTTTGTACTTATAATTTATGTCATTTCAAGTTATTAAAAAAATTTATGTAACTTTTAGTAATTTTTATGTATATTTTATGATTTATGAGGATTTAAAAAAAAACTAGGCTGGCCCGGAGCCCGGCCCGCTCAGGCCCGAACCCGGGCCAGGACCCGGCCTGGGCCAACCAGGCCCGGGTCCGAGCTTCGATTTTGCTCGGCCTGGGCCCGGTTTTTTTGGCCGGGCCGACCCGGATGGACAGCCCTTGGCGAGAGTATAGAGCTTCTGCTCAGATGAAGAAGATTGCCCAATAAATAGTAAACTGTAATAGAGAATTTTTGAGAGAAAATTTTCGGAGGTAGAAGAGAGAGGAGAGGAATTCATTTTCGTTTCTTTGTTGTTGTGTCTTTATAGGGTTGAGAGAGCCGTTACAAATCCCACACGTTATCCAAAACTCGCGCAATCGTTACCCAAAAATTGTGCAGCCGTTTTGAAACTTCCCGCACGTTTTCCATGTTGTTAATTGCCGAGTCAAAAAAACCGTGTAAAATGAAGTTGAAAAATTCAAAACGTGGAGCGCGAGCGCGTGCGGCTTGTGTTAGTCAAAGCCCAAATAAATAAAAGCCCAAAAACACCTCCTTCTTGGGGACCCTCAAAGCTCAAAGAGAGAAGAACCAATTTAAACACTCAACTGTTCACAAACTTAGTCCATGTAGGACTATTCATTGAAGGCAAAATTGCCTTTTCTCCTCTACAAGGCCAACAACAGAGACCTATAAAACTATGATTATATATGACAATTTGCCAAAATTTTGAAAAAAAGAGCATATCAGAGAATGATGGTTCGAGATTGTACCTTGGTGGAGAGAGAGCGCTGGAGTTAGAGAATAGACAGAACAATGCCGATCAAAGAACTAAAAGGAGACGGGAGAAATTGGAGGGAGAGAGTGAAATGAGGGGGAGAACGGCGCGATGATCGTAAACCCTAGGGTGAAAGGAGAGAGGAAAAGACAACAGTACGAAGCCTTTTTTTTACTGCGTTTTTATTCACTTTCTAGTGAAATTGGTCTTTGGGAATGGAAATAATCTTTCCTCCAAATCCCACGTGTCTCACAATTTCCGTAACCTTTAAACGAACCGAACATCCAATTAAACGAAAACTGACATTTTACCCCTTGTCAGTTTTCATTCGTGGGCTTTTCTCCTCATTTCAGCCCAAACAAACAGCCCCTCATTACCATTCATCATCCTTCGACTTTCTTACGGGTACTTACTAATATTTCTTGACCGTCATTTTAAGAAGGCAAACTTGCTGATAACCCCCTCATCAATTGAGGGGTGGTAAATGTCTACGAAGGATTTGACGTGTTAAGTGTTACTGAAATTATACATAGAAGGGAGCATAAAATTTGTTGCCTATTTTCCTTCTATGTACTGAAAAATTGGGGAACACTACAAATTCATATAGAAATAAGGGTTGTAGTCAAAATGATCTTATTCTTTCTTTTCTTTGTTTATATATAGTCTTCTGATCAGTAACGTCACTAGGACAATTCTATACAAAGAATAATGGAAACAATTGTGCCGGCCAAGAATTTCAATGTATGAATAAAGGAGAAAGAATAAACATATGACGAGAAAAACCCTCTCTAACTTTACTCTCTTTTTTTAGCACCACTGATGCAATCTGCTCCTTTATCTTTCCTCTCCCTTTCCCAAAAGCAATCTTTCTTGAATCCCTGTTCATTAAAGTTTAACCCATGATAGCTACACTTTACTTTTTTGTGGGGACTTGGAAAACAAGACAAATGATAGACGTCATGAATTGATAAACTTTGTGGTGATAACAAAATTGCAAGCATATATTTTATACAGGCAAATATGAGCTCACGACAAGTTTCTATAAACAATTTAGGATTAATTGCAGATAAACCCGAATTGTGTCGATGTTAGCCTTCCGCCTTTACTTTTGTAGATAGATCCTCTAACTGAATTTTTTGGCATTTTCATCTCTGATGAAGATAAACGTGTATTTCAACAAATAGGCCCTACAGTGTAAAATAATTTCACTCTGGATACATTTGCGAAAATAAAACTAGAAGATCCTTAAGTTCAAACTAAAGATACTATAGGGACATATCCTCAATTAACCAATAGTTTACCAAGACTCACTAAATATCCTCTAAACAATTGTGCCCCAAGATCTGTCCACTACAAATTAGTACGCACACAGAAAGATTTGAAGGTAAGTTTAGTGATTGAACGGTTCTTCTTTTCTTACACTATCATTTATTCAATTAAGGGTTTTTACATGAAAATTATCTTTACTTTCAGTAAAATTGATGGAAACCACATTTTAAGTTTTCTACCTGATGTAAGCCTTCTTTAGCTGCTGTGATCCTTGCAAAACAGTCTTATGACACATGAGTTAGGAAATCCAACTATTTAGATATGACTAGCAGGATTAATTTCATCATTTGTTATCTTTTTATAATATGTTTAGTAAACAAACTTCTTATGAAATGATATTTATAAATTAGTTGCATATTCTACGTGTATTATTTTTTTTTGATGGAAAAACAAGGGATAAACCCTGTTCATTAATTACTAAAAAGAGTGTCTTTACAAAAATGGATACAAACTGTATCCGTTAATTGATAGATAGAAAACTTAATTTCTCTTATCTATTGATGTATAACCTTCTTCTCTCAAATATCCATGAAGATGAAGAGAGGGCCTTGCCGTCATTCATCGTTGACATGGATATAAAAGAGAACCAAAGCCGGCCATACATTTAGAAGAAGAGAAATTAAATTTTCTATAGATCAATTTGATAACAAAAATAACACACCACCAAAAATATTTACAAAACTTCTGAATACAGATCAAAAAACGTAACCGCTGCAACGTGGGATTGGCTTGTCTTCCAAAAATTTAGCTAGCTGGATAGATTCCTTCCTTGCTCCCGATCTTGCCCAGTCTTGCAAAGCAAGAGTTGAAAAGTTAATAATTGATTCAGTAGAGGAAGATATTTGTTCAAAAATGAACTTATTCCTAGAAATCCATATAGACCAGCAGACTGCAGAAAAGAGAGTCCTCCATATAATGCCTTCCAGTTTACGTAGAGATGTAACAGAAATCAGAAGATCATCAAGAGATGAAGGCCAATTGAATGGTAGAAAATAGTTACTAAAATGAAGCCAGATTGTCTTAGTAGTATTGCATGAGAAGAAGATGTGATTTTTAGTTTCAGCATGCATACCACAAAAAACACAATTAGAATCTCCTTGCCACCCTTTCTTGATGAGATTATCTTTGGTATGTAGGCGGTTCAAAGATAAAAGCCAAGTGAAAATTTGTATCTTACTTGGCAAAATAGGATTCCACACCACTTTGTAGAAAGCATATTTGATCCCTCTAGAGTTTAGAAAATCATAAAATGATTTAACAGTGAAAGAACCACTAGCTGTAAGAGACCATCTAGGGATATCAGGCTGATTAGTAATACTTTGCTGATTTGTAAGATTCAAGAGATGAATTTTGTCATATTGAGATTCAGTTGAAATGCTTCGTTTTAATAGAGGATGTCATTGCCATAAATTATTGAGGTAGTGACCTTGACTACAAATGGAGGCATTGTGGGAGAAGACTAAACTGTATAGAGATGGAAATAAACTGGATAGACTATTTACACCAATCCATCTGTCCTCCCAAAACCTTATTTTGTCACCAGAGCCAAGAGACCATAGCAAAAGATGTAGAAAGACTTCTTTGTTGGAGATGATATTATTCCAAAAATGAGAGTTGGAGACATTACAGTTAGCTAACTGTAATGAAGAAACTTTTCTGATGTATAAATGATGAAGGAGAGCACCTGTGAAGGATTCATTGTCAAAACATTTCCAAAGCCATTTGGAAAGAAGAGATATGTTAAAATTTTTGAGATCTTTCACACCTAAGCCTCCTTCTGATTTGCTCAATGCCTTTTTCCAATTAACCAAACATTTAAAAGGCTTTGATTCATTTTTTCCTGTCCATAGGAAGTTCTTTCTAATTTTGTCAATGTCTTTAATCAACCATTCTGGAAGCTTGTAGAAAGACATGAAATAAACAGGGATTGAAGAGAGAACCGAGTTTAATAAGACAATTTTCCCTCCCAATGATAGGCAATTACTCTTCCAAGAAGCAAGCTTACGATGTAAATTATCTAATAAAGGTTGCCAATCAGGTTTAGATAGTTTACCCCCTTTCAAAGGTAAGCCTAGATACTTGATAGGAAGAGTGTCTAATTTGCAATTGAGTGATGAGGCAAGAGAAGCTCCTCTGTTGTGAATTATATATGAAACAAGAAGCATGGAACTCCTCATCACGTGTATTATAGTCTTTTTTCTAACTATATATGAAACAAGAAGCATGGAACTCCTCATCACGTGGGGCCCAGTGAGAACACCTGTTCCTATCCAAATCCAGTATCGTTCTCAGAGCTTCAATCATGTGTCTGTGAGGGTTGTTCGTTGTGACTCTCCAATGCAAAGTGACACATTTTGCGTTTGCTCTTTCAAGGTAATGCTTTGAGGCCAAGACTTCCCTCACTCTACTTCCCAGGTCCCATCTCTTCTCTCTAGGACATGGAGATCGGGGCATCCCATAACCAAGAACACTGCTCCCTTTAGGTTTTTATTTTTTTATTTTTTCTCTTTTTACCAAGAACATTGCTCCCTTTAGGTTTTTATTTTTTTATTTTTTCTCTTTTCTTTGGTGTGTATTAAAACATAATTACAAACTAGCATGTTAGCACGTGCAATTAATGATTAAGTTGTCATTAAAATATGTTATTTTAAGTGGATTAAATATATGCAAGTTAGTTGTAGAGTTGGATATAGAAAACAAATTAATTCTATATTATTATTTAGTAACTAAATCAGTAAAAATAAACTAATACATGACTTTTAGAAGTTTATTTATATGGAAATCATAGCTTGTCTAGGCGATTTAAAATAGCTAAAAAGAATAATGAAATAGAATCATATGATTCATATGTTATGTAGTGTTCAATCTGAGATGGATAATTGTTGCTATTGCTTCAGTGTTCTTTTGATTGGTAAAAGATATAAACATAGTAAATAATTACATATATGTTTGTAATTATTGCTTTAGGTTCTTATTTAATTTATTTTTCTAGTTACCAGTGGTAAATTACTAATGCTATTGATATAGTTATTTGGTCATTAAAATAGGACAATATTATTTTAGCTTACAAATACCTTAGTTATATTCCATGCTGAACATTGTACAAAAATCTTTATCTTTAAGGACTTTGTGCAAATGTTCTCTTCATACATTATTCTCGTCAAATAATCTTCCTACTATTTAATTGTGTGAATATTATTATTATTATTTAATAATCTTCCTACATTATTTAATTATGTGAATGGAAGAGAGACGCGCTATAGGACAAACATGAATGAAAGAATGGAGGACAAATTTACCGTAGCAGGGTAAGAATTTTGTATTATTAGCCTCCACATCTTCAATATTTTAATATTTAACAACCACCACCAAAAAAAAAAATCTTTGAAATTGATATCAAACCCTGCAAATCCTATTAGCAATGTTGAAATAAGCCCCCCAAGTTAAAATCAGATCGAAATAGGGGAATATTCTATTTACTTTCTCTTCAGCCTTGATCCCAAATTTGCAACTGATAGATTCTCTTGGGGAAGTCGTTGGAGCAAATATTGGAGAAGTTGAAGTGGAAAACGAGTTTGAGTTAGTATTTTATTAAACATGTTTGGATAACTTAATGGGTATAAGTTAAAGTGGTTAATGAGGTTGGGTTAATGTAAGAGGGGTATAACTGGTAAATACCCCAAACAAGTTAAAGTAAACAAAATATTCTCAATCATTTTAACTAGAGTTTAAGTAATGAGGCTTATTTCAACATACTATTAGGATTTGGGGAGCCTGTGATCAATTTCAAAAATTTGGGGGGTTATATTGAAATATTAAAGATTAAGAGGCTAATATCAAAATAACCCAAGTTTTTTATATAATTGAATAGAGGTTTTCTTTTATATAATTGAATAGATGTTATTCCCTTGATCAAAGTAGTCCTTCGAGTATTCACGTCACTCTAAACTAGAAATTTATGCACGTGCGGATGCACATGATATACCGATCGAAAAATGAAATTTTCAAAATAAACTCAATTCCAACTTTAATCCTAAAAACTGATCCTTTTCAAGTTTTATTACAGAAATCGATCTAGTTTTTGGCCACGTAGACATCGTGGCTAGAAACTGGTTCATTTAAAAAAAAATTGTGACCCTAATTAGTTAGGATTGGCAACCACGAGTGTGATTAGCAGAGTTTAAAGAGTCATGGTTTAAAACCATATAGTCCAACCTCAAAAAAAAAATTAGATTATATCATTTAAATGTAAAAAATATGAAAAAAAATATTATCAGGCCATTGAATAAGTGAGGAAAATCCTAGATACAAACTCTAAACTCTAAATAAATAAATAAATGAAAACCCTAAACCCCTAAAACGAGCATTCTATGCCCTAGATTTTTAATTTTAATTAAAGTATACCACACACAAAGACTGACAATCACCACAAAGATATCTAATTGATATTAAATTTCAAACCCTAGAATTTAGATTTTGATGAAAACCCTAGATTTAAATGTTGAAGAAGAGAGAAAAATCCTAGATTTTAAATGTGAAAGAAGAAAGACGGAAGAGAAATTACTTTTGAGACTTTCTCATCAAATTTCGGCGAGAAAATCAGTGAAATTTTGGGTTGAGGGGAGTCGTGTAGCATGAGGATGAAGAAGATCAGAGTGGGAATGGGGAAAAAAATAAAGAAGAACAGTGAACCCTTCGATCAGATGGTTTTATACAATAGGGCGGGCCCCACCATTATTAGGAAATAGTCGGGGTTGGGAATTCCCGAACTATCTAGCGGCTGTCCAAAATAACCCGCCGCGCCGGGCCGGCCTCGGCCCCGGAAATCCGGGCCAGGCCGGGTTCCGGGCCCGGGTCCGGGTTACCAGCGGCGCTCGGCCCGGCCCGGAACAGGGCCGGCGCCGGGGTCACATTCGCGGCGCCAGCCCGGGCCCCCCCAGCCCGGCCCGGGCAGCCCGGGCCCGCAGCCCGGCCCGGGGGCAACGATCCAGCTGTGACCATTGCCTTAAAAATCCGGGCCCGGCCCGGCCACAAACGTCACCATTGGTGGACTTTTTGTGCGCCAACAACGGCCGGCCCGGTAACAACGGTCAGATTGGCCCTTTGACCGTTTTGCCCTCAAAAACGGTCAAAAAACGGCTATTTTGTGAGGTTATTTTGGTCATTTGCCTAGGGGGCTGGTTCTATAAATAGAGGGGGGTTTTCATTTGTTTTCTTCACACCAAAAACTCATCTCTTCTCTCTTATACTCTTATACTCTCTCTTATACTCTTATACTCTCTTATTTATACTTTCTAATCCTTTCATCAAATGGCTTCCGGATCTGATTATGAAGAGCAAAACCTATCTCCCGATCTTGAAATGAGTCCTCCTACTGGGTCTACTCCTACCGAAGTTAATCCCGAATCCGGTGGCGACGAATCTGCACCAAGAGCTCCTAAAAGGCCAAGATCCGATGTGTGGAATTTTTACGAGAAGATCGACGTCACCAAGGATGAACACGGTAGGATCCTCACCCAGAAGGCTAAGTATGTATTGTGCGGCAAGATTTTTTAAGCTCATCATAAGAGCGGCACCAACCACCTCAAACGCCATTTAGATAAACACAACAAAGGCCAGACTCCTCAAGGTGATATCCGACAATCTATGATTTCTCAATCCTCCTCTTCTGGTAGTCTCGGTAGTTGGAACTATGACGCTGCCAGAGCCAGGAAATGCGTAATCAGGTTTATCATTCTTAAAAACCTTCCTTTTAAATTAGTAGAAGATGATGAATTTGAAGATATGTTTAGAGATGGTTTTTATCCTGCATTTAAAAAATTTTCTCGTCAAACCTGTCAACGTGATATTTTAAAATATTATCAGCAAGAACAAGAAAAAATAGTTTCTTATTTTAAAAATTTAAACTGTAAATTTTCTTTAACTTCTGATATTTGGACATCTAGAGCACAAACTGGATATTTATGTATCACAGCACACTGGATTGATGAAAATTGTCAAATGTTTAAAAGAGTTGTTTCTTTTATTGCAATAGAAGAGTCACATACTGATATTAATGTTGCAAATTTAATAATTGAAGAACTTATGAAATTAGAAATTTCAGAAAGAATATTTTCTCTTTCACTAGATAATGTAAGTAATAATAATGTAGCTGTTGATTTTATCAGATCAACTTTATCATTGCCATGTCATGGTAATCTTTTTCATATTAGGTGCATCTATCATATTTTAAATTTAATTGTTCAAAGTGCATTTACTAAAATTAAACCCATGATAGAAAAGGTTAGAACAGTTGCTTACATGCATAGTGCTTCTGAACAAAGACTTAAAAGATGAAAACAATTTTGTAAAAGAAAAAATGTAAAGCCTAGACTAATTCCAAAAGATGTTGATCATAGGTGGAATTCTACATATGCAATGTTAAGTGTAGCAATAGAATATAAAGACATTATAATTGATTTTATAAACTATTATGTTTCTAGTTCTAGTTCTGGTAGCACTTATGGAATAACTGAAGATGAATGGACAATTATATGTAATTTAAATGAAATGTTACAAGTTTTTTATGATGCTACAAATATTATTATCTGGCTGTTATTATCCAACCATTACTTTAGCTGCTTTACAAATTTTAAATATTCAAAATTTTTTTGATAAATATCGTTTGGATGCTACTTTTGGACCTATGGTTTTTGAAATGGAGAGCAAATTTAATAAGTACTTTAGGCCTATTCCTCATATTTTTGGTTTGGGGGTTCTTATTGATCCATGCTTGAAGGATATTGGCCTTCGAAGTTTGTTACAATCTTTGTATGGTAATCAGGTTATAGACTTAGATGATGGAACCACCATTACTGCTACTACTCATCATTTAGCTATTAGAAGTTATTTTTAAACCTTATATGATGAGTATGCAGCTAGACATGGTGTAACTACACAACAGTCTACAGCTTTGGTTTCTTCGAGCTCATCCCGAGCCCGAGGTAAAAGTATAAGTTTTGATAGGTATGCAATGGTAGCTGAGCTAACTGGTGGATCTGGACTTGGATCGTCATCATCGGAGGTTTCTGAAATAGATGAATATTTTTCTGCTTCTTTAGTTAGATGTCAAGGAAATGCTTTAGATATTTTGTAATGGTGGAAAGTATATGGATCAGTTTCATATCCTATACTTTCCACCATGGTTCGTGACTTACTAATAGTGCAGGTTTCGACGGTAGCTTCGGAATCCGCCTTCAGCACAGCAGGTCATTTGATTGACGATCACAGGACATGCTTGGATCCGTATACTATACAAGCGGTGATGTGCTTACAAGATTGGTGGAGGTACGAGAAGCGAACGCAAGGCATCGATCGGATGGCTGGAATTGAAGATAAATTTGAAGAATTGGGACTAGCAGATAGATATAAAGAATAGATTGTAGTTTTTATATCTTAGCTTAAAATTTGTAAAGAATTATTTTGGAAATAATTGCAAATGATAGTGATATAGGTGAGTAAGTGCCAACCTAGTTGGGATTTACTTATCTATTATGATGCTATTAATTCAAAAATAAATTTGTACTTGTAATTTGTAAATGATTTATTAATTATTAATAAAGAATTTGTTTTTATCAATTTTTATTTGTAATTTATGTCATTTTAAGTAATTAATAAAATTATTGTTTTTATTATTTTTCTTGTCTTTTTTTTATAATTTAAAATTTAAATAAAATTGAAAAAATTTGGAAAAAAATTTTAAAAAAATAAAAAAAATGAAAAACACCCGGGCCAGCCCGGAACCCGGCCCGGTCTGGCCCGGGCCCGGATTTTCGGGCGGGGCCGGGCCGGGCCGGCCCGGATGGACAGGCCTATCGACTATCCCCTCCCTTAGCCAATTTTCAAATTGCCCAAGTCATTGCAAACTCTCCGCCAAATGGTTAGGATTGGAAACCCTGACTAATTTGGCGTTAACACATATTACCCACTTAACCCATCAAACAATTAGCGCTACTAATTAGTCGGGGTTGCCAACCCGACTAACTAGCATCGCGTTTTTTTTAAACGACTCAGTTTCTGGCCAAGATGTTGATGTAGCCAGAAATTGGGTAGATTTCTATAATAAAACTTGGAAGGGGTTGGTTTTTGGGATTAAAGTTGGGATTGTGTTTATTTTGAAAATTTCTCCTATACCAAAAATATGGTAGTTGAACTTTTTTAATTAAAGGTGTACCAAATATAACAAGTTATCAAAATCACAACTAATGTTTCTAATAGAAATTTTAAATCTAGATGCACATGTTTATCTATGTAAAAATTTAAGAAAAATGAATGATATTTGGCAAACTTTCCTACCTCCATGAATTGCACTCGTTCTAAATTTACACTCAAAGAAAAATTATAGTAGTTTTAAAGGTGATAGTGTAGTATAGGTCCCTGCACTACTTTTTAGCTATGGAGAGGATCTAAATCCAAAATATAATTTGATCTAAATCCAAAATATAATTTGGATCCCCTCCACTATAAAAAAAATAGTGGAGAAACCGCTACTTTTAAATCTCAATCAAAGATTATCGAGTGAATGATTATGATTGATTCTAAATTTAACACTCACCATACCCCCATAAACTGTACTCATTCTAAATTTACACTCGAAGAAAAATTATTACTATCCATTTGAGAATCAATGATTGTAATAGTCTAGTGGTCCCTCCACTGCTTTGTAGGTACAGAGACGATACAATACATAATCCAAACTCTTAATTGTTTATTTGATCAAATAATTTCTTACTGAACAAGTTATCTTTATATGTCTAATTAATTTACAAACCACAATAAAACAAAGTTTTTGTCCTTATTTTTTTGGATAAGCAAAATGAATCTTTTCATTTCATTAATTTTTTATATGATCCACTGCTGGATTATCAACTTTTAGCGACGGAAAATTCCGTCGCTAAAAGTCACTTTTCCGTCGCTAAAAGTTTTAGCGACAGAAAAAAACAAATCCCGTCGCTAAAATTTCGACGCTAAATTCAGGGTCCCTAATTGAGGTTTTAGCGACGGAATTTCCGTCGCTAAAGTTTAGCGACGGTATATTAGCGACGACAAAGTCGTCACCATTATTTTTTAATAAAATAATAAAAAAATATTAGCGACGGAATTTCCGTCGCTAAAAATAGAATTAGCGACGGATTTTTTTTTAAAAAAATTTTAAATCAGTTTTTTTTCGTGAATGTTTTCCGTTGCTATATGGATATTTAGCGACTACTAATCCGTCGCTAATTTTTTTTTAATTTTAATAATTTTTTATTAATAATTTTTTTAATTATTTATTTATTTTTTGCACGTTTTCCGTAGCTAAATATTTATTTAGCGACGGAAAAACCGTCGCTAAATATATATTTAGCCACGGAAAATCCGTAGCTAAATAATCATTAATTTTTAAAAAAAAATATTTTGAAAATTATTGAAAAAACCCTATACAATATCGATACTAAATTTAAAAAACCTGTTCAATCAGCAGTATAATATTCAATCTCACGCATATATCACAAATTTATTTCAATAAAAACAAATAAAAGTTTCACAACAGGTACATAATAAATATTGTTTATACAACACAAGAAATTGTTTTCAAAGTTAAATTAATTACAATCAATCCTCCTGATCATCATCATCATCCTCATCCTCAACACGAGCTGCATTATGACTACCCCGGCTACACCTTGTGAAGAAGTCCCCGCCTGCAAATATAAATCAAACGTTAATAAGGGTGTGTAACCATTAATAAGAGTGCAAATATAAATATAATTCTCTTAACACCACAACACAACACCAAAACACTATAACACAACACCACAACACAATAACACACACCACACCACAACACTACACACCACAACCAACCAACCCCACCCACCAACCAACCACACTCCCCCTCCCCCCACCCCTCCCCCTCAACCAACCAATCAAACGTTAATAAGGGTGTGTAACCATTAATAAGAGTGCAAATATAAATATAATTCTCTTAACACCACAACACAACACCAAAACACTATAACACAACACCACAACACAATAACACACACCACACCACAACACTACACACCACAACCAACCAACCCCACCCACCAACCAACCACACTCCCCCTCCCCCCACCCCTCCCCCTCAACCACCACCACAACAAAATCCCCACTCCCCATCCTCAACCACGACCAAAGCCCCCACCCACCAACCAATCACACTCTACACACCCCCTCCCCCTCCATCACTACCATCACCACCATCAACACCCAATCCCCACTCCTCCCCCTCCCCCACCACGACCAAACCCCCCACAAACCAATCACATAACGACCACCA
>NC_033796.1:79810069-79810764 GCF_001876935.1 Asparagus officinalis
GAAAGAGGTGCCCTTAATTAAATTCATGGATAATTTCAAGAATATGGTCCCGAACTGTCATTTAAAGCATTGTCCTATCCCTCGAAATGTAGACAATTTTGATTACTAAACAACATTTACTTTCAAGATTTAACATGACAAAAATGAGCACTTGTATCAACCAGGGAAAAGCCTCAGTCTGCATTAACAGCGGGTAGATATCATTTTGCCAATGAACAATATCAATCATGTTAATCAATAATCATAGACAAGAGGTAAGCCGACAACATCAGTAGATGATCAAACATAAATGCAAAACAAAGAATCTTCATGGCTTACCGGTGTTTCTCTACAAGTTTATTCACCAGTTTGTAGAAAGTAATTTTTCTGTCGAAACTTATGCTCTCACTTCCTTCAAGTTTAGAATCTGCCCAATCAAATTGTCATACTTTCAAAAACAAAAAGAAACGGTGTTACATAGTAGACCTCTCTTCAAGAATGTCAATTGTAGCAAAATGTCCTAGGGGTTATTCCTAGGTAAATCAAGCTCGGATCTCAGATACAACACAAAGATCCCAAAAACACAACATCGCACTAAAGAGGGGAAGAGATTGAAGGCTACAGCAGACATGCCGAGTGATTAAACATGATGATGAGTTTAATTGTAGAAGAACAAAAGAGAGATTGAGGGGGGAGAGAGAAAGAGAGATTAAGGG
>NC_033796.1:79810786-79846542 GCF_001876935.1 Asparagus officinalis
CCGGTGGTAGGGTGGCGGCTCGTCGGTGGTAGGGCGGCGGCGCGGGTCCGGCGCCGGCGAAGAGAACGAGAAGGGGGAGAGGGGGCGGGGATGAAGAGAGAGAGGGGGAAATGGAATTGAGAGAGGGATTTGGGATAAATCCCTCTCTCGGGCGCGGGCTGCCCAAAATTTTTGGGCACGCCCGCGCCCAATTTTTTTGCCAGCTCATCCTTTTTAGCGACGGAAATTTCCGTCACTAAAAAGTTTTTTAGCGACGGAAATTCCGTCGCTAAAAATTTTTTTAGCGACGGAATTTCCGTAGCTAAAGTTAAAATAATAGCGACGGAAATTCCGTCGCTAAAAATAAATTTTCCGTCGGCAAAATTATTTTGCCGACGGAATAATAACGACGGAATTTTTCGTCGCTATAACACGGCTTATAGCGACGGAAATTTCCGTCGCTATAAGTCCGTCAGCAAAACCCCGTATTCTAGCAGTGTGATTACCTATTCTATTAAGTTACAAGCTATCATATTATTCTTAATTATTTCTAACAAGGTTGATCATATCTACTCCTCTATACGTAAAGGAGAATTCAACGAATTACGGTTCATACTACAATGAATACTGTAGCATGAACAGTAAATCAAATATGCTCATCTACACTCGAAGTTACTGAATATACTACAGTAATTTACTGTAGCATAAACAGTAAATCGAATCTGCTCATCCATACTTGAAGTTAATAGCTCATCCATACTTTAAGTTACTAATTTATATCTGTCATTAGTAACTTTAAGTATGGATGAGCAGATTCGATTTACTGTTTATGCTACCGTAAATTACCAAGATAGTCTGCATATATACCAAGATTTAATTACCAAGATTTAATGCTAACTTTAACGAAAAATATACCAAGATAGTCTTCATATATACGAGAGGATTGTTCTTATTAAAAAAATCTACACATGAGACGGTTGTCTTTAGACATTCAAGAAAACAGTAGAAATCTCCGATTAGCTCATGTATCCTACATGAATAGCTAAAAGCAACCTGCTCATATGCAAACTGCTATGGAAGAATTTGCACATATACAATGCTACAGAGGAAAATTGGTAAAGTTACTGTAGCATAAACAGTAAATCATTGAAATAGCTATTACATCCGCTATTCTTAAGTTATTATGATATCAGCTTCCCTAATCAAGAGTAAAAAAAGCAATTAGAGGGAAATTAGTCACTCAAATTGCTAATTATATCATTAATTTGAACGACTAATTTGAAATAACTTAAGAATAGAGATACCTAATAATAATTTTAATGCTTTGACGGACTAATTTCAAAATATGAAAGGTTTAAGGGACTACTACAAAAAATACTTAAATCAAGTTATTTTTGTTAATAATTAATTAATTCTATAATTTGGTATCAATCAATTGATTAATATTTACACGAGTAATGCATATTATGTTTACAATGCTAATATGATCTAAGCTTCTTTCTGCTCTTTAGTTGTTTACCAATTTTAATTAGATCAATTTTTTATTAATTGGTTTTGAATGGAGAGTGCTTTAATTCGGGAGTTTAAGCTTCTTTATACTCTTTAGTTGTCAACCAATTCTAATTAGATTAAGTTTTTATTAATTAGTTTTAAATGGAGAGAGCTTTACTTCAGCAGTTTAATTTTAATTTAATAGCTTTAGTTAACAACTAATTATAATTAGGATAAGAATGTTAATATTGAAAAGGATTAGGGGTAAAATTGACCAATAAAAGTTTTTCAAGAACTCCCACTTTAAAAAAGAATATGATATGATATGATATGAAGTGTGGTAATTCCACTACCTAAGATTTTGATCTCATTCCCTCTGTCGTGCTTTGTCTCCTCCTCTGACCAACGCACACACTGGTAGATAATGCGACTATTTTGATAGAATTAATTTCTTATCTTATGTGAAGCATGTACGTGAACACAAATTAATTTCTTATCTTTATGCCTTTGCCGCCCACTTGTCCTCTTCCCTCACCACAGATTTATCTTTCTCATTCACAGCCTCGCTTCGGTCTAAGTCTTATGCAGCAAGGAAGAAATACAGCCAACTATTCGTACCGAATTCTAATGCACTATCTCTTATTATCTAATCTATAATATCATCTATATATATAGTATAATATAAATTATATATTACTCTAGTATACTACTATATATTACATTATAACCTATACATGGGGATATACAATTATTTAATAAGTGAAGGGGGATTTTGCAACTTCAGCTACCAAGCAAATTTTGTAACTTCGGTACATAGCAATACCATTTTCTTCATATATATATTTATAGTATATATATATATATATATAATATATACTATATATTTGAGATTAATGGATATCCTTGTCATAGGAGCAGATTTTCTTTCTTATCGCCCTATGTGGCAGCAATGCCCTACCATGCCTCATAAAGTAGGCAGCAAATCCCAACTCAGTCACACTCTCTTCTCTTTATGAGGATGGCTGCCGGGATTGTGCCACATAGGCGTCAAGGAGGATCTCTCTATGACAAGGATAACCCATTAAATCTCTCTCGTTCTCTCTCTCTATAATAATATATATATATATATATATATTATATATACTAATACTATATATATATATATATATCATATATATATATATATATATGATTCTATGATTTGGTCAAAACTGCTTTCCAAAATGAGTTTTCAAACTATATATATATTAACTACAAGTACTTTTCATAAATGCTTAGTAGCCTAGTGGAAAGTTTATGTTTTGGTATTTCAAAAGGTTCCTTGTTCGAGGCTTGCCAACTGCAAGCCGAGAAGTGTTTTATTTGAATTAATCCCTCATAAGTTCTAGTGGGCTGTGGGCTGTGGGCCAATGGGCCGGGGATCAGGGCTAATCGGGCTAAGGCGCTAAGTGGCACTTTGTTAGGCGCACTTTGCACTTCGTACGGAGGCATCGGGGCGAGGTGACGCCACGAAGATTGCCTCGCAGGCTGCTTCGCAGCATGCAGACGAGCTACGTATTCGCACGAGGGTGACCCTACCGTTCTCGTAGCTTGACAATGTTCGCTAGTGACTCTTGAGCTGGCCTTAGAGGCCTATAAATAGCGCCCTTGGGCAGCTCTTGGTTGTAGCTGGAAACTCTCTCGCGAGCGTGAAATACGAACATCAGTATAGAATACGAACGTCGGAATACCCACGCGAGCTTGGAATACGAACGTCAGATTGACGTTGTTGTTGTGCTGTTGCTGCAGAAACTGTGCTCGCAGGAACCCTGAAACCGAAAGGTTTTGAACCGTAAGGTTCTGAGATCGAGGAGATCTTTTGCCTTGACCGAAATGTCTTATAGATCGAGGAGATCTTGACAGAACTGGGTTGGGGCACACCAGAGTACCGTACTGTTGTTTCTGAAGGCAGTTTGGCCTTGGGATCCTTGCATCAGAGTAGGCCAAAAATTGCTTTAAGCACAGCGTTTCACAAACGCATAATAGTTAATTGAAATTTTAAAATAACAACACATCATCTTTCACTATTCAATTCCAGATTTAACCTTAATTTCCAACAATCTTAAAGCAATATTTCAGATCTACTAATGGATCCTGCGAAGACTCTTGGAGTGGACTGTCTCAAGTTAGAAAACTTTGATGGATCTAACTTTAACGCATGGCGTCGAAAAGTGATTTTTGGAATGCAACTCCTAAAAATCTACTATGTGGTTTCTGAGGAGAAACCCGACTTTGAAGAAGACTCAGAGTCTAAAGCCTCTTGGGATAAAGATGATCATTTCTGCAGGAGTTATCTTCTTAACTATCTGGCTGATCATCTGGCAGATGCTTACACCAACAAGCCATCTGCAAAGGAAATCTGGAATGCTCTGGAGGAGCAATACAAGGATGAGGAGAAGCTTTTTAAGTCTCACCTCATTGACAAATTTCTAGACTTCAAGTTTGAAGATGACACTGAGGTTTTGCCTCAAGTTAAAGAACTCGAAAAGCTTGTTATGGAGCTGAAGGATGAAAAGATCAGTCTTTGTCAAACCTTCATTTCTGGTGCAATTGTCAACAAGCTTCCTCCATCTTGGATGTCGTTTTCCACAGACATCCGAAGAAGGAAAAGACAGGTGACTTTATTAGATTTGAAGAGGTTCATTCGGATCGAGGACGAGATTCGGACTTGCACAAAGAATGAGCTCCTAGCTAAGCAGAAGGCGTCTGCTAACATGGTGGCTACTAACTCTGAGAAGGGTACCAGTTCTTCTAAAAAAAGTCTTTTAACAAAAAGAAGAATCATAATCTGAAGAACCTGAATGTTCAGAAGAAAGATTTTAAGAAGAGCGGCAAATGCTTCAATTGTGGGAAACAAGGACATTTTGCCAAAGACTGCAAAGCACCAAAGAAGGGAACAATACACAATGCTAATCAACTTGATAATTGTGTGGCTATGCTCTTTCAGGTGCTACCTGTCATGTCTGCTCCAACAGAGATTTGTTCTCTTCCTATGTTGCTACCAAAGAGAACGTATAAATGGCTGATCGTTCTATGGTTCCTGTTCTTAGAACTGCGACTGTGGTGCTAACTCTTTCTTCAAGGAGGACTCTCACATTGAAGGATGTGAAATATGTTCCCTCCATTGCCAAAAACTTAGTCTCTGGAAGCCTGCTGTGTGACGTTGATATGAGGCTGGATTTCCAAGGAGGAAAGCCTGTGTTATCTTTATAAAAAATATATTTTAGTAATGCATATCGTACTGATGGCATGTATAGGATTAGTACTATTGTACCCAACTCAGTTATAAATGAAGTATCCTCTTCTGCTTACTGTAGACATCAAAAATTGCCTATAGGTCTCCATGAACAGCTCAGCGCTAAGAAAATACGATGAACGTCACTATCCGGTTCACAGAATCTTGATTGATGTTGGTGAACGCTTGAAGTGGATCGACGAACTACGTGAAGCAACGGAGTTTCAGAATAACGAGGATACGAATTGATCGGGAGCCCCGCGTCGCTTACAAAAGGTGAGATACCCTTCGTGTCTCATTTATTCCACAGATGACCTAATCATTGGAGCTTATAAAACTCCTCATCGTCTTTCCAACGTACTTTGAATCGCTCAAATCTGAGTTCGGATGAAGAAGTTACGGCAGAAACGGATGAATATGCAAAACGGAACGTCTCAGCCTGAGTTGAGACACCCCGAGGTGTCTCGGCACAAACAAGACACCCCAAGGTGTCTCGGCCAAGGCCTAGACACCCTAGGGTGTCTCGGCCCAAGTTGAGACACCCAAGGGTGTCTCCAGCCCGAATTCCCCCCCGTGCCTATAAATACAAGCCTTAGAGCCTCATTTTTTCAGATGCTGAACTGAAGACTTAAAGTGCACAGATTTCAGAGAGGAGGAGGAGTTAGATCTGCAGCCCGGTTTGTTCCTTAGGATTATCCTGTTGCGGTAATCTTAAGAAGAGTGATTATCTCGCTTCGCCAAGATAAGAGCTACGGTTTCTCGATCCCTTCGTGGATAGACGAAACTCTGTCCAAATATTGATCGTTCGGTGGTCCACGGACTAACGCGTCCCCATCACAGGCCAAGATCCCACGCAAGCAGCGGGCGATAAACACTCGTTGCGTTTGTTTGAAGAGAATTGTAATTTTTTTTTGTTTTCATTGTGTAAAAGTCTTATAAAAAGACTGATTTTTTGTATTCGTTATAAATGTCTGAAGTTTGTAATGAATCCCGTAATAAAACAATCAATTTTTACCGCAAACAAACTGGCGACCACAGTGGGAGCCAACAGCCTCGATGCCGAGGCTATCGTGCCGCAGCCGACGATCAAGATCCCCGTGGCTGAAGAGGTCGAGTACGAATTCGACCAGCAGAAATTTGAAGAATACATCTCCTCCTCCTCCTCCAGATCTGCTCCTCCTCATAAGCGCAGGAAAATCTCCTCCTCCGAGAAGATCCGCCGGTCTCCAGATCTGAAGACCCAAGAAGTCGATCTCTACGTTGTCGCTGCTACAGTTGCACCTTGCAATGATCCGCCGGTATCTAATGAGACCAGATCTGCAGATCTAAACTCCTTCGTGATTAAGGAACCGACTGCTGAAGGCGCGCCAACTTTATCAAAGAGAGCGCGTCAAAGGAAACGCCAACGCCTCGCGTGCCAATTCGCCAAGGCTTTGGATCAGGTGGACGGACTCCGTTACCAAGCGGATTGGGAGTTCAGAAAGCACCGAGTGACTAAGCTATCGCCACAACGAGCATCGCGACCATCCTCCCAACCTCTATTTAACAAATGGGTTCAGGTCAAATGAACCCGTTCTACCCTCGAGGAGTGCGTCCAGAAGCGCCGTGCACTTATTGCGCACACCCAGATCCTTGTGCGAGAGGCACGAGAATTGCAGCGGGAAGAGGTGATCAAGAAATCACCAATATCTAAGCAGGTTTGGGTGCCGAAGGCTAAGCCAGCGCCCCTACCCGATAAAAGACATCAGTCGTGTCTCTCGGTCGATTCCAGATCCAAAGCTGGTAAGCCAGCGCCCCTACCCGATAAAAGACATCAGTCGTGTCTCTCGGTCGATTCCAGATCCAAAGCTGGATCCCAGCTTTCGTCAAGTTCAGATCTCGCTCCTTTTAATCCCGCACCTCCGATGAAGCTCCGCGACAATATGGACATATCCAGAGGCAGGAAAGTGATAGAGGAACGCCTGGGTCTTTTGCACGAGGATCAAGGCAAAGCTCCAGTCAAAGAACGTTTGGGCATGATGAATGAACCCCGAGCAACTCATCGAGTTGGGGGTCGCACTCGCCCTTCCAATAAATCAGAGCCTTCCTATAATGGGAAAGCTCCTATAACTGACCGCCTCGGACTGCGAGTCATTGTCCAAGAGCCCGTTGAGGTCTCACGCTCACGAAGGCGTGACTCAAAACGTGCGACTCTTGAGAGCACCGACAAGACGACGAATCCTCAGAAGGAAACATGTTCGTTAGACGACGATGTTATACCTGAGGAGTCGTGCCAGCACACGATACGTTGCTCCGGCAATCATGCCGATGAGTTGTACTATCGGGCTGGGGGTACGAACAAATCTCGAAAGAAAGGTACCCGAGAAACGGACTCTTATTATCCGTGTACTAAAATTATCAGGGTAGTATTATCAGCGTGTAGCTACCCCAAGACCACTCCACAGAGGGTCTCGGTATTTGAAAGGATCTCCCC
Organism: Asparagus officinalis; assembly: GCF_001876935.1. Classification (NCBI taxonomy): domain Eukaryota; kingdom Viridiplantae; phylum Streptophyta; class Magnoliopsida; order Asparagales; family Asparagaceae; genus Asparagus; species Asparagus officinalis. The sequence continues at coordinate 79,818,004 of NC_033796.1, forward strand.
CAGAACGCCTAGGACCAAGCCAATGAGTTTCTGTAGAAAAAGTCCAATTGCGCAAGATGACGAACTTCCAGAAGTCACAGTTAATATGGTTGATAAGGGGAAGTCAACGCGAAACTTCAATCCTCGTCATCTTTCGGACATATCCCAACGTATAACTCGGTTACGGTCGGGAAACGTTAGACAAAGGGACTATCAGAGGATGAATCAAGGATTATCCTCGGATGATGAAGTATCAGATGCTAACTCTGCAGTCGTTTTTGACAAAACGGTATCCAGCCTAGGTCAATCCCGCGAAGTGTTGATGATTAGCACAGAAGAGGTCACTAAAATGGTTGAGGATGCCTTGGCCAAACAAAAAGAGAACTTCAAGTTCGAAATGGAAATGGCCATGATGCGAATGAGGAAAGAGCATGATCAACAAATTCGGGTTCTGTCTAATCAAGTCAGAGTTGAATCCAGCCGTCGCACCCAGAACGCCACAATTGACAGCGATCTAGAAGTGGATGAAATCATCATGGCTGACGCACCTCCCAAAAATACTGGGTGTGGTTCAAATGTACCCCCTACAGATAATAACGCTGGGGGTGGTCCTACCAAAGATGACAATGCTGGGGGTGGCCCCGTTATTCCTCTAAGGAATCGTCCAAGATCTGATACAGAGGAGGACGATAAAATAAAGGACCCCGAGAGCAAAATTAATGCTCTAATGTCTGCTCGAGAGGTGAAGAAGACCGGGATTCTGTGTCCTTACCCAAGAGAATGGGAATTGATCCCGTATCCGACGAAGTTCAACCTAGTCAACTTCACGCCGTTCGACGGGAAGGGCTCGCCCTCTCAGCACCTGATCTACTTCAAGTCCTATTTGGGTATGATCTCCGGCAATGAAGCCTTGATGGTTCGGTCATTCGTGGGCACCCTTCGCGGACCTGCTTTCGATTGGTACCCCTGTCTCAAGCCCGGAAGCATCAATAGCTGGGAGGACCTGGAGAGCATGTTCCTCGCTCATTTCTTCGATGATGACGCCGAAGTGTCGATCAGGACACTCTTCGATGAGAAACAAAAAGACGGAGAGTCGGTGGATACCTTCATCAAACGCTTCCGCAATCAGGCAATGAACTGTAAGGATCCCGTCACGGAGGAATTCGTCCTGCAGACTTGTCATAACAATTTGTCCATTAACATCTTGGACATTATGGGAATAGAGCCGCTCAATACCTGGAAAGAGTTGAAGATGCATGGAGAACAGGCCGAACGCTTCCTCAGAAGGAGGAAGGTCGAAAGAAACCAACCGATGGTTAACCCTCTGAATTCGAGTCTCGTGTCCCATGATGAAGGGATGGTACCTACAACAGTTGTTGACGTTAATCAGACGTCGCAACAGCAGCCCTGAAGACAGCAGAAGACTTCGGATCCGAGGCTCCAAAAAGAGTACTCATTCAAGGACGAAGACGTTCCAACCATCTTCGAGACCCTTCTTGAAAACAACAAAATCAAGCTGCCACCCATCACGAATCAGGAGGAAGCTAACAATACTGCGGACCCGAGGTACTGCGCGTACCACAGGAGAATCCTTCATCCCACTAATGCTTGTTTTACTTTAAAGAATAGTATCCTGACCTTGGTCGAAGCCGGCGTCATAACACTAGGATAAGCCAAACGAGAACGGCAATACTCCGAAGAGTATACGAGTATAAACTGCTTCTCAATCCTCTAACCGGTATATGAGGTTAAACTGCTCCCTGATACTCCAATAGGTATATGAGTCTAAACTATTCCCACTCTTGACGGGAAGTTCCTGGAGAATTTTTACATGTAATATTCTTAAGGATAACCCGATCATGCAACTGAATACAATGGTAAACCCAGCTTCACAAAGGAAGCTGGGGGTGGATAATTTATGTAACAGGAAGTTTTCAGAAGAATGTTAAATGTAATATTCTTAGGGATAACCTGATCATTATGAATAAAGTGATAAACACTAAACTCTTACTGTGATTTCCGAATACTCTTTTGCTGAGACGAGATTCGATCACTTCATTGGATCAATCTTCCCTCACAAAACTCCCATTGGTGTTCGACGACTCATAGTCTTCCACTATAAAATCCCTCACTGATCAAATTTATTGATAGTGGGTCCACTAAAATTCTTTCTGGTTTAATCCATTCAAACCTCCGTTATGTCCTTGCACTCAACACTTTCATGGTTAGAGTCCAGATATAATGCTTAGAATTTTAATCTGTCCATCCTTAACAAATTGTCAAACCCCTTCTTGTTAAGTCCCTATCACTTAACATCAGGAACCCTATTTGAGTGGTTTGTACAAGTCAATACCCCCACTATGATTCGTACTCCCACTCCTACTGTCTACTTGGTTAAACCTTCCTACAGTTAGGACCACAACCAAAATCCCCTCTCGATTCCTCCAATGAACGAGAGGTCCACTTTCAAATTGAACGATCAAGCCTATAAAAGGTAAGATCGTCTCAAACCTCCCACTTCCACTGCTTCCTTGGTCAAACCTATAAAAGTTAGGGCCACAACCAGATTCTCCTCTCGATTTCTTCCATGAACGAGAGGTCCACTTCCAATTCGAGCAATCAAACCTATAAAAGTTAGGATTGTCTCCAACTTCACTTAGTCAAGCCTGCAGATAGTTAGGACTAAGATTGAGTTATCCCTTTCGATAAACGAAAGACTTCCATCTTTTCCTTTTTCAGCCAAACCTATAAAAGTTAGGGTCAAAATCGGAATTTCCCCTCAATAAATGAGGAACTCTTTTCTTGGATCAAGCAACCAATCCTATAAAAGTTAGGGTTACTTGAATCTTTCCGATTCTCGGAGTGGATATCCCACTCCTAGTTTTATCTTTCCGGATTCTGGGGGTGGAGATCCCACTTCGAGTTTCCTTTCCAACAGAAGATAGAATATAAAATTTTTCCTCTTCGGTGCCGGGAGATAGAATATAAAATTCTTCCTCTTCTATTTTGGGTTCGTCTTTACCCTGAGAAAAGACACAATTCTCAACTTCAAATCCGTACATTCTATGCACGGGGAATTTTATCCCGAATCCTGAGCAGGGATAGGTCAACGCCTAACACGCGTTGCCGGTTTAGTCTTTCACCGATTGAAAAAGACACCAGAATTCCAGTCCGGGGAATTTTATCCCGAATCGTAAGAAAGGATAAGTCAATGCCTAATACGCGTTGCCGGTTAGTCCTTAACCGTAAAAAGGACAAAAGCCCACATATTCAATATTGTGGTAGGTTGTTATTAATAACGCCAAAATCCGTGCTTCACACGCACGGGGAAGTTTATCCCGAAGCCTAAGTAGGGATAAGTCAGCGCCTAACACGCGTTGCCGGTTAGTCCTTAACTGTAAAAAGGATAAAAGCCCACATATTCAATATTGTGGCAGGTTGTTATTCATAACGCCAAAATCCGCGCCTTACACGCGCGGAGAATTTTATCCCGAATCCTAAGAAGGGATAAGTCAATGCCTAATACGCGTTGCCGGTTAGTCCTTAACCATAAAAAGGACAAAAGCCCATATATTTAACATTGTGGCAGATTGTTATTAATAACGCTAAAATCCGTGCTTCACACGCACGGGGAATTTTATCGCGAAGCCTAAGCAGGGATAAGCCAACGCCTAATACGCGTTGCCGGTTTAGTCTTTTACCGATTGAAGAAGACACCAGAATCCGAGTGTGGGGATTTTTATCTTGAATCCTAAGTAAGGATAAGTCAGCGCCTAACACGCGTTGCCGGGTAGCCTATTCCCATAACAATGTCGAAATCTACGTATTCGAAGTCGTAGCATCAAGTCTAAGGGAGTTCATTCATTTAGCACAACGTCACTTTCGGAACGGATTTCAATAATCCGCTTGCTAGCTCGACTCAAACGGTAGTCGGTAAAGTCATATCAAATCCATTGATGGCTGAGGATTTGCCAAAAATCCTAAGTCTACGTCTGATATACGTCGCTGTTTAGTCTTTTCACAGGAGAAAGACGAAGTCTACGTATTCAATATCGTAGCACTAAAAGGGTTAACTCTTTTAGCTTAACGTTACATGCGGAACGGACTTAAAACAATCTGCATGCTAGCCCAACTCAAACGGTAGTCGGTAAAGGCTAATCAAACCCGTTGATGACTGAGAATTTGCCAAAAATTCTATAAATGCAAGTCATTGACGTATCATCTTCATTAGTTGGTCTCGTGACTTGAGCATCCAACAACTTTAGGATAAGATCCATATTTGCAGACGAATCAGCTTTAACAGTTGGTCCGCCAGCCCCAACTGTTGGGACTGCCATGCTCCAATATCTTAATAGCTTAAACTGTGTATACTCCAGCAGACGTACGAGTATAAACTGTGTTAACGGCGATCGATCCGAAACCCTAGGTCAACGCAGGTCAACGCGTGACCCTAGGTCAACGCCAGTCAACGCGTTGCGATGAAAAGTCAACGCATGGCGATTTAAACCCTAAGGTCAATACCAGTCAATGCGTGACCCTAGGTTAACGCCAGTCAATGCGTTGCAACCAAAATTCAACGTGCGATGTTCAAAACCCTAAGGTCAACGCCGGTCAATGCATAACCCTAGGTCAACACCAATCAATGCGTTACAATGAAAGAGTCGATGTGACGGAAAGGGTCGATTCTAAATCAATTCAATGACGTGAGCCAAACTCAACTCACCGGTAGTAAACTCGAGACTCCGACGACGGCCAGGCGATAAACGCAGCGCCGGAAGGACTTCAGCTATTCATCAAAGCATCGAATAGACTGAAAATCGAAGGAGCCAAGAGTTGAAGCTAATTAAAGGTCCTTTACACCGATTTAAGGCTGGACCAATCATATCCAAAGTATTCCAGCCTCTTCTATAAAAAAACGAGTCTGGAACACTTTGGAGGGAGTATCTGTAGGCATCAAAAATTACCTATAGGTCTCCACGAACAGCTCAGCGATAAGAAAATACGATGAACGTCACTAATCGATTCACAGAAGCTTGATTGATGTTCGTGAATGCTTGAAGTGGATCGACGAACTACGTGAAGCAACGGAGTTTCAGAATAACGAGGATACGAATTGATCGGGAGCCCCGCGTCGCTTACAAAAGGCGAGATACCCTTCGTGTCTCATTTATTCCACAGATGACCTAATCATTGGAGCTTATAGAACTCCTCGTCGGCTTTCCAACGCACTTTGAATCGCTCAAATCCGAGTTCGGATGAAGAAGTTACGGCGAAAACGGACGAATATGCAAAACGGAACGTCTCAGCCTGAGTTGAGACACCCCGAGGTGTCTCGGCACAAACGAGACACCCCAAGGTGTCTCGGCCAAGGTCAAGACACCCTTGGGTGTCTCCAGCTCGAATTCTCCCTGTGCCTATAAATACAAGCCTCAGAGCCCCGAAACCCCCTGGAGCCTATAAATACAGCCCCGGGTCCTCATTTTTTTTAGATCTGGAATTCTCGTGCCTCATCGAAGCCCTGCCGGACTGAAGACTTAAAGTGCACAGATTTCAGAGAGGAGGAGGAGTTAGATCTGCAGCCCGGTTCATTCCTTAGGATTATCCCGTTGCGGTAATCTTAAGAAGAGTGATTATCTCGCTTCGCCGAGATAAGAGCTACGGTTTCTCGATCCCTTCGCGGATAGACAAAACTCTGTCTAAATATTGATTGTTCGGTGGTCCACGGACTAACGCGTCCCCGTCACAGGCCAAAATCCCACGCAAGCAGCGGGCAATAAACACTCGTTGCGTTTGTTTGAAGAGAATTGCAATTTTTTTTTATTTTCATTGTGTAAAAGTCTTATAAAAAGACTGATTTTTGTATTCGTTGTAAACGTCTGAAGTTTGTAATGAATCCCGCAATGAAACAATCAATTTTCACCACAAACACTTACTCCTCTGTATTATGGCATAATAGGCTAGGACATGTAAATTATAGAAAGCTGTCTAGCATGGAGAAGTTAGGATTACTTCCGAAATGTGGGGGTAACAAACTTGATAAGTGTGAAGTATGTGCGCAAGCGAAGCTGACAAGGAAGCCATTCCCAAGTGTCACAAGGAGCACCAACCTATTGGATCTGATTCACTCAGATACTTGTGATTTCAAGAGCTTCGTCACTCGAGGTGACATGAAGTACTTCATCACTTTCATTGATGACCACTCTCGCTTCTGCCACGTCTACCTACTGAAATCTAAAGATGAAGCCTTCAGCAAGTTCGTCGAGTTTCGGATTCGAGTGGAGAAGCAGCTTGGACTTCAGGTGAAAAGACTCAGGAGTGACAGAGGAGGAGAGTACCGATCTAAGGAGGTATATTTCAAGGAGCATGGAATCATTGCTAAAACCACTGCTCTGTATTCTCCGTAATCTAATGGAATTATAGAAAGGAAGAATCGCACATTTACCGAGATGATGAATTCAATGCTAATCACATCTGGTCTACCTACATGCTATTGGGGAGAGGCTTTGCTGATGGCAAACTGGATTCTGAATAGAGTACCCTATTCTAAAACTGATAGTACTCCTCATCAGTTATGGTTGGGATATCCAGATTCTTTGGATAGTCTCAAAGTGTGGGGGTGTCTCGCATATGTTCGAGTTCCAGATATCAGAAGGCCTAAGCACGGACCAAGGGCAAACAAATGTGTGTTTCTTGGCTTTGCTGAAGATAGTGATACTTGCAGGTTCCTTGATCTTGGAACCAACTACATCATTAAAGCTCGGGATGCAGAATTCTTTGAGGATAAGTTTATCAAAGATAAAAGATTATTGCTCAAAGATATAGCAGAGAATGCTAGTACGTCAGACGCCCAAGAGGAGCCAGTTTCACGAGAAACTGAAAATGTCAGTAATGAAGGAGTTACTGAACCATCTTCCAAGCGTGTTGTAGGCGTCAAAAATTGCCTATAGGTCCCCGTATGTGGCTTTAGACAGGGAGAATACGATGAACGTCGCTATTAGAGTTAGTCATTATGGACAACCATTTTTGAGGTACCCCCAAGTGCTTAATGAGTTTTAGGGGACAATGCTCAGTGCAGACCCTGGATCCACTTCAATCCTGTCTACCTTAGAGGAATCGACATACCCCATGAAGTACAAGGGTCGGTCGTGAGATGTACTCTTGATGAGCATATCATCAGGAGTGAAGGTAATGCATGGAATCTGCTGTTTGGATATCCGACAACATTATGGACACCCCCTTTCTGCATCTTCTTTGGGAATAGGTAGAAAATATGTTGTAAAAGCCTCAGAGTCAGCTAGTGCTTCTTGTAGAGCTTCCCGGGTAGACTTGGATAGGCGTAGGAGTTCATACAAGGTAATTCTAGCTGAAATGTTCTTCAGCTACGCGAGTACATCGAACCGAAAGGGTTGACTACTTGAACTCGGCTTGTTGGGATTCGGTCGGACTGCTAGTGATGGTCCTACTAATGGACTTGCTGGACTTTCTGCCATTGAAGGGTAGTTCTTGGCAAAGTCCTTCCCTGCTCGAGTAGCCCATGCGTCCACCTCATCGTCTGAGTCGGTAGGGGTCATCATTCCTATCTTGCCTTCATCGGGAATTGCAAAAACAACATTGCAAAGTTTAGACTTACCCTGGGACTTCCTCGAGGACTTAGAAGTCCATTGCTCATCGTTGAGGAGATTAGGGTGAACCCATATTACTTGCCCTAATGGCAATGTCTGCAGTACTAGACCCTTCTCTCACTAATTGCGGGGATCAGTGTTGATGATCTTTATCTTAATTTGCCTTAGGGATGGACACTACCCCTGTGGGTGTATGGACTTCGGGAAGGTCTGTCCCGAATTTCAAAGTGACCATATTTGTAGTCACTTTCTTCTGCACCTTCTCCTTCTTTAAGACTCCCGCATCATAGAGAGCTTGAAGCTTGTCTTTAAGGATATAGCACTTAGAGGTAGGATGACTAAGAATTCTGTGGTAGGCATAGTAGTTCGGATTATCCGTTTTGTGTAGGTCCTCGGGATTCTTCACTTCCGATAGCTTTATCTTGTTGCTCTTGAGGAGAGTATCGAAGGTAGCAGCGACTTGATCTTCTTTGAAGTCGTATTGCCTCTGAGGGTGTGGTTCAAAAGACTTAGGCTTTTGTCTCGGAGCTGACTTGGGGGTTGGAGTAGACTCAACAGCCATGATCTCTTTCCCTTTTTTTTTGGATTTTGAGAAGGGTTTCTGAATGCACTTGGTTCAGACTCCCCTCTTTTAGATTGAGGCTCTTCAGCCTCTAACTATTTGATCATGTTCTCGACTTGCTCGCCCTGGTGAACAAGCTCCTTCCAGGTCCCTGGTGAACAAGCTCCTTCCACGTCCGGGTTTCCACTATGTTGACCTTGGATAGAATATTGATCGAGAGATTGTTGCAACACATCTCCATCAATGTCTTCTCAGAGACTTGGTCGCGATAATGAAGTGATTGATTCCTAAAGCTCTTTATGAAGTCATTGACCGACTCCATTTTCTTTTGCTTCTTAGCTAGCAGAGTGGCCATTAACATTTCTGTGTCGTCGTCAAAGAAGCGGGCCAAAAAAAGCTTTTCCATATCATCCCATGATTTGATAGCGCCCGATTCTAGCTTGCGGAACCATTCAAAGGCCACCCCTTAGGATCCTAATGAATAGTCGAGTGAGGATAGGATCATTCCCCATGAGAAAACCTGTTTGAGATAGAAAGTAGTAGATATGCTGTGAGGGGGATCCCTTGCCATTGAACTGGACTAAGCCCATAGGTTTGAACTTTGTTGGGTAGGGGACTGTGTCCCATTCAACTGGGTACGGTTTGTCCACCCCCAGCTTGTTCATGTTCTTTTGAAGTTTTAGGGCATTGATTTGACTCTAGAATTTGTCGAACCTCTTATCTTGGGGAGTGCTGCCAGCACGTGACGCTCCTCCCGAAGACTTGGATGAAAAGTCCAAAGACAATTCGGGGTTATCTTCTCCTTCCGTTGAGTGAGGAGGAGTAGGCTCCTGCTCTTTGTTCTTTGAGGATTTATGTGAATTCTGCGAAGTCCTCCCCTTCTTCTTTTTCTTGCTCAGAAGATACTCCAACATCTCCTTCATGGAGTTTATGGTCGCTTGCTACATGGCTATTGCAGCCTGTTGATCTTCAAATCTTCTAGCCACCTCATCAAGGACTTCCACCATGTGCACCTTTGCGTGTTTGCCTCATCAGGGACTTCCATCAAGTAGTAACCTACCATGCGATAAGTTCCTACGTGTCATACGATCAAAATAGTGATCTACCGTGCATTGACTTACTATCTGATCCATTCCGAATGTTTTATTTTTTTAGAAAGATCGATGATAGTGGCCTACCATGCGATGTGCCCCTATTCTAATCAATCGTTATACTCCTACGTCCCTGAACGACTTGATTTGAACACCGTTATTCTTGCAAATGACGTTGTTCATTGATATTGGCCTACCGAGCGATGTGCCTTATCAACCCCAATTCTGGAATAACGGCCTACCAAGCAATGAGTCGTTGTTTGAACCTCTCAAGTAGCGAACTTACCATGCGATGAGTCTCGCTCTCAAATTCTCGGGCTAAGTCGTTGCATCGAACGATACAACCTAACTTGATTACAACTTAACTGTTGCAATTACCTAACCCGACGCTTCGAATGGCTAAGAGTAGAGAAGAAATTTTAGCGTTAGGTCTAAAGAAACTTCTCTACAACTCACCATACTGAGCATAATAGTATGGCTAGCCCAATTCAAACGGTAATTAGTAAAGGCAAAATCAAATCCGTTAATAACTGAGGGTTTACTAAAAATCATAACTATTGGTCAACGGAACAAATAAAACAAAAATGCACAAGATATTGAAAGTGAGAATTGGATAAAAACTAATTTTATTCATAATGTGAAGTTTTGTTAACAAAATTCATTCAAAATAAAATCAAAAACTTCTCAATCGAGCTTCAATGTCCTATATAGCCTTTGTATGCTCCCTCTCGACCTCACCAAGATTTGTCGACGGATATCCTCATTAGTGAGCAAGACGGTGTCAGCAAGGTCCCCACCGCCTTGAGAGCCTACTCCTTCTCTTCAAGATCGCCGATGACCAGCTGTTGTTGGTTCTCGATCTCTTCCAACTCCACCAATACTCGCTTGCGAGCCAGCTCCTTAGTAGCCAGGAGTGCCTGCGCCTCTGCGATGATGATGACTTACTTAGCTTTGGTTATTCCTTTCATTAAGTCAGCTAAGACGGAGTTTGCCTTCCGGCGCTCCTCATTAATCTTTTTTCCCTCTGTAGTGGCCCGCTCTACCTCTCCTTTCAGACAAATTTCTTCAACTATAGACTCTTCCAAAAGTCGTTCCCGCTCCTTTAGAGCGGTTTGAACCTTTTAGAAAGCTAAGCTAAGAATGTTGTATGTAGCGGATCAGAGGGCGAGCAACACCTAGACGTCTTTCTCCACCAACCACAAACGTGTTTCGTATAGAGAAGCTGCATCAGCGCCAACCAGCCTGGTCAAACTATCCAAGTATATTTGCAAGACCGGTTTGCACTCCTCAAAGGAGCAGCCTTCATCCAATGCCATTTTAATGATGTTATGGGGGAAAGACCAAAAGTTTTTGATCATTCGATCCACGGCCCTTTTTCGCATTCGTGCTGTGAGGGAGAGGAGAGCTTCATCTGCGATCGGTGTCGAAGCTTGAACTTGAGCACTGGTGGCCACAGTCACGAGTGTTGTAGTGGACACCGCCGAGACTGAGGGCTCCACCATTATCAGTGAGGTCTTAGTTGAAGAGGAGATTTTAACTTCAGAGACCGGTCCGATGGTTGTTGAGATTGAAGTTGAAGTCACGATAACCATCGACGCAACCGACACCTCTTCTTCTTGAATTGGTGCTGCTTCTCGAATTGACACCTCTTCATTCTGAACTAGAGCCTCGATAGGGGAGCCCACCTATCGAGTAGTGTGTGGACGAGGTGAGGTAGAGGTCCCCGTATTTATAGATACCGGCAGATTGGTCCATTCGTCAATAGCCTAGGGAGTCATTTCAACTGCAATAAGATTAACGAAAGAAGCGTTAGTTTATATATTGAAATGACCTCCATAAAATTAAAGGTTAACGATTCAAAATACCTGAAGCAGAAGTTGAAACCTCCAAGACCTATTCACGAGGAGGACTTGAGACACCCAAGTCCCCGACAGGAGATTCGGCTTCAAGAGTATGATGAGAATTTGACTCGTTCTCATCATAATCCCGGAAGACGTCATCTACAATGGCATCACTACCACCGGAGTAATCGACATCCTCCTCCTCCTCCTTTTCTTCTGCAGAAGAGACGGTGATTGATGCTCCCGCTGTTCCTGCGTTAAGATTGTAATAAATATTAGGCGGTCATATTCAAAATTGATAATTAAAGAGGAGTAAAAGAATGAATACCTTTCGAAATAATTGGTTGAGTACTTTGAGCCAATACTTGTTGATCAGCAACGAGCATAAATGCCACCTCCTCCAATGTTGATGGGATTAGTTCCGTTGCAACGACAAAAGCTGGTAGGATGGCCTCGGTAGCTAAGGGGGTTGAGACAACAGATGTAACCACCCCTAAACTAGGCTCGAGAACAGTTGCCGCTTGGCCTTCCCCCACTTCCGTAATCATCGCCACTTCATCGTAGCTGGCTTTATTGGTCACCTCCTCTTTAGAAGGGCCAACCTCCATCTCCCATTGGCGTTTTGTCGAAACCGAGAGATCAGGAGCGAAGGTGGGCATCTACAGGTATTCCACAATAGGGCCCTTGAGTCGCTCTAAAAGTGCCCCCACCCTGGCCAACTCCATGGCCACTTCTTGTTCTCCATAGGGGTCGAGCTGGGAGGGAGCGTAATGAGTTTGGAACCCCACTCCCGAGAAGTCATACAGTCCCTCATAACTTCCAATCTCTTCAAAAGGAGCCTCTTCAGACGCCTCGACTTGTTGATGCTCTCCATGCCTCGACGCCTGGGGGCTTCATCTGATCGACACCTCTACACCGTCAGACAAGACTCATAAGGCTTGAAGCCTTCTGGAATTGCGCTCATGCTCCGATACCACTTACAATATGTTAGTGTTTGTCGGAGTGGGTGGTCCTTGAGCGGCAAAGAGAAATATGTGTTGTTACACCTCGCTTGAGTCCAAAACTAGCCCCGCACTCCATCGATCAAACCCCCTTTGTAGCTCAATCGAGGGTTTGTATTTCCCACATACACTTGGTCATACCCGAATTGACGGGCAAATCGACAGGGGAGATAGGGCTCCATATGGCAGACTGAACCTATCCGGAAGATGTGATAGCCCAGACGAATATTGACGAGCCAACGAAACTACCTAAGATCCGCTGTATGGTCCCCCCCCCCCCGTTGGCAAAGCGTCAGCAGAGATTCGGCTCAAAAAAACAAAAAAAAAAAAAAAAAAAAAAAAAAAAAAAAAAAAAAAAAAATAAAATATCCTATGTCAAAAAAGTACATAAAGCATCGGTAGAAGTTATAATTGCTGAAGAAAGACAAGGTTTTCCTCATATCCACGATGTTCCTGTATTTCCACGATAACTTCTCCAGCCGTTGAACGAAGGGAATCAGCTTCCCTTCTTAATGTGCGGTAGGCGCACTCATCAAGCACTCACAGTGCTATACAAACCATGTCATTAGGTAGGTGTATGGCAGGCTGACACCGGGATTCGGAATCTAAGCCACTTCTTCTTCCCCCTCTTCTTCGACGTACGATACTTTGCAAAATTGTCTCGTTAACGTACGAAACCCGCTTCGGATGCATGCTACCATAGCTGGCACCAGTGCATAAGATTGCCCGTAAGCCAAATGGACAGTGAGATAGACAACCTCTACCGGGATCGCCTCAAAAAAGTGTGTGGGAACCACACATCTTTTCAGCCATAACATGAGGTACCCGACAAGCAGGGTCTTAGTTGATATCGGGGTCTTAGCTTGATAGTGGAATGATTGAATGGTTGTTCCCACCTTGAACCCTCCTTCATCATGTTCGAGGGTTTCTAAGACCTTACCCCCGATTGTTCTCTTCTCCACCTCCACCTGATCATAAGAGTTTAACAGCAAGATCAACATATTCTTGTCGTCGGTGTTCTGAAACAGGTAATCAACCTAATTTTTGTGGCTGATTCCCAGTGTCCTTTTCTTTTTGCCCTTGTGATCCACTGATCCATTGGTATGCAGACAAATATGGTTATGGAAGAGCAGTTCCCATAGAGTCTCACCACTTGGGGTAGCTTTTCGGGGAGATATTTGATCTCTCGTTGGCCAGGGACGTACTCCTCATACGGGAACTCCCCTATCGGCAATCCCGATACTTCATACATTTCATGAATTCCAAGCCTAACTCATCATTTGGAGTAAAGAACGTACCGCTTTCAAAGTAGTAGAGTTCCTATATGCTTTAGAACTATGGTGCGTTAATCTTTAGGCCAAATTGTGTGGCCCTGATGGCAGAATACAATTCCGTACCCTGCGGGTCAGAGTTCTCCTCCAATATAAACTCCGTGATCTTAGGCCACCAAAGGCTATTCCCGGGTGCGGAGTGAATCCACCCAGGAGCTCTGAAGTCTTTAGGAGGAAATTGCCCCCCGGCATTAAAGAAGCAATGGTGAAAAGTCTCCACCATCGTAGCTGTCTCTCCCATAGGCAAGTCACTCTGCAACAAGCCAGGGTGTAGAACGGTGATGCACTTGCTAGAATTGACAATGCCGAATCCAGTTGTTGAGCCTGTGAAGATTCCAAAGGTGACCCCATCTTGATTCGGAGTCAGGTCCTAATTCATCACTCTCGGTACAGAGAGTGATTGCGGCTCAATGATGGAGAATCCCCTCATCATGCTAGGGATGGAATAGCGGACACCATCCATAATACGAAACCATCTTCTGTCACCCAGAAGCAAACTTGTTAGGTCATCCCTCACGTCGCCAAAAAGAAAATCTGGTTTCTTCATCTCCTTACACTGAGAGTCCATCATCGCAACGTCAGAGATCAACTCATGTAGGGTCAAGTAATGACCCTCAGAAACCCTCTGTTTCAACTCTGTTGGGCTATCTGCAGCAAACACGGGTACATGCTCAAGGAGGGGGAACCTGGCAGGAACAGATAGCTCACAGTACCTGGCAAGAAAGAATGGCAATGACTCTCGGAAGAGCCTCATCAAAATAAGCCAACTGCAGCAAAAAAAAATGAAATGGAGTTAGAAATTTTTGACACAAAATCAAAAACTTTGCTTAGTCCTTAAAACAGGTGGACTACAATGTGCAGGCAAGCTCCATTATGCTGGCGAGCTAACAAAGCTCGCCTGATACAATAAACTTTGCATGCTAACGAACTTCGCCTGATAACCAGAGCTCGCCTGACAAGAAGAGCTCATCTGACAAACCATTTCTCGCCAGACTGAGCAGAGCTCGCCTGATAGCAAAGCACGTCTGATAGGATGAAGCTCGCCCAACAAGCAGAGCTCACCAAACTGAACAAAGCTCTTCTGAACAACAGAGCTCGCCTGAGTAGATGAAGCTTGCCAGAAGATGAACAACTCCTGTTCATCTCCTCAGAGCAGTCCATGGGTCTTAAACCTACCTGAAGGTGATGGCGACACGCCGACGGTAGTGGTGGCGCCAGAGGTGGCGGAAGAGGAAGCCTTCTTCTTTCCCTTTTGAAGTGAGTACTTTGGTTCTTGGTGCCATTTCAACTCGATAAAGAGGTGAAGGAGTTTGAAAGTCTGTTCCCTTAGAGAGCTTTCGCTAAATAAATTTTATGTTTGCGGGAGTCCTCCATGAGGAGGACGAAGCCCATTTATAGGCAGCAAACCAACGGTTGAGATTTGATATCTCAACCGAAGCGACGGTTCAGATTGGTCAAAATGGTTCAGATTCGACAGTTCGAATCGAACGACCATGATCAATCTTTGAATCAAATAGTTCGGATTCATTATCCAAGCGACTAGACGCTTCAGATTCAAATTAGTGGTTGAGATCAAAGTTTTTGAAATGAACAACCATGATCTCTCGTCAAAATAACGATTGAGACTCAAGATCCAACCGAAGCAACGGCTCAAATTGAGTATTTGAAAATGAGGATGCCCTGTCAGATAGCATTTATGGCGATCTGACTTGCCATCGCCGCCTTAGCTTGTAGACGCTAAGCCTCGCCTACAAGCACGTGGCTCGCTTGCCACTATTTGGACCTCGCTTGTAGTTGTCTGACTCGCCCGCAAGCACGTGACTCGCCCGCAAGCACGTGACTCGCCCGCAAGCACGTGGCTCGCCTGTTATTGCTTGGAGCTCACCTACAGACTCAAGCTCGCCTATGATGCTAAGTTCTCCTGAACACTTGGCTCGCCAAACTTCATTGAGCTCGCCTGAAAAGCTCAACTCAACCAAAGTGATCGAATTCGCCAGCAAGGCACCTGACTTCGCCTGAACCAATGAACAATGATCATTTTCATTCAAAGTATTCTAGACCCTATGCAACCTGGTTCAGGATTGAAAACTTTGAAGGTGGTTTTGTAGGTAATAAATATCACCTTTATCCCAAAATTTAGAAGTTCACCTGCAAGACTTCGCCTACGTGCTCAAGATCGCAAGAACAAAGCCCTTTTGGCTTGTTCGCCTGCATCAAACAAGCTAAGTCAAGCTCTCCTGAACGCTTGACTTCGCAGGTAAAGCAGAGTTTGCCTACGTAGTGGAATTCACCCAGAAAGAACTGAGCTGGCCTGAATGCCTAGCTCGCCTGCACAAGCTAAGCTCGCCTGTAGGAGGTTCGCCCGCATAAACCAAGATCGCCAATAGGGTTTAAGATTGCCTGCAACCTCACCTGTTCGCCTAGCTTGCTTGCAAGCTCGATTGAGCATTCAACCCACACGCTAGCTCACCTAGCTTGCCTGCTAGCTTGCCTGAGTGATTAAAACAACTTCCCACGATTTGAGGGATTTATGTATGGTTCTCCTCAGCTATAGTTATGGGAATAGTCACTTCCCACAATTTAAGAGAATGATTATGGTCCTCCTCAACTATAATTGTGTGAATGGTCACTTCTCACAATTTAAGGGATTGGTAATGACTCTCCTTAGCTATAAATAGCCATATTTGGCTACAAGAGATCATCTTTAAAATCGCATTATTGGCACCTTGCTGGAACTCTTTTGGCAACAGGTCTTTTGGGAGATAAAAGAACTGAATTTTACCTCTTGACCATTCGGCCTTGATTCCAAGCTCGGGTGATCAAACTCTTCATCTCAAGTTTCAGCCACGCGCTGAAACTTGCTCATAATATCGTTCAAATCATCCAAGGGAAGCAAACTTGGCACGAGTATCGAGGGAGGCATTCTATCGCTAACAAAGAACCCACGTTAAACAAGGAAAGATCGAATATATTCTCTTCACTTCTGTGTAAAAAGTTATTTATTGATTTGTAATACAATTTTAATTAATACAAATTTAGAATCAAATTTTACGACCTACATTAACTCCCCTTAAATGGGTGAGCTAGTGGTCATAAAATGCTTCCTTAAAAATAGCTTTTGAGAATGGTTATCGGCAAGGTTCGCCAATAATGGTCATGAGAAAGGTTCGCCAATAATGGCTATGGATGAGGTTCACCAATAATGACCATAGGCGAAGTTCGTCAATAATGAGTATGAGCAAACTTCACCAGAATGTGTGATACGGCCCACATGGGCTATTTGGCAAAACTCGCTGTTATTTAGGCGAATTATGAGCGAACTTCGCTACAAATTTAGAGAGCTTCGCTACAATTTTAGTAAGCTTTGTTGCGGCTTTGGCTTCAGTGAACATCGCTATGACTTCAGTGAATTTTGCTATATGTCCCATGTGGACTATTTGGGAGAAGCTCATTTCAGGCGAACTACGCCTAAAGCTTCACTTAGACTTGGCATTAAAAACGAGCTTCATTATGACTTGGGAGAGCTTCACTATGGCCTGGGTGAGCTCCGCTATGTGCATGTGCCTGGACCACTTCGATCTGGGTGTCCACCTCTTGAGCATGCATTGGGCTTAAGTATCTGACTTGTGCCAAGTGTTGATCTAGGCCTCTCCTATCTTGAGAGATCAATTATGTGTCTAAAATCCTTAGGATATAGATGATCTGACTTGTGCCTGAGTTGATTTGAGAATGACTTTCAACTCGGTCCAGAGTCCAACTTAAAGATGCCTTTCGACTCGACTCAGAATTTAACTTGAGGATTAACTATGACACAGGTCTTCTTTGACTCGAATGAGTAGGGCCAGCATTTAGCATGTAGTCATGTTTGCATGTGACCCGAATGAACTTCGCCATGGCTTATATTTGAGCTCATCTAAAGTGTTTAGTCCATGGGTATTCACTTCTTGGACTCAGACTGAGCATTGATCCAAGAAAGAGTTTTTTCTAATCGTCTACAGCCACTTTTTTAGACCAAGGCGAGGACATTGGATAAAAAGATTCTTAAATATATCAAAGTATTTTTAGAATGACTTTCCTAGGACTATCTTAAAATTATATATCATGTTTCTAAGGTTCACCATTTTATAAACGAGAAAACGTTTCTTAAGAAAAACGGTAATAAATTCATCTAAGATTGAGACAGAATTTGTGGGTAAACTATATATGCATCCATTTTAAGCTTTGTCCTTAATTACAAATAGAATATATCTGAGTTTAATTGCGTCCTCTTGAAATTCTTCAATCTTAATTATGAGATGCTCTTCCTCAAATTAGGATATAAAAATATAGGCATATTTTGATTCATTTTCTAAAATCTTTGGAAGTATATTGATAAAGTGAGGTCTAAGCTCCATTAACATTAGAAAGCTTAATGCAAGATAGGATTACATTTCTAGTTGGATGACACATCTTGAAGAACGAGTGTGCTTGTATTTGCCATTTCTTTAGTTTTAAAAATTGGTTCAATGCAAATTAAGCGATTAGTGCTATCCCTAATCCAAACTTGTGTGCACTAACACAAATAATTTTTGGATTTTTCCTTTTTCTCAAAAACCAATATTAGATTGAACCTCTAAGAAAAGCAAAATTTATTTATTTATTTATTTTTAAGAAAAGCTAAAAGAGCTAAAAGATTAAAGAGAGATTAGAAGAAGGATAAAAGAAAAACCTAACTAAATAAATCAAGAGCAACAACTTTAAACAATTTCCCTTAATTCTAGAGTTAAATCTAACTTAACTAGACCAGCTCCTAACCAAACACTCCTTGAGTTAAAAGATTAAAATTTATTTAGTTAGTTAGCCAGATAGGGATAATACTAGAGGAAGGACAAATACCAATTTAGTCCTTGCGGAGCATTACGTAACCCTTAGACATCAACGAATTAAAGCAAACTTAAATCAATTCACATAGGTATTTCTTGTTCCTTAATGAGCTCGAGTCCTTAGGGCCAACGTGTAATGAGTTCTAGAAGGGTTGAGTTTGTGTAATGAGAAATTAGTGATTTATGAGCTAAGAAAAAGGGTGATGAAATCCCTCAGCTTAAATCTTGATTAGGAGATTTTTCCCTTAAGAATATTTTCAAGTGAGTACTTAAATCAAAATGCTCAAATCACTATAGTAAATTGCTACTAAATGTATGCAATGCAACCCTAAATATTAGAAAACAACAACAAAAGGATGCATAAAGGAAAATATTTTTTAAATTAGAGTCAACTATCAAACAAATGTGAGAAAGAGAGCTTTTATTTGGATTTATTATCTTGTTAGTATTTATGCAAGTAGAGGATGGATTTTATTTGGGTCGGCAAGTAAAATTTTTTATTTATTTTCTATTAGTTCCTACTTTTCATTAATATGAAAAGCCTAACTAGAGGGTGAAATTAAAAATACTAGAAAGAGAACTTATCTTGGTAAGTAAATCTTCTCTATTAACCTTCAATCTTCTCCGTCAAAGTTGTTCCTTCACAATGAAGAACACAAATTAAAAAACCAAAATAGATTTAAATTTTATTTATAAACACATTTCCCAGCAATGGTACCAAAACTTAAGAGGGGCATATAACATGCACAAAAGTTGCTAGAGAACAGCGATCAAATTATAGTATAGTAAATATATCGAACCCACAGAAAGGTGTGTGTTTGGAAATTTCTAAAATTTGATCCTAGAAAAGTATTGGTACGAGTCGCCATGCGAGCACTCTTGATCGCGGAATTATTAAGAGTGGGTAAAGAAGAAAACGACTGAAGAACACAAGAGTGTGCGAGCACTCTTGATCGCGGAATTATTAAGAGTGGGTAAAGAAGAAAACGACTGAAGAACACAAGAGTTATAATTAGGGCGAAGGAAAATACCTTCACACAAGAGTTATAATTAGGGCGAAGGAAAATACCTTCTCTAGATTATGAGAATCAATTGGATTTATAAATCTCTCTCTCACAATCTCTCTAGATCAAAGAACAACCTCCCTGATCTCTATTCTGATTATAATCTGAGTTCTAAACCCTAGAAAAGTCGTGTTTCTATTTATACTAAACAGAAATCCTAACTGGAGCAGGAAACAGACCCAGTCCCGGAACCGCTACGCGGTCGACCGCAGTGCCCAAGGCAGTCGACCGGTCAGAACGTCGAAAACTGGAAAAATCAATTACAGTGTTTCCGGTCGACCGCAGCGCCATCATCGGTCGACCGCTCTCAGTCCCGAGATATAGTCTGGGTCTGTGCACTAAGCAGTCGACCGCCGTGACCAAGCCGGTCGACCGGCCAGAGTCCAACTGTAATTCCTGCAGTTTTGATGAATCCTTCGACTTCGTCGCCTCCTATGACCTCGTCCACGACCCCTCTACTCTATTCTCTAGATACCATGAGAATCATCTATACTCAAGCTCCCATGAGGATCGCTAAGCTCCCGAAAAGAAGATACACCCGTATCATGGGTCCCCCCTTTAGGAACTTGAAGTCCCATTCAAGTTAGAACTTTAGCTGAGGGAACTCGCGAGCCCCTCCTTCTCTGTTGAACCACTTGGCCTTGCTAGGGACCTGACCTTGACGTCCAATGAGAAACGACTCCCCTCGTCTTGGTCGTTTTCCGTTCCAAAATGCAATCTTCTTTCGGTGGCTCCTCTCTATCAAACCACAAGTCTTCAACATGCGGTAAGATCATCTTGTCATCACCTTCATCATCCAATAATGGAGGCTCAAACAACTTCAAGTACTCGGCATTGATCACCGAATACATGCCTAAGTAAGGCGGCAAATCCAGCCTAAAAGCGTTGTCGCCAATCTGATCGAGAATCCGAAACGGACCATAACGAATAGGCTTCAACTTCTTCCCTTCTCCTTTGAGCCTCTCCTTACTCAATTTTAGCCATACCATATCGCCTTTGCCAAAATTACAAGGAACCCGATGTTGGTCATGCTTCGCCTTGTACTTAGCTTATGATTTCTTCAATTGATCTTCAACCGTGGCATGAATATTTGCAATCTTCTCGAGAAATCGCTGAGCACGTTGTCTTTCACTCCCCTCCTGTGCCGTCCACTGTGGTTTCACTTGAAAACACAAGATCGAACGGGCTCGGCGGTAAAAATCCATAACAAGTCTCAAATGGTGACTTTCCGGAAGATCCATGAATTGCCCGATTAAAAGCAAACTGCAAATATGGTAAACTCTCATCCCAAGTCTTAGGATGCCTGGAATTATACCCCCGCAACATATGCACCATAGTCCGGTTGACTACCTCCATTTGTCCGTCGGTTTGTGGATGAAAGGCCGTGCTCTTCTTTAATTTAGTGTCCATCAAACTCCACAAAGAATCCCAAAAATACCCGAGAAAACGGCTATCCTGATCCGAAATAATCGAGATCGGCAACCCAAAGTGCTTCCACACATGCTCAAAGAACAATTGTGCAGCACCCGCTCCCGTCACGGTCTTCTTACAAGGAATCAATATCACCATCTTGCTGAATCGGTCCACCACAACGTACAAATAGTCATGCCCGCGCTTCGTAGTCGGCAACCCTCCTAGAAAATCCATAGAAATGCTCTCCTACGGCCTAGAAGGAACCGGTAATGGTAGGTAAAATCCCCTCTTTCTGTTAGAAGGCTTCGAAATACAACATAACTTACACCCTTCAACATACTTGGTCACATCATCAAGCATCCGTGGCCAAAACACATGTCGCCTTAGATTGAGAAGCGTTTTCTGAATGCCAAAATGCCCTTGCACACGCGAGGTATGCGCTTCCCGAATCCACTGCAACCTATCACCATCTTCCGGAATGCATAGTGATGTCCCACGATACAACAAGCCATCTTCTCCAAGTGCATACTCTCCCTTTCGACTAGCCTTCGCCTGCTCAAACACACTACCGAAGTCCCTACTGGATGCATACAGACCTTATCGGCGGATGAGATAACATATCGGCCAACTTGTTCGTCGCCCCCTTCTTGTACCTAATAATAATGTTGAAAGCCATCAAATAGGACATCCACTTCTTGTGCCGTGCCTGCTGTAGCTTTGTCTGGGCATGTAAGAACTCCAACGGCTTGTGATCCGAATGCACGACCACCTCCTTCCCTAACAAGTACACCCTCCAATGCTTAATTGCTTGATTTAGTGCATAGAACTCCTTGTCATAGGTTGGGTAGTTCGCAATAGCACCCGAAAACTTCTCAGAGTAGTATTCCACCGGTTTCCCATCCTGAATCAACACCGCGCCCATCGCATAATTAGACGCGTCAGTCTCTACCTCGAAAGTCCGCTGTAAATTCGGCAACGCCAACACCGGTGCCTTTGAGATCTTCCTTTTTAGCAACTGAAAAGCCTCCTCATGCGTCCTTCCCCACTCAAACTGAACTTTAGCCTTTGTGAGGCTATGTAATGGTGCCGCATAAGCCGAAAAATGTCGAATGAACTTGCGCAAATACTGGCAAGCCCCCATGAAGCTCCTCACCTCAGTCACTGTCTTCGGCGTCGGCCACTTTGTGATCACCTCCACATTGCCTGGATCTATCCTCCGCTGGCCCTTCCCTACGATAAAGCCGAGATACCAACTCGTCCTTCCCGAACTCGCACTTTTTCCCGTTGAGCTTCAGCTGTCCGTCCTGCAACACTTCAAATACCTTCTCAACATGAACGAGATGCTCCTCCCAAGTCCTGCTGTACACCAAGATATCATCAAGGTAAACTATCACAAAATCCTCTATAAAGGGTCGCAAC
This sequence comes from Asparagus officinalis, assembly GCF_001876935.1. Taxonomy (NCBI): domain Eukaryota; kingdom Viridiplantae; phylum Streptophyta; class Magnoliopsida; order Asparagales; family Asparagaceae; genus Asparagus; species Asparagus officinalis. The sequence continues at coordinate 79,840,189 of NC_033796.1, forward strand.
AAATCATTCATAAGCCTCATAAAGGTAGCCGGAGCATTGCACAATCCAAACAGCATCACCAACCACTCGAACAGGCCTTGCTTGGTCTTGAACGCAGTCTTCCAAGTGTCTTCCTCCCGAATCCTCACCTGATGGTAACCAGACTTCAAATCCAGCTTCGTGAAAAACCTCGCTCCCTCCAACTGGTCCATAAGATCATCGATCCGCGGTAATGGGTAGCGATTCTTGATGGTTATCTTGTTGAGCACCCTGTAATCCATACACATGCGCCAGCCTCCATCCTTTTTGGGCACCAACAACACGGGTGACCCGCAAGGTGAACAACTCGGCATAATCACTCCCGCCTCCAAGAGCTCCTAAACCTGCTTCTTGATCTCCTCGGACTCCAGTACTGATGTGCGGTATAGGCCTATGTTAGGTAAGGAACTCTCCCCGGTCAACATAATCTCATGCTCTACACCTCGACGTGGTGGTAGTCCCGTGATCTCCGAAAACAAGTCCGCATACTTGACCTTCAACCTGTCAAGATCTCCCTCCTAGCGCTTGCTCAAGGTGGACAAGCACATCCTACTCAGCTGCTCTTCATATGGCCGAATGAACAATAAAATGAACTTCCTGCCTACGTTCACCAACCTCTTAGCCTGAGTCACTGTCACCAAGCTCGTCTCCTGTGGAAGAGATGCTAAACGAAAAATGAATTGCTCGCCATCCTTATTGAACGTGTACTTTTGGGCTCGCCGATCATATACTTCGTATCTATCCCACAAATAAGGATTGCCCAAAATAACTTGGCAAACATCCAACGGAACCACGTCGCATGTGACCTCGTCAATATACGACTCATGGAGTGCAAATCTGAATGAACACTGGTTCACCACACTCAATCCCGCCTCCTTCTGAATCCACCCTAATGGATAGGGCTTCGGATGCTTCACCGTCTTCAATCCCAGCTTCTGTACTAATGCCTCAGATATCAGATTTTTCTGACTCCCTGGATCTACAATAGCATCCACTAAACTGGTCTTGACCTGCAATTTCAGAACAAAGAGCTGCTCCCTCGGGTCGTCATCTTCTTTGGTGGCCTGCTTCCCCGCCATAAGGTTGAGACTGCTATTGGGTTCGGTCATCCCGGGAACCTCCTTCGGACCCTGTGCTATCACGTACGCCTTCTTCTTCAATCCTTTTGGCTTCAGATGAGGATACTTATCCCAACAACGATCAGTCACATGCCCTGTCTTCTTGCAGTGATTACATGTCAATCCTGCTTTCCCCGAGTCAACCTTCTTCTTCTCATCCTTAGACTGAGAGCCACCCGTCTTGCTCCCCGATGGTTTGGAATCCCCCTTTGTCTCAATGCCCTTCTTCTGCCGGCCCTCAATGGCAATGGCCTTCACGCTCGCCTCTGCGATTGTCTCTACTGAAAACAACTTCATCTCCTTCCGGATGTAATCATTCAGACCCGCCATGTACTTCATGAAGATGGGGTACTCGGACGTTGCGATGTTTAGGACCATTGCCTGTTGCTGGAACTCCGTCGTGTACTCTTGAACGGTCTGATTAAATTTTTGGCGCGAGCCATACCACTTGTACCAACGCTCCTCAAGAAACCCTACTGGATAAAATTGCTTCCGAAGTAGCTCCTTGAACTTGTTCCACGACGTCACTTTCTTCTCCTGTTTGCAATAGGATTTCCACCACGTCAACGCGTGCCCTGAAAGCTTCAATGTCGCGAACACTATTTTCTCCTTGGACGAATATCCATAGAGAGTGAAGTACATCTCCATGCGTTCGATCCAATCATCAAGCTTCTCCACATTGATACTCCCATCATAAACAGGAATCTCAACCTTGAAGTCAATTTTCAGATTCTGGTAATGATTCTTACCCCCTTGATGTCCAGCAGTCTTTACAATCTCAGTCTCCCCCTCTGAATCAGCTTTCTCGCTCTCCTCATCGGATTCGAATAGTCCCTTCTTACCCTTCGAAGAAGATTCCTCCTTTTTGTCTCCTTCGTTGATGAGGCCCACGAGTTGGGTAAGAGTCGTCCCGATCGTCTCAATCTGCTTCTCCATGGCATCAAGTCTTGTTGAATTATCTGCTTCAGACATCTTCTCCTTCCTTAATTTCTGGACCGTATTATCGATGATAACATCTGTGATGGGAAGAGGGAAATCATCTTTTGGGTAGGCAGTGTTAAGATGTTACGAGTCGCCGTGCGAGCACTCTTGATCATGGAATTATCAAGAGTGGGCAAAGAAGAAAACGACTGAAGAACACAAGAGTTATAATTAGGGCGAAGGAAAATACCCTTCTCTAGATTATGAGAATCAATTGGATTTACAAATCTCTCTCTCACAATCTCTCTAGATCAAAGAATAACCTCCCTGATCTCTTTTCTGATTACAATCTGAGTTCTAAACTCTAGAAAAGCCGTGTTTCTATTTATACTAAACAGAAATCCCAACTGGAGTAGGAAACAGACCCAGGCCCGGAACCGCTACTATTTATACTAAACAGAAATCCCAACTGGAGTAGGAAACAGACCCAGGCCCGGAACCGCTACGCGGTCGACCGCAGTGCCCAAGGCGGTCGACCGGTCAGAACGTCAAAAACTGGAAAAATCAATTACAGTGTTTCCGGTCGACCGCAGCGCCATCATCGGTCGACCGCTCTCAGTCCCGAGACATAGTCTGGGTCTGTGCACTAAGCGGTCGACCGCCGTGACCAAGCCGGTCGACCGGCCAGAGTCCAACTGTAATTCCTGCAGTTTTGATGAATCCTTCGACTTCGTCGCCTCCTATGACCTCGTCCACGACTCCTCTACTCTATTCTCAAGATACCATGAGAATCATCTATCCTCAAGCTCCCATGAGGATCGCTAAGCTCCCGAAAAGAAGATACACCCGTATCAAGTATGGATAAAAAAAGAGTAAAATAAAATATGTAGAGAGAGTTGTTATATTACAAAAATTAAAAGTAAAGACAAGCGTGGGGAAGAGGAAAATAAAGACACAAATAAACGAATAACAAAAAGAAAAAAGAATAAAAAACAAATCAGAAAAAAAGAGAGAGAGAGGAGAAGAAAGAGGGAGAAGAGAAAAGTCAACGAAAAAAATCAAGAAGAGGGGAATCAAGCGATGAGAGAAAATTTTAATCAAGAAAGATTGAGAGAAAACAAGTAGAGAAGCTTATGAATTAATAAGCATAACCTATCAAATCACTTAAAGAAATTATCATCGAGCAAAACATTAATCTATCAAATTATCATCCAAGAAAGATATTTCATTCAATAAAAGAACAGACAACTAGATAGTAATTCTAGAATTCATAAGTGTAACGTATCAAACCTCTCAAGATAAGTATATATTATTAAATTCTTCTTCTACTAATTAGTTCTCTAGTTGATTATCCCAAATATAATCTTTTAAGCATAAAGAGAGCACTACATAAACCATAAAAGAAATTAAAGTAGTTTTATATAATCCTAGATATTCTAAAGAGATTAGTTACGTGTATTATGTAAAAAGAAAATAAACTTTAGATTATGACGCATTAAAGTAAAGAGAAGGAAAGAAAGAAAGGAGGAAAAATTAATTACAAGCAATAAAAGGACGAAATAGAAAATCAAAATAAGAAAGGAAATAAATCTATTCAATCAAAATAAGAAAGGAAATAAATCTATTCTATAAGCATGAAGAAAATTTACACTACAAAGAAAATAAAATCCTAAAACATGCACTTTTAAAATAAAAAATAAAAATAGAAAATGAAAACTTACATTGTAAGGAGTTGGTTAGTTGTGAACAAACCTTCATCTTCACTTCATCAGAGAAGAATAAAAATTAATGAAGAGAAAATGAAATTTTTATTTATTATAAATAAAAGTTTATAATTTTGGAAGGTCTTCTGAATTAATAGTAACTCTCCTCTCCAAATAAAGTTTTTATAAAAATTTTCACTCCCAATCCCCTCACTCTCTACCCCTATTTATAGCCTACTGCAATCAACAAAAGTCGTTGGATTAGCCTTAAGCTCGAAAAAATTAATTTCAACCATTAACTGATTCTATTAGAAACTAATCGGTTAGCCAATCAATTAGCTAATTGATTAGCCAATCGATTGGTTAATCGTTTGGTTCCTAAGAGAATAAGATTTTTTTTTGTTAACTTGTTGAGCTGATTTTTGCTTGATCTCTTTGGCTTTTTGGCTTGATCTTTGGGCTTTAGTATGAGCTCAATAAAAAGTTAAAAATAAAAGAATTTGAGTTCTTTTGGGCTCTTATTCATAAATTCTCTACTACTTGCAAATTAAAATAAAAATACTTTATTGGTAGATATTTTATTCAAAATAAAATAAATAATGAGGGCATGAAAGTATAATAAAATATAATAATTAGGTTTATTGTAAAAGGAGAAGAAAGCGGTCAAGAAGATGATGAAAAAGAGGAAGCAAAAGGACAGAGTACTCTTGTGAGGATTTTAAGGGAAAGATTATTATTCTTATGTGGATTTATAAGAAGCCAGAGTTATTACTCTTGTGAGGTGGTAACCAGGGGAAAGTGTTTATGTATTATTCTTCTTAATAAAGAAATCTCTGCCTTCTTCGGTAGACACAGGCAAATTACTGAACCATGTAAAATCTTCTTGTTTGCATTAATTATTGTTTGTTTTTAATTTTTTCACCACGAAGTTAACATTTTTAGCAACATCCTAAAATTTAAAGTCTTTATTCGGGATCTAAAGTTGAGTGGATTCCTAACAACTTGATTCTAATTGACATTAAGTTTTATCAAAGCATTTGCTGAGAGAAGTATATTTTTAGATCAACTATTTTTTAGAGCTTTAAATTTTTTTGGGATTCCCATAAAATAAAAATATTTCACATTTAACTCGTAAAAGCTAGAACTCTCGTATGCCTTTATTAACTCCACCAACCCAATTTAGTTCCTTTATGTTTATGGATAATTTCACATAACCTCCTCAAAACTCTCGTATGCCTTTATGTATGCCTTAAATTTCAGGATTTTCTCTCTCTAAAAATTTTTATTTTTTAAAAATTACATGTATGAGGTCCATTAAGAGAAGTTCAAAGTTTAGAGAGTTTTGTGAGAATCTCAACTTTTAAGGGGTTATGTGATATAAATAGAGTTCATGAGGGTTATGTGAGAAGCCCCCCAAAGGTCATGGGATTATATGAAATGGGCTCCATTTCTAAAAGACTAAACTCTATAACATCCATAAAAGCAAAAGAATAGTAGGAACGCTTTACATTACAGTATTTATAACATTTTATACTTACATATTGTATTCTTTGATCTTTTTTCTTATTTATATATTGCATCGACCAAACACATATTTATATGAAAAGTTACTAAATGCAAATTTGAGTTAGAATGGAAGTTCGAATGGGATAAACATTCTAATATAAATTAAAGAAATCAGACTCGTCCATGTAAGCATAAGCATTACACTCGTAATTATTATACAAAATTAGCATAATAAAAATATTATATTACTGAAGTCATTAATATTATATCCGTACGATTGATGTGCACAATTAATTACTTTGAAAGTGGTCCGGGAACCATCAATCTTCTACTAACCTAAATGATTTTCTACAAATAAAGGATTTCCCGCCAATTCATGCTGATGATGCCTCGAAACAAAATGTACTGCACCCCTTGTCCACGATGTAGTTGATTGAAGTTGAAGTGCTCACTGCTTCTATTAGGTGTTACAAATGAAATAAGGCCGTAAATATTAAAGTTGTTGGCCTTGAGGTATTAGTTTATTGATTTTTATAGTAATGGCAGTGTTACCATCTAATAAGGGTTAACTATAGAAAACCCTCCATGAACTGCGGAGGAGTTGTAAACCCCATCAACTTGTTCCATTAGAATACACCCCTCTAAACTTTGGAGTTATTGCACATAATCCTCAAGAACTGTTTTACTTCACTAAATCTTATCTAAAAATTTGTCTTTTAATCATCATATTGGCACCATCAATTCTGGACATGTCACCGGCAAGCACAAAACAAAAAAAGAAGACAAAAAATTTCTTCTTAGTCCTAAAAAACTATTTTTTATTAAAAAGAAAAAATAATTTCTTGAGACTAAGAAATTATTTTCATCTTTTTTTGACACATGCTTACCACATGAGATGTTAGAATTGATGGTATTAGTTTGGAGATTAAATGAGAAACTTTATGTGAAATTGAGCGAAATAAAACAGTTCATGATGGTTATGTGCGACAACTCCTAAAGTTCAGTAGGGTTTAGCGTAATTAAAAAATTGATAGGGGTTTAATGTAAGTCCCCAAAATTTCACGGGGGTTTTCTGTAATTTATCCTAG
>NC_033796.1:79846551-79851869 GCF_001876935.1 Asparagus officinalis
AAGGATTATGATATGTTAGCTCTTGTATTACAACAACATGCACAAAACAAGTTCCTTTTCTCTTAAAATTTTTATAACGATAAATTAGATTGCGTTATTATAAAATGATACTAGTGAAGTTTTCAATAGCGAGACAAAATCAAGATCAAGGTTTTTTTTGGAGCTAAAAACAAGGGAAACCTCCCGGTTCATTTCACTAATATATCATAAGAGACAAAATAAAAAGGATACGAGTATCCAACAAGAGATCCAATTGAATTGATTACTTTCAAAAACTAGGGATACGTATGACTGTATGAGACTTTCTCCCACAGATACTAATAGGGTCCAAAGCCAGCATAATACATTAACTCATAAAAGTTATAAGGTAAAAAAGATAGCAAAAAATTGCATAAAGCAGATTACTGGTCCAGAAGTACGTACATCGTTCGGGAGAGAAGAGAAAGAACAATAAAGAAAAGAAAGAAGATTAACAAAAGAAACTTGAGGGACTTCTATACTAAATCAGCAATGGAGCTCTTCTATGCCCTCATCCCCTTCTGTCTGCTTCTCATGTTTTGAGTGTGCTTCCAGTGCTAGGCTTTTAAAGATGAAGTAGATTTTTCTAGAATTTAGTTGTTGAATATGGTCAAAAAATTAATGAAAATAATAAATCCCTAAAAAGAATTAAAAAGGGTGTGCGTGATAGGCTCGGGAAAACTCTTAACGTCTTTAAATTTGTATTCTCCGGGACTTGAACCTAAATTGCTTTGATACCAACTTGAAATCCCTGATTAGTTACACCAAAATTTTAAAATTTTCCTGAGGGTTATTAATTTTTGTGTTCTAACAAAACCGAACTGCCAGCAGTAGAACTGGCTGCACGCCGATTGGTCGATTGGTTGAGTGTGAAGTAGTTTTTCAGAATATTGATCTAATTAGGTTACTGATAGTTTAAAGTTCATACGGAAATTAGAGATTCCATTGGATCCAAATACAAAATATTGAGAATAGAAAAACACAAATGAAAAGAAAGAGTGGAGGAAGAAGATTCTCTAGATTGAGTTCATCCCGTTTAAACATATCTGTTACAAAAATATTTGTTTATAGATTTATGTATTAGAAACAGAAATATTGTTCCACAGAAAAGATGTATTTCTATTTTTTCCATTTCAGAAAGAATAGGAATACATTTTTTCCCTGGAATATTATTTAAGTTTAAAAATCAGTTGCAATTTGTTTTTTTTTTTTGTCAATGAAAATTTCATTCATCTTCCAAATTTGAAAGTTTCTATACATCAACTTCTCAGTAGAACTGAGATTACACTGATAGCTAGCAGCTTACAATCTCAGGTAGTTATAAGGTACAAATCCATCCTTGTTATCTGTCGAGAAAGATCCATTGAGTATGGTAGTAAGAATGATGAACTTAATCTCCTTGAACAATTGCACAGCAGGCTTCACTTCTTGCTTGAAGATTCTAGTGTTCCTTTTACACCAGATGCTATAAATTGTTGCAGTGAGAGCCATTTTCTTAACTTTTTGTTTAAAGTCATTCCCCCTCAATCTTAAACAATACCAGTTCATGATCAGGTCCCAATTACAAGACCTCCACCTGAATTGTAACCAGTCCATGATCAGGAGGCAAACTTCTCTTGAATATTGACACTCAAAGAAGAGATGATTCCTGCTCTCATTGCCAGTGCACCAGCAACAACTATTATCATTCACAATTCTCCTTTGATCAATCTATTTTTGTGAGAAAACGATCATGAGCTGCTAGCCAACTAACAAAAGAATGTCTGGGTAGGCATGATATCTCCCACACAGACTTATACCATGGCACTTCAGAGGTAGCAGGGGATAGGGCAGAACACAACACAGAAAGTTGAATTTTAGAATTCCTGAAACATCTTTGAATTAGTTGTATCAAGTTGTCAGCATCACCATAAGTTCTCAGAGCTTTATCCCTAACTCAGTTGCAATTTGTTGGTGTCCCTCATATGGACAATTGTATTGGGATTGTGTCTTTGATTCTTTGTATAACTTCATAAGAATTAGATAGGGTTAGAGATCTATCATAATTAGAAGATTGTGTCTCATCATGATTAGGCGATAGAATCCTATTCTAATTAGGAAGTTTAGCTAGAGATAGGAGATTGGGTCTCATCATGATTAGGCGATTGAATCCTATTCTAATTAGAAAGTTAGGCTAGAGATAGGATTTTTGGTTTTTTATATATATTCTTCTATTTTTGGAGGAAAAACCAAGCAAAAGAGAGAGCCAATATTCTTGTAATCTAGGGTTAGCAGAGGGCATAGCCTGATTTAGGAATATTATGTGAGAGACGAGGGTTTCATAGTCTTTGTCCGTGTAAAATATTACATCATTGGGAGAGGGTTTCGCTATCTTCGTCCGTTCAAAAGATTGTAAGGAGAGGGCTTTTGAGATAATATGAGAGTTGATTATGTATGTGAGGTTGAGAGATTGAGAGACAAGAGTTTAGTGATTCCTTTTATAGTTCTCCCTTATACATAGTGGATTTTCCATATTGTTGCCTGTGGACGTAGGTCGAAGTTGGTCGACTGAACCACGTAAAACTCGGTGTTCTTTCTTCTTGATTGCAGTTATTTTATATCTAATTGATTGTGAGTTGGCTTCTAAGTTGCTCAATTCATAGTAGACAGAGAGACTAAAATTTCTTAACAAGTGGTATTAGAGCGATGGTGATGGATCTAGGAGCGAGTTCACAAAATAGAAGGAAATATTGTGCAAGATTGAATGTCGGCGTTACAAGAATCAAGATAAAGAAAAAGAAAAAAAAGAAGAAGATTAATTTGACTTCTGATCAAGGGTTTGGAGGTAGATTTCGACGATCCAGGAGTTGATTCCCAGGTTTTGGAGTGCTCTGAACGCGATGGAAGAGTCTAGTTTTTTAGATTATGCTCAGATTGGTAAGAAAGTACTGATAAGTTCTGACGATGGTAACAAACAAATCTGATAGCAGATAGGGATAACAAGCATGTGACGGATGAGACTAGTGTAGAGAATCAAACGTGATTCTAGTAGTAGAGTTGTCAGCATATAATTATTTAGAGTCATCGCAGGAGCAAGAGTTGGTTTGTGTGTAGACTCGAGGAAGACATTGCTAGATTCGGTGGAGCTTACAAGGGGGCATGACCGAGTGATATACGGGGAGATGGAGATGGTGACATTGGACTTGAAGATGATGAACGCTCATATTCGGTCCAAGCCAAATAATGGAGAAGATAGTTGCATCCGACTCATAGTGTGGAGTAGGAGAGGTGCACCGATATAGTTTGAGACGAGTGATGCAGGTGGAGTACGAGGACATCAAGTGGGAGAAGGCTACTATCAAGTTCAATTTGGGAGGAGAAGCATGGTTGATTTACTTATAATGTCAGAGGTGGCGAAGATCTCTTGGTGCACACGAGAGAGATGGAGACGCCACAGTGAGGTAGACGATAGCGAGGGTTACGAGATGTCCCAATGTCCCAGTTAGAGTGCAGGTGCTTCGATTTGAAGTGAAAAAGAAATTGAAGACTCTAGCGGGAGAGGCAAAGTTTTAAGACGACTATGATATATCTTCAAAGAGTTTGGGAATCAAATTCAAGGTGGAGATTAATGGGATTATGTCTTTGATTCTTTGTATAACTTCATGAGAATTAGATAGGGTTAGAGATCTATCATGATTAGGAGATTGGATCTCATCATAATTAGGAGATTGAATCCTATTCTAATTAGGAAGTTAGGCTAGAAATAGGATTTTTGGTTTCCCTATATATTCTTATATTGTTGGAGGAAAAACCAAGCAGAGAAGAGAGCTAATATTCTTGTAATCTAGGGTTAACAAAGGGCGTAACCTGATTTAGGAATATTGTGCGAGAGGCGAGGGTTTCGTAGTCTTTATCCATGCAAAATATTACATCATTGGGAGAGGGTTTCGTAGTATTTGTCTGCTCAAAAGTTTGTAAGGAGAGGGCTTTAGAGATAATATGAGAGTTGATTATGTACGTGAGATTGAGAGATTGAGAGACGATAGTTGAATGGTTCCTTTTGTAGTTATCTCTGATACATAGTGGATTTCTCGTATTGTTGCCCGTGGACGTATGTCGAAGTTGGTCAACTGAACCACGTAAATCTCGGTGTTCTTTCTTCTTGGTTGCAGTTATTTTATATCTTAATGATTGTGGGTTGGCTTCCAAGTTACGCAATTCGTAGTAGGCGGGGAGACTAAAATTTCCCAACAAATTAAAGCTCCACCCCTAAGCTAATCCATTTTCTAACTATATGCTGACGTAGTTTTTATATTTATTCAGAGATCACAAGTATATTGTTGTGTTGCTTTTTTATTTGTGAAGTCAAAATTTTAATTAAATATAATTATTAAGGAAAAAAATCTATTCATCATTAAATTATTAATTTTCATTCATTCATTGGGCTTCACTTTATTATAAATATTTTTTCTTATCAGTGCTTTCCTTTTATAATATTTTCTATAAATTTAATTATATCCAACAATGTTTTTATATATAAATAGCATTTAGTCTAGCTCTTCAATGATCAATGAATATCAAGAGATTTATTTTCTTAGCATGATTCACGATGGCTTGAATCTCCTAGGTCATGAAAAAGAACGTTTAACATGTAAGACTATTGGTAGAATTAATATAAAAGTATAATCATTGATTCTCATCATAACTTTGGATTTTTGGTGTAATGGTTAGGGGAACTAAATTTAAGATGGTATCAGAGCTAGGGTTATTAAACAATATGCGTGTGTTCAGGAGATCAACAATCTAATTGAAGTTCATGATGTTTCACCAACTAAATCACGATCGTGTAGGAAATAGATTCAAAATTCCTTAATATTGAATTTAATTGCAAGTGTAGTTCTAATCCAATTGAAACTTACTAAAATTAAGCGCAATTCAAGTTACGATGGTATTGTTCTAATCTCAATATCAAAGTTCAGTAAAATATAGAGTCAACAGGTCACCCTTCTTACCAATCTTAAATGGAGTAGTAGAAAATTGATAATAGATTAGAGATGTAATTTAAATGATGAACCCAATAATATTCTAATAGTTGAAAATGAAGATTACCTAATAGAATACGTTAGGTTGAATTCACTTGTATTACCTTTGTTGTGAAGGTCAATCGGGTATGTTGATCGAGGCGCTAGTGGAGGTGGGATGTCGGCGTGGAGGGTTGCTGGTTGGCTGCGAGTGACACATAAAGGAGGAGATGTGAATTGAGCGTGGGTGGGCAGTCGTTGTTGATGAGGAGGGGCATTTATCACTTATGAGGAGGAGGA
>NC_033796.1:79851957-79852613 GCF_001876935.1 Asparagus officinalis
ACGATGTTGAAGGGCCAGCGAGAGTTCCTCTAACCATTACACCAAAACTCCGAAGTTATGGTGAGGATCAATGATTATAGTTTTATATTAGTTCTAACAACTATAACTATATAAGAATATAAGATTATAACTCTTAACCTTCCCCTCTATCTTTGAATGTTTTGACATAGTATCGAGGGACCTCTAACAATCTAGAATATTATGTTTATAACTAATAAAAGGTAACTACTTAGTCACTGTAGGCATATAAAATTGCTTATAGGTCCCCTAGCATAGCTCGGCACAAACCGACGAACCAACGAGGCGACGAGATCGACGAATCGCACAGAAGTGACGGAATGCATCCACCCGCGTGCAGAATCAAGCTAATGAGTTGAGGAATCAACGAGTCATCCAACCGAGAGCGGACTCGGACGAATCACGATCGAATCAAGATCAATTTCGGACTCGAACTCAGAAGCGGATTTACTGCCAAATCAGGAATCCAACTTACTGCCAAATCAGATCAACCAATCAGAGTCTCAAGTCAACCAAAACACGGACAAACGAGACAACGGAAAACGACTCGAAAAAGTCGGAAAACACCGCCCGCGGGGGCTCGGCCAAAGCCGAGCCACCTCAAGGTGGATCGGCTTTGGCCGAGCCACCTCAAGGTG
>NC_033796.1:79858634-79887135 GCF_001876935.1 Asparagus officinalis
CCGAGCCACCTCGGGGTGGCTCGGCCAAGGCCGAGCCACCTTGGGGTGGCTCGGCCATGAGCCGAGCCACCCCAAGGTGGCTAGGCACAGTGTCGGCCACCCCGAGGTGGCCGACAGTGGCCCGAGGTGGCCGACAGTGGCCAGAGGTGGCCGACAATTCTCTTTTTGCAGCCACTGTCCTGAGAGCCTATAAATAGGCCTAGAGATGTTCATTTTCAGAGGTCGAACTTTCAAGAGCCGAAACTCTGCCGGATTGAAGAGTGAACTCGGAGCTTGAAGACCAGAAGACTTGCACATTCAGATCTGATCCTCGGCGACCATCCACGTCAGAAAAGGCAGGATCTCGAGAGGAAGAAAGAACAGATCTGAGATCTACACGAGACTACACTCCCGGAGCTGAAGACCAGAGTCTTGCACATTCAGATTGATCCTCGGCCGACCATCCACGTCAGAAAAGGCAGATCTCGGAGGAAGAAAGAAAGATCTAGATCTACACTGAGACTACACTCACAGTTAAGCTTGGTCTAGATCTCGGATCTGAGCGATTATCTTTCTTGGTGGATTAATCCCCTCCCGGCTATTATTCCCTTCGTGGACATTTAAATACCCGCCATACTTCGTGTAGATCCGACCGCGATCTAGATCGCGCGGTGGTCCACGGATTACACCCCGCAGTCGCAAGGATACCACCACTAAGCAAAGCAACCGAAACCAACAGGGAGCTTGCGATCTGATTCACAAGAGGAAAGTTGTAATTTTTATTTTTTTTTTTCTTCGTTGACTTTAGTTGTAACCGGATCTATAAAAGACCGGATCTTTGTAACCCAAGATGACAATCATTTCAATGAAAAAGATGACAGTTTTCCACGCGAACAGTCACCAAGCTTCTTTTCCATTGGGTGATACGTTGGACAAAGACTTGGTGATGTTATTTACGGTGAGTGGGTTTACGTGGGAGTTTATAGTTGGATATGTACAAGCAAGTGGGTTTTTGTGCTTCTTCGTGTGACCATGATAGTGAGATGAACCTAACATATATGTATTATTTATAGCATATATCGTTATAATTAAGGGTGCTTTTAGAGCTAAAAACAAAAGGGTTAGACTCATTAGATAATAGAAAGTGCTGATGAGGAGTGATAGAGATGACACGAAGTAAAACGAAGACAATATATTATATTGGCGTTTACCTCGTATAATGACTCAGCTTCTGTTGTTGTCTAGCTAAGCTAACCCTTAATAGGGTGGAAAAAGAACATTTGATTATTAAGTGGCACACAAAATGTTTTATTTTGATCCATAACAGTGCCTTAACTTTATGCCTTCTTTCTTTCTTTCCATTTCTTTTTTTTTTCGTTTTTATGCCTAATATCTTGGGCTATAACAAGCTAGATGTTAGAATTGGATTAAAAGTATATATATTGTTTTTGAAGTAAAAATAGGGCTAAAAGCCCTATCATTTAAAATATATATAGCTACTGGTAAAAGTTTTACAAAAGAAAATATCTATGTAGAAACAGGCTCCTCCACCAAGTTGGGGGAGACATAATCCTAGATAGATATATGTTAATCAAAATAGGTAGCAGTTCAGGCAGTTGATACAGCCCTCTCTGCCTCTAGCTCTCTCAGACTATGTATCCCATCAAGGGGGATTGGATCTAAAGATCCGCAGTTAGAGAGAACTGAGGCTAACATGTGGTCTGGATGGTGATCGAGAGGGAGAGAGACTGAGCTTGATGAAGAGGATTTACTACGCTTAGCCGATGAAGCCCGAGATCTGGATGCGGCAAGTTGACGGTTGAAGGCTTTGTGCGGAAGGGCCGTCCTCACCTTCGCCTTGGAGACGCTTCTCTTCTTGCGGCCCCCCTGCTAGGTGCTTGAAGCCCGGAGGAATGGAGACTGATTCGCTGTCTGTAGGCGGGATGGGGGAACCCGAAGAGGAGATGGGTCCTGAGTGTGGTGGGATGCCAGGCTGGGACGTACAAACTACATTGGAAGTTCCAATGCCTTGGGCCCGAAGGAATAGAGACCACTGACCCCTATCGACAATCATGTTCTGTCCCTCCCACGGCACATCGATCAAATCGAGGCTATCACGAGGATGACCTAGATTGAGGAGGATAGGTCTAGTAGGAGATCCGCTATAGAACTATCCACAGGGGGGGACTGCAGTGGCCTGGGCTGAGGCAGAGGTTTGGTTAGGAGGAATCGACGGTATTGGTTGCCGCGAGGGGAGCGCATGAGCTTGAGATATGAGTGCTGACAAAACTACAATGGGAAGAGGCTGATCTGCAGTAGGAACAATCCAAGATAAGGGGCTGCTAAAGTGGGGATGGATGAGGATAACAACGATGCTAATTGGGGAGTGGGCGGAACTACGACACTGATGGCTGGCTGGCTCGACTGCTGAACAGTAGCTGAAGTGTTGGCCTCTTTGTTTTAATAATGTTTAACAAACAATTTATCACTAATGTTGTATGTCTAGTATTTGTGTTTTGTATCTATTATAGACAAACAACGAGTTGGAGGATGGATGGAATAGAGCTTCAACGATCATATCCAATGGAGGTTGACGGAATAGTGGAGTGAAGCAATGTACATTCAAGTTAAAGATACAAGTTCAAGCTTCTTCCACAAGTGTACCAAGTCAAGCTTATTGAAGATCAAGATCAAGCTTGGGTAATTTAGTTTAGGTTTATATCTTAATATATAAGTTTTGATTTTCAAGTTTAAATATGAAACAAATACATATTTATATATATACATGTTTGTTTTCATATGGTTAAGTTGTTTTGGTTTAGTTATGTAGATATGAAACAATATATATCTTCATATACACTTTTGTTTGTTTTATATTCTATTGTATTTAGAAAAATATTGTGTTTATGGATTAAAGACTTGTTCACACTATTTTAATATCTTGTATAATATCAACAAATCCATTCTAAAGTGTTTCCAAGTTGTTTGAACTCGTTTTTGGAAAAATCAAGTTTTTTTTGTTCATGTACGTGCATGTGTCCGTGCATGTTTTTACAAAACTGATACGTTTTTATAACTGGGAAATGCGATTTGAAAAATTTCTTTGTTTACATATTTATCTTAATATATACAAACATTTTTCCAAAGTTTACTAATTTTGGAGTTGTTTTGTTATTTTCAATTGAATTTACAAAACCGAGTTTTTAGCAGTTTTTTTAGAAACTATTTATCTATGTTCAAACATTTATTTCTATCAACTGGACAGTGATTTTCTCGAAATTCTTTCTCCATCATGTTCATCTACATGTCAAGAACCTTTCCTCAAAAATTACATAATTTTTGGAGTTGATTTACTATTTTTAATTGATTTTACAAAATCAGATACGCAAATTTCCAGAATCTGTCAAAACCTGAAATTGTTTGTGCACGTTGACTGCCACGGTCGACCATGCTACAGTGTGGTCGACCGTGACAGTCAACCGTCTATAGTACAGAAATTAGTTTATAGTTTTTCTTTGTACGGTCGACCGTGACGGTCGACCGTCAATGTTACCGTTGTACAGTAACGGTAACATTCTGTTTTTTGTTTTTTAGTGGGTTTTTCGGGTTTTTTGAGTTGTTTTCTTCAAGCCTATATATACATACCCCTTTGTCATAACTATTTTCTACCATAAGAGAATGTTTTAAAGAAGTTTTAAAAGTGTTTAAGTTTGGTTTAAGTTTTTTTAAGAAGCTTTTAAGCATTTGGAAGTTTGAGTTTGTGAAATCAATTCCACAAGAGCTTGAGGAGATCATCTATTGAAGTTTGAGCTTCCAACTATTCTCCCTCCACCTCTTGATCTATTGAGAAGTTTTCTAAACTCTTATCTAGCTTTACATTTGCTTAGTTATTTGATTATCATTCTTTAAAGCTAGTTTTTATATTGAGTTTAGATTTGATTATATTATCTCATTGTTACACACACCCACATTGAGCTTATTGTATTTACATTCGTAGTATATTTGGGTTGTGGGATTGTATCATTGAGAGTGAGCTTACATTGTGTCCTCATCTATTGTAGAGAACAAATTATTTATTATATTGTGAGATTGTAAGGTTTTCGGTGAGCTAGAAAACCGAGTGTGTTGTTGTAAAGTTTTCGGTGAGCTAGAAAACCGAGTGAGAGTGTGAGGTGTGAATGTTGATCGGTGAGCATTGAAAACCAATATTGTGAGGTGTAATTGTTATTCGGGTGAGCGTAGAAAATCCGGTTGTGATAGTAGATTTCTCCCCGGGAGTGGGGAACGGAGACGTAGGACGGAAGGTCCGAACTCCGTGATCATATCGTGTGTTTGAGTTTGCTTTTGCGTACTTCTCTTATGTTTATATTTCTTATCGTCATTGTCATTGCTCTTTATTTATATCATCCACTATCTAGGCTATGTTTATTTCACCCTTGTGTTAATTTGTATATCCTTGCATATATCTCATAGTATATCTCATTGCTAGGACATATCTCATTGTTCATATTGCTTATCCTAGCTCATATATCTTGTTGTATTTCATACTTACTAGGATAACTTATTATTAGTTTTAATTGGTATAAAATCGGATTAGATTAGCATAAGACCCTAATCACCCCCCCTCTAGGGTCTAACAATTGGTATCAGAGCTTGGTGCTCTTTGATTTAAGGTCTAATCGCCTTGAGTTAAAGATCCAAGTTATCTTTTTATGCTAATCTTGTTTTAATTTTATTTGTATCTTGTTTGCATATACTTTTTTATTATGGACATACATTGTGCATCTTGTTTAGGCTATGATCCTATTGTTGCTCCTAAAATAGATAATCTCCCCTATGACCAATGGTGTTCTAGATTTAACATATTTATTAGATCTAAACAATTCGATTTATGAGAAGTTATTGAAGATGCTTATATTATACCCACTTCGGAAAAATCCAAGTGGAGTAACAATGATAAAAGAATGTTTAATATGAACAAGCTTTTGTTAGAATATTTGCTTAATGCCTTTGACTCATACTTTTCTAACAAATTTGTTCATTTTGATAGTGCTTACAATTTATGGAAATTCATAGAAGCACATCAAGGCAACTTGGAGGAAATCCGACGTAGTTTGGAGGATTGTTCTTCAAGTGAGTGTGGAGCATCATCATGCACACGATCACTAGGCGATAGCCCTAGTGTGGTAAGCGATTCGGAATCCGTAGTGATATATCCTTTAATGAACTCGCTTGTGCATATGATAGATTGATGTATGCCTACACTAAGTTGCATAATAATTTTATAGATTTAAAAAGCAAGCATGTTTATTTAAAATCCGATCATGAGTTGCTAGGTTCCAAATTTGATGTCATTGCCAAAGGAAATATTGTGCTTAAAGAAAACAATGATATGTTAAATTTAGAAAATGAAAAATTAACCTCATCCATCACTAGCTTATCTCATGTTAAAAATAATGCCATGTTAGAAGTAGAGAACATACAAAATGATACTGCTTCTTTTATAAATAACTATATATGTTCTACTTCTAATAACAATACTTGTATGCATAATGATGAGTTGAATCATCTTAAGGATCGCATATCATCTTTAGATTCAACCCTTAAAACATGTATTGTTAATCATGATAAGCTTATGAACATGTGTGCTAAGTCTCATGCTAAAACATCTAAACATCCTATTCATCATGCACACATGTATAGCAAAGTCTACAAATGCACAAATTGCGGTCGTAAAGGCCATATTGCTAGATTTTGCTATGATGCACATAACCCCACTAAGTTTCACTTTAATCCTCCTTGTGCATCTCATCAAGCTTCATCATCACATTTTACACACACACATGCACCCATTGCTCATCATAAACATGCACGTGTGTATAAATGTGATCTATGTGGTCGGTTTTGTCATTTGGCAAAGTTTAGCTTTGATATGAAAAAGAATTCTAGTTTGCCAAATGTTTTTCGTAGACCACATGTGTTTAAGTGTGATATTTGTGGTAGATTTGGCCATTTGGCAAAGTTTTATTATGATTTGAAAAAATATTCAAACTTGCCAAATTTCTCAAGTATATCACCTTTGTTTAATAATATTTCTTATTTGCAAAATAATTTTAAAAGAAAATCTTTATTTGCAAATGATTCCCGTGCTGGAGCTAAAGGTCCACAAAAACAAATGGATCTCTTTTATTGCACAAATTACAATCGGAAGGGTCATTTGAGTAAATATTGCTTTGACCGTGTTGGTGCACTATATATGTCCAAGAGGGTTCATATCATAACCCTAGGGCTTTGAACTTGAATGATAGGGGTCATGTCCTTAACCAATCCGGCACCAAGAATTCTTAGGTGCCAAAATAATTATTTTTTAAACCAAGAATTTTAGTGTTCTTATTTTTCCTTTTCTTGGTTTTGAAAATTATGTTTTAAGATCTTTTAGTTATGAAAAGAATTTTTTTTTATCAAATCTTTTGTTTTCATGATTATTAATTTTGATTTTGATGAGAGGTTTGAGTTTATATAACCCACCGGGTTTATTGGATGTTTATTCCCAAATTATGTTTACCGGATGCTAGAATGATTATATGGATTGGAACAAGCTTAAGAGCTTGATATATTGTTGCCTCTCTTGAAATTCTTTTGTCAAAGATTTTGTTTTGAATTGTTGCTTTGAATTCATTATATTTTACTTATATGATCATATTTATGTGTTTGTGCTTATGGATCATCTATTCGTGTCTTATAATGTATTTTATGAGTGGTTTGATCAAGTTATACAAAGAAAATTTTCTACTATGATCAAACATTGTTTTGGACTCAAATCTTGATTTATGATTTCATTTGAGTGATTTGTTTTCATTTGAAAACTTTTTTTTATGATTCTCATGTTCCTCTTCTTTTGATTTCATAAATCTATTCTTATTCATGGTTTTTATGTTAGTATAATAAGACACTAACTTTATAATGACAAATCATTATGTGTCCTCATTGTATTTTTTTATTATGTGAGTGGTGTTTAGCATATTTTTTATCTATGCTTGCTCACATATATTTGCCTTGATCTTTATTGTATATTTTTCATAAGGCATTTTGATAGGGGGAGCAATCCCTATACTTGTTGTATACTCACCCATGCTTATTTGTATCTTTCATCTTTATGGTTTTTCCCCTTTTTGATGTTGTCAAAGGGGGAGAAATATTGTAAGTATATCTATCTTGTTTGCTTATATGCATGATTATTATAACTTATATATTCATTTTCTTTCATGCATATATCCTTTTTGTAAATTGTTTGTCATCATCAAAAAGGGGGAGATTGTTGGCCTCTTTGTTTTGATGATGTTTAACAAACAATTTACCACTAATGTTGCTTGTCTAGTGTTTGTGTTTTGTATCTATTATAGACAAACAACGAGTTAGAAGATGGATGGAATAGAGCTTCAATGATCATATCCAATGGAGGTTGGCGGAATAGTGGAGTGAAGCAATGTACATTCAAGTTAAAGATACAAGTTCAAGCTTCTTCCACAAGTGTACCACGTCAAGCTTATTGAAGATCAAGGTCAAGCTTGGGTAATTTTGTTTAGGTTTATATATTATGTGTGTTGGTACTCTAAGCTCAATCATATACAAACATACAAGTATTTGGTTATATATATATATATATATATATATATATATATATATATATATATATATATATAAATATGAAACAAATACATATTTATATATATACATGTTTGTTTTCATATGGTTAAGTTGTTTTGGTTTAGTTATGTAGATATGAAACAATATATATCTTCATATACACTTTTGTTTGTTTTATATTCTATTGTATTTAGAAAAATATTATGTTTATGAATTAAAGACTTGTTCACACTATTTTCATATCTCGTATAATGTCTACAAATCCATTCTAAAGTGTTTCCAAGTTTTTTGAACTCGTTGTTGGAAAAATCATGTTTTTTTTGTTCATGTACGTGCATGTGTTCGTGCATGTTTTTACAAAACTGATGTGTTTTCATAATTGGGAAATGTGATTTCAAAAATTTATTCGTTTACATATTTATCTTCATATATACAAACATTTCCCCAAGTTTTACTAATTTTGGAGTTGTTTTGTTATTTTCAATTGAATTTACAAAACCGAGTTTTTAGCAGTTTTTTAGAAACTATTAATCTATGTTCAAACATTTATTTCTATCAACTGAGAAATTATTTTTCAGAAATTATTTCTATATCATGTTTATCTACATGTCTAGAACATTCCTTCAAAATTTCATGATTTTTATAGTTGATTTACTATTTTTAATTGATTTTACAAAATCAGATACGTAAATTTCCAGAATCTGTCAAAACCTGAAATTGTTTGTGCACGTTGCTACATTGCGGCCGACCGCCACGGTCGACCATGTTACAGTGCAGTCAACCGTGACAGTCAACTGTCTGTAGTACAGAGAGTAGTTTATAGTTTTTCTTTGTGCGGTCAACCGTGACGGTCGACCGCCAATGTTACCGTTGTACGGTAACGGTAACATTCTGTTTTTTTGTTTTTAGTGGGTTTTTGGGGTTTTTTGAGTTGTTTTCTTCAAGCCTATATATACCCCTTTGTCATAACTATTTTCTACCACAAGAGAATATTTTAAAGAAGTTTTAAAAGAGTTTAAGTTTGGTTTAAGTTTTTTTAAGAAGCTTTTAAGCATTTGGAAGTTTGAGTTTGTGAAATCAATTCCACAAGAGCTTGAGGAGATCATCTATTAAAGTTTGAGCTTACAACTATTCTCCCTCCACCTCTTGATCTATTGAGAAGTTTTCTAAACTCTTATCTAGCTTTACATTTGCTTAGTTATTTGATTATCATTCTTTAAAGCTAGTTTTTATATTGAGTTTAGATTTAATTATATTATCTCATTGTTACACACACCCACATTGAGCTTATTGTATTTACATTCATAGTATATTTGGGTTGAGCGATTGTATCATTAAGAGTAAGCTTACATTGTATCCTCATCTATTGTAGAGAACAAATTATTTGTTATATTATGAGATTGTAAGGTTTTCGGTGAGCTAGAAAACCGAGTGTGTTGTTGTAAAGTTTTCGGTGAGCTAGAAAACCGAGTGAGAGTGTGAGGTGTGAACGTTGATCGGTGAGCGTTGAAAACCGATATTGTGAGGTGTAAACGTTATTTGGGTGAGTATAGAAAGCCCGGTTGTGATAGTGGATTTCTTCCCGGGAGTGGCGAGCGGAGACGTAGGACGGAAGGTCCGAACTCCGTGATCATATCGTGTGTTTGAGTTTGCTTTTGCGCACTTCTGTTATGTTTATATTTCTTGTCGCCATTGTCCATTGCTCTTTATTTATATCATCCACTATTTTGTTTATGTTTATTTCACCCTTGTGTTAATTTGTATATCCTTGCATATATCTCATAGTATTTCTCATTGCTAGGATATATCTCATTGTTCATATTGCTTATCCTAGCTCATATATCTTGTTGTATTTCATACTTGCTAGGATAACTTGTTATTAGTTTTAATTGGTATAAAATCGGATTAGATTAGCATAAGACCCTAAAAGAGGACGACAACGTTGAAATTGAAAGATAAGGGGCCGGAGGGGGCAGATCTGAAGGAGGATTGGCCGGATCTGAAGGATTGAGGGGTGGATCTGAGGGATTTGGTGGTTGGGATGGAAGAAGAGGATAAGGTTTTGAAGATGAATAGTAAGAGAGAGAGAGGGATCGGGATGGGGGAAAGTTGTCTGGGCGTTGGTAGCAGAGACCAAAAGGGGTCCAGCATCCATGCCGACGTGCTGCCGGAGAGAGGCTCCGACAGCCCACGAAGGGATCGCGAGAACAGGGAAAGGGGGAGGAAAATCGCCCTAGGAGATAGAAAACTATATCTTACCCTATTAACATGATTCTGATTAAAAGTATATATGGTGGTATAATTTGTATATATTCATAATCAAAAGTGGATAAAACCGCATCAATAGATAAACAGGGTTGGATCAAAATTTATCATGTTCATTTAATTTTTTTCTTACGAGTAGCAAAATATACATTAAAGAACAACCAACAATGGTATTATGCACCCTCTTGAATTTGCAATTTTTTTTAAGAACAGAATCATCTTTACTCGCATTTGTATCATTCAGAATGGTTCTTGCACAATTCTTCATTTTTTTCGTGATTGGACTTGGTGGAAGGGTTGGGCTTCCAGGTTTGTGGATTTGCATGCAACTCCAAGCTGGAGGAAACGGACATGTGGTGGCCCACTTGAAAACTAAAGCATGAGAAATTACGGAAGAACTATGAAGCCCAACCCCTTGGCACCATTAATTGATTAAACATCAGTAATTATCATATCATCCCTTCCCAAGGGAGATCGGGTGGGCTATGGATCATTTGGGATGACTCAGTCACGATCAACATGCTCACCGTCAACAAGAACTACATCATTGCTGATCTCACCCCTCCCTCTATTCACACTTAATGGAAACTAGTTTGCCTCTATAGAGAACCAACTCAATGCAAGAGAGAGGAGTTTTTGTCAGAGCTCTCTTCATTTTTATTAAATTTCAGTCCAGACTCTTTACTAATTATTAGCGATTTTAGCGCAATTTCTTCCGGTGAAGATGAAGAAGGAGGGGCAATCCCGTCTTTTTGAATGATATTTCTCGTTTTCGAGCTTTCGTGATCAATAACAGATTACTAGATGTTGGGCATGTTGGTGCTACGTTCACAAGGAGCAACGGTCAAAACGAAGTTGCTCATTGTTGTGCGCAAAGGAAATATCGACAGCACCTCGGCGCAACAAGATAGTAAGATCACAATAGGAATTCCTGTGGGGGGGGGGGATCTACTATTAGAGAAAGAATACAAATAGGATTTATAATTACACAACTTAAACCCTCAAACAAGCTCTCAGATCTCATACAAATATCTCCCTCAAAAGGACAGCCGCACTCTCTACAATTTTCTCTGTTGCATGCGACCCAAAACAATTTGCTCTGTGGCTTTTCACCATTCCGTCACTTTTTCTTTCTGTGTTTTCACCAAGCCCAGCCACTAAGCTTCATTTTTCTCCTTTGCCTTGCACATAGCCGAAAAAAAATCCACAGCCGAAAAAACCCTCCTTGCACACAAACCTAGGTCATGCTTCTGTAGCTATATATAGCGCATGACTAAACAATCGGGTGGGCCTGCTATCTCTTCACACGGCCGCATTGAGAACGTCATGTGGTGGCCCCCACGTTCACAATTCTCCACCTCGGTGAAGTTTTCCCAAAACTGAGCCGACACCAAAGCAACCAAATATCCCACTTGTTGTGTCTAGTACGGCGTGAAGTTAATTCATGACAACGGACTCAAAGCATAACAAGTCGGAAACCCAAACAATAGTCCAAACAATCTCACCCCCATCAAAATCAACTAATCCAAACAGGCTGCATCGAAAAGACTGCCTACGTATCCTCTTGCCCAAGGAATCAAGCCTTATGTAGTTCACACAAATGGCCGTCAACGGCCTCAACAATCACAAATATGTAACAAGTTTCGACAATGATCAAACTTGTTTCTCGGAACTACCTTAGTGAGCATATCCGTCGGATTATCCTTCGTGTGGACCTTCACAATCTCCACATCGACATCTTTAAGAATATCACAAACGAAGTGGTAACGAACGTCAATGTGTTTCGTCCTCGCATAAAAACCTGATTCTTCACCAAATGGATAGCACTCATGCTATCACAATAAATAGTGATGGACTGTTGCGATATACCAAGTTCCTCCAAAAGTCCTCGAAGCCAAATCGCCTTCTTCACAGCCTCCATAATCACCATATACTCTGCCTCGGTCGTAGACAAAGCCACCGTAGATTGTAAGGTGCATCTTCAACACACCGGCGTAAGGATCAAAGTGAACACATACCCTGTTGTAGACTGTCGTTTATTTAAATCCCCGACATAATCCGAATCAATATAACCAATGCATAGCTGCCCACCTGTAGTGTCCCGCTCATAAATCAAACCAACATTAAGCGTACCTCGAATGCACCTCAAAATTCATCTCACGGCGTCCTAATGACCCACTCTTGGATCGTGTATGTATCTCGAAACCATGCTCACCGCCTGTGATAAGTCTGGTCTTGTACAAACCATCGCGTACATCAAGCTCCCAACTATGCTCGCATATGGAGTCTTCGACATTAACTCTTGATCTTTAACTGTCTTCTGTGAAAGATCAGCTGAAAGCTTCAAATGGGTTCCTAATGGTACACTAATTGGCTTCGTATCCATGCTAACATGAAATCGCTGTAGATCTTTCTTCAAATAAGCCACCTGTGTTAAACAAATTCTGACATTCTTATTATCTCTGCCGATCTCCATCCCTAAAATACGCTTCACCTCACCCAAATCCTTCATTTCAAACTCCTTTGAAAGCTGTGTTTTCAACTCATGTATAGCAGATCTGGAAATAGAGGCAACCAACATATCATTGATATAAAGTAACAAATCGATGTACGCACCTCCTTTCAACTTACAAAAATATACGCAAGAATCAAACTAGCTCCGAGTGTACGAATGACCAATCATAAAACCATCGAATCACCTATACCACTGTTGAGGAGACTACTTCAAACCGTATAGCAATTTCTTCAGTCTGCACCGAGTCATATATATTTCTTCATAAAGATCACCATGAAGAAATTCTATCTTTACATCTAACTGATCTAACTCAAAACCATACCGTGCAACCAAAGCTAGCAAAATCCGAATCAAAGAGTGGTTCACTACTGGAGAGAAAACCTCATTATAGTCAATACTTTCCTCCTTTGCATAGCCATTCACAACCAACCTAGCTTTGAACCTCAATGGAGTGCCCTTAATGCCCTCCTTCTTTGTGTATATCCACTTGTAACCAATTTCCTTCCATCCTTTTGGTAGCTCAACAAGCTCCTATGTATCATTCTTGTGAAGAGACTCCATCTCCTCCTACATAGCTACCTTCCACGAATCGGCCCTCGAACTCTGCTCGGCCTCTTTGAATATAGTAGGCACCATCTCATCGATACTCTCCATCAGAAGTGCATACGTAATTGTGTCGGCATATCGTGCTGGCATTCGTATATCTCTTCTCTGTCTCCGAACCATAATAGAATCCTGAACCTAAGCCGTCGGTTCTCTAGTCCTGCACATCAGTACCCGTATCCTCCGTGTCACCGTCGTGCTCGCTTGGCATCACCTCAGTCAGCATTCTAATTGATACTACACCATCTGAACACTGTGGAGCTGCATCGATCCCCACCACCTATGATATCTCCTCTATCGGGTCGATCTCCACCTGATGAGAGTTGAAAAGCTTTAAGATAGAAGCCTCATCAAATATGACGTCCTTACTCAGCACAATCTTTCTATTAACTAGATCCCACAGCTTGTATCTCTTAACACCACGCTTGAATCCTACAAATATGGCATTCTTAGCTCGAGGTTCTAATTTATCTGTTCTCATATGATAAAATGCAGGGTACCCGAATACCTTGAGCTGGTCATAATCTCGTGCTGGCTCTCCCGACCACATCTCCATATGGGTCTTCTCCTCAATCGCAGATGAAGGCAGTCTATTAATTAGGTAGCTCGCATATAAAAGTGCCTTAGCCCAAAAGATCTTCTCCAAACCACTATGCGCCAACAAACATCGGATCTTCTCCAATAAAGACCGATTTAACCTCTCTGCCACCTACATTCTGCTGCGGTGTATGACTAACCATGAAGTTCCTCTCTATGCCCTCGTCTCGACATAACTACAGAAAGAGGTCTGATTTGTACTCACCGTCAGTGTCGGATCGTAACGTCTTGATCTTTCTCTCAGTCTGTAGTTCTAACCTTTTCTTCCACTCCACAAATAAATCTAGGACTTTATTCATATGCTTTATGGTGTACACCTAACAATGCCTAGAATAGTCATCTATGAATGTGACGAACCAATATCGATCACCAAGTGATGCAGTCTTGGTGGGACCCCAAACGAATGTGTGCACGTAGTCTAGGATGCCCCTCGTCCTATGAATGGCTGTCCCTAACTTCACATTCGTCTTTTTACCAAGTACACAGTGCTCACAGAACTCCACTTTACCACTCTTGGCTCCCTTCAATAGTCCCTGCTTGCACAGCGCCTATAGTGACTTCTCACCTGTGTGCCCCAATCTGTAATGCCAAAGCCTTCTCATGTCTGCTTCTGAATTAGCCAAAGCAACCTGACCAATCTCGATGCTTCCCTTCAGATAGTACAAATTTCGATTGCGGACTCCGTTCATTACCACCAAAGATCCCTTAGTAACCTTCACTACAATATTTTCAAAGGTCACCTTGAATCCCTTTGCCTCAAAAGCTCCAACTGAGATATGATTCTTCTTTAGCTGAGAAACAAATATTACCTTCTTCAATTTACGAACTACTCCATCGTGCATCCAGATCCACACAGTACCTATTCCACAAATACCACTGGATTGATCATTTCCCATGACTACAACTCCCCCCATCGAGCTTCTCAAATGATGTAAACCAATCTCGCCTAGGGGTCACATGATAAGTAGCGTCAGAATCAAGCATCCAATCTAATGCATCCAAATGGTTCGCTTCTGGAGTAATCAATAGAGAAAAGCTCGAATCATCGGAAACATCACCTTTCGTAATATTCACCTCATTGACCTTCGGGCCCTTTTTCTTGCTATTCTCCTTCTCCTTGAGCTTCGGTCAATCTCTCTTCCAATGTCACTGCTTCTTATAGAATGCACATTAGTTCTTTATTAATTGGTGGCGGCTTCTTGACTTTGACCTCCCTCTATTACCACCTTTCGGATATAGGATTCTACCTCTCGTTGACAAGGCCTCACCTGAAGTACCAGCACGGAAAGTCTCATTGTCCTTCCTCCTCAAATCATAATTCGTCAATGCATTAGTAACTTTACTATAGCTGATAGAAGATCTCCCATTCAACAAAGTGAGCACAAAGGTGTCATACTCCTCATCCGGTAAGGAGCCTAATAAGATAATAGCCTTGTACTCATCTAAAATCTTCTCATCAATATTCGCCAAGTCCGACAACAACTTCGTATAACTATTCATATGAGTCGCAAGAAAGGTGCCTCTGGACATCTGAAATCTGAATAACCTACACACCAAGTGTAACCGGTTCTTAACACTTTTCGTAAGATACTTATTGTTGAGAATTTCTTACATCTTCATTACAGACGCCACCCCAATCACATCATACTTCAGTTCCTATTCCAAACAGGACCTGATCACCCCACAAGCGTTCCTATTCATCTTTTTTCATATCGTCTCTTCATATTTTGGTGGTCTCTTGTGAACCATGATGGTCTCCTCCAAGTTTTGAGCATTGATCGCATCCTGTACGTCGCTCATCCACAAACCAAAGTTGATTTTACCATCATACTTTACCATACTAATTTTGATGTTCTGAAAACCAACTTGAACTGTACTCGCCATCTACTTGCTGCTTTTACTTTCTTCTCCCATTGTAAATTAACTCCAAGTTGTAGAGAAAGAATCAAACTTTTGATAGAAATTAAGAATTACCCAACTGAACCCTAGATCGGATTCCAAATAGATCTCATGCCCACACGGAAAGCGAAATCTCCAACGACAACTCCTAATGCTATCTCCATCGAAGCCTAGAACTCCAAGAACCAAACTTCACACAAGAATCTTCCTCCACCTATTTCCAAAACCCCAAATCTGAAATCTGGGCTCTGATACCACTTGTAATGCACAACGAAAATTTTGGCAGCACCTCAGCAGCACCTCGGCGTAACAAGATAGTAAAATCACAATAGGAATTCTAATTTCACCAAGGAAATAAGAATCAAAAATAAAATATCTCAACAAAGTAGGATATCAGCTCTTCCTCTCATCAGTTCTAGGACTGACTTGTCGTGGGAGCCTAAATAAGCTATTACAAATCACACAAATAGCGAGACAAACTAATTTTACGTGGTTCGGCAAACTGTCTACGTCCACTGGGCAAGGAGGAGGGAGATCTACTATTAGAGAGAGAATACAAATAGGGTTTATAATCACACAACTTAAACCCTCAAACAAGCTCTCAGATCTCACACAAATATCTCCCTTAAAAAGACAATGCACTCTCTGCAATTTTCTCTGTTGAACGTATCCCAAAACAATCTACTCTACGGTTTTTCACCACGCCATCACTTTTTCTTTCTGTGTTTTCATCAAGTCCAGCCGCCAAGCTACGTTTTTCTCATCTGCCTTACACAGTCAAAAAAAATCCACAGCTGAAAAACTCTCCTTGCACACAAACCTAGGTCATTCTTCTGCAGCTATATATAGCGCATGACTAAACAATCGGGTGGCCTGCTATCTCTTCACATGACCATATTGAGAATGTCACGTGGTGGCCCCCATGTTCACACTCACATATGGGAGCGTCTAGTCAAGGGGTACGGTACACCGGAATGGATGAAATTATACCCAAATAGCTCTGTTCACCATCCCCCGCAGTTTGCAGCGACTATTGTCCAATTTTGCCATATACAACCAGACCACAATGGTGATGAACACGATCATTCAAATTTGAAGCAATGTGGGCAGAGAATGAAGATTACAAGAAAGTGTTGCAGGAAATTTGGCACAACGTTGACTTTGATAATGGTGATTTCCCTTCTAAAGCAACAACTTTCAAGAGGAGAATATCTCAATGGCATGCAAAGGAATTTCAAAAACTTTAATCCAAGATATCTAAACTACAAATGGATCTCTCATCAGTGCAGCAACTACTGCCAACCCAAGATAATATCAACGCTGCTAGGCTTCTTTAAAGTTAACTCGCTAATTGTCTTAGAGATGAAGAACTATTCAGCCATCAACATTCCAAATGCAAGTGGATTAGACACGGTGATAGAAACACGAAATTATTTGATGATTCTATCCTCAAACGGTGCAAAGCGAGTCATATTTTAGCAGTGAAAAACCAAGAAGGTGCCTAGCAAGACATATTTAACAATCTAATGACAAGCATCTAAGTAATATGCCATCAAACGATCTGCAATAAAGCAGTTGTGTGGCAGAACCATAGAAAAATCGGTAGGATCTCCTTTGAATGGAGATTGCTTGCTTCTGATCATCCAATAATATACCATGCAAGACATAGTCAATGATTGGATAACACCAATCATTGGACTTGAAATACCTGACTGTAGCGCGCACCTCATTTGCTTTCAAGATATGTTTAGGACAAATAAGTGGTGACTAGCCACCATAATCCATTTGGTAGACTCGAAGGTCAAGGCTAAAGCAGTTGCGAGTGATACTGTTATAATGTTCTCATTCGCCAATAAGTAACTCATTGCCAATCAATGAACAAGTGTACTACATGTAATACCCCAATCAAGTTGGCGGCCAGGAACCAGTAGAGACAACAACTCAGCCGACTTGTCGAGCCGACATTCCCCATCACTCTTTTAGGATGCCTCACATGGAGAAGTACAAAGGCGAGGGAGACCCCTCCGAGCATGTTCAGAACTATTATGACGTGATGAGCATGCTCCAAGCTTCGGAAGCAGTCATCGGTCGATGCTTTCCCATCACTCTTTCAGGAAGTGTCAAGCTCTAGTGGAATACTCTTTAGAAAAAGTCCATCAGCAGCTTCCAACAACTCAGCTAGAAGTTTAGCCACCACTTCCTGGCTGAGACCAAGCAGAAGCTACCCCCTTCTAACAACTCAGCCGGAAGTTTAGCCACCACTTCCTGGCTGAGACCAAGCAGAAGCTGCCCCCTCATGTGTTGATGTAGATGATGTAGGGGTCCAATGAGAGCCTTCGAGCCAACTTCAAGAGGTTCTAGGAGAAGAGCTTGGAGGTCAATGACCCAAGGAGTGCGGTTGCTATGTTCGCCCTCATGGCCGGTTTGCAGAGCAATGAGTTGGCCAACTCACTTGCCAAGAAGCCAGTCGCTAACTATGAATAGTTGATGGCCAAGGCTCATGGGTATATGGACATGGAGGATGCTCGAGCCTACAAGGTGTCATTTAGGGCCACAGAGACCTCTGCAACCATAGCTTTAGTAGCACCAACAATACCAGCCACCCCGTCGACTCCAACAACATAATCGGTAGTGGCACCGACACCAGAGTCGGCTAGAGGCCCCCCTGCAAGATAGAAGTGGATGAGAGACCCTCTGAGAGTCGACTCTTGTCCATTCGGTCCAACAGGAGAGACCGATAGAAGGACTAACCACCAAGACCAACCCTCACTATCCTCAATACCTCCCTCGCATCATTTCTCTCCATGGTTAAAAAGGAGCGTCACCTGAAGGAGCCTGCTCCTAAGATGACGTTGAATTCTAATAACCGTAACATGAAGGAGTTCTGCCATTATCATAAGGATCACGACCATCTCACTAATGACTGCTTTATCCTTAAGAGGGATATTGAGGACTTGATCGAGAGAGGGTATTTTAAGAACCTCATCTCTTAGTGCGGCCACAGGGAAGCTGCCCCAGCCAAGGAGAGCAGAATATCCTACACAAGGTCGCTTGGCCCTCGACCACGCCAAGATAGCCAACCCCCGGAGCCCAGACACAAAGGGGTCATCAACATGATCATTGGTGGTCCTACTGTAGGAGGGTTGTCCAACAACACCCAAAAGAGATATGCCAAGAGGTGTGATTAGGATCTTATGCTAATCTAATCCGATTTTATGCTAATTAAAACTAATTCAAATATTATTCTTGTAAGATAGATATGCAATATGATATGAGCAAGAATATGCAATATGAACAATGAGATATATCCTATATGATAAACATATATGCAAGGATATATAAACAAACACAAGGATGATATAATCAAACTACAAATATGATAGGGCAAAATATACAAGAGTAAAGGCAATTGGCGATATAAGATAAATGCATAAGAAAATGCGCAAAAGACAAACTCAAACACACTCAAATGATCATGGAGTTTGGACCTTCCATCCTACGTCTCCGCTCCCCACTCCCAGGGAGAAATCCACTATCACAACCGGGTTTTCTACGCTCACCCGAATAACGTTTATACCTTACAATATCAGTTTTTAACGCTCACCGATCAACGTTCATACCTCACACTCTCACTCGGTTTTCTAGCTCACCATACAACAACACACTCGGTTTTATAGCTCACCGAAAACCTTACAATCTCACAATATAACAAATGATTTATTCTCTATAATAGATGAGAACACAATGTAAGCTCACTCTTAATGATACAATCTCACAACCCAAATATACTATGAATGTAAATACAATAAGCTCAATGGTTGTGTGTGTGTGTAAGCAAAGAGAAATAAATCAAAACTAAACTCAATATAAAAACTAGCTTTAAAGAATAATAATCAAATAGCTAAGCAAATGTAAAGCTAAAAAAGAGTTTAGAAAACTTCTCAATAGATGAAGAGGTAGAGGAAGAGTAGTTGGATGCTCAAACACCAATAGATAATCTCCTCAAGCTCTTGTGAAATTGATTTCACAAACTCAAACTCTTAAATGCTTAAAATCTTCTTTAACAAACTTAAACAATACTTAAACCCTTGTTAAAACTTTGTTAAAACATTTCTTTGATGGTTGTAAGTGTTGAGGGATGATGGGTATTTATAAGAACTCAAGACAATAACCCAAAGCCAAAGAAAAGCCTAGAAAATGAGGTAAATCCCCAAAAAATTAGAATCAGGGAAAATAGAGCCGTTATGCTACAGTTACTTTCACGGTCGACCGTGGTACTGTAGCAGTCTGGCAGATCTGATTTTTCTACATCTCTGGCTTTGTAAAATCAATTAAAAATAGTAAATCAATTCCAAAAATCATGAAATTTTGAGAAAAGGTTCTAGACATGAATATAAACATGTTAGAGAAAAAATTTATAAAATATCATTTCCCAGTTGAGAGAAATAAATGTTTGAACATAGATACACAGTTTCTGAAAAAACTGCTGAAAACTAGATTTTGTAAATTCAATTGAAAATAACAAAACAAATCTAAAATTAGTAAAACTTGGGGAAATGTTTGTATATATGAATATAAACATGTAAACAAAGAAATTTTTCAAATCATATTTTCCAATTGTAAAAACGCATCATTTTTGTAAAAACATGCACGGACACATGCACGTACATGAACAAAAAAACTTGATTTTTCCTAAAACGAGTTCAAACAACTTGGAACACTTTAGAATGGATTTGTAGACATTATACGATATATTAAAATAGTGTGAACAAGTCTTTAATCTATAAACACAATATTTTTCTAAATACAATAGAATATGAAACAAAAAAAATGTATATGAAGATATATATTGTTTCATATCTAACTAAACCAAAACAACTTAACCATATGAAAACAAACATGTATATATATATAAACGTGTATGTGTGTATATGATTGAGCTTAAAGTACTAACACACATAATATAAACTCCTAAACTAAATTACCCAAGCTTGATGAAGG
Organism: Asparagus officinalis; assembly: GCF_001876935.1. NCBI lineage: Eukaryota > Viridiplantae > Streptophyta > Magnoliopsida > Asparagales > Asparagaceae > Asparagus > Asparagus officinalis. The sequence continues at coordinate 79,879,141 of NC_033796.1, forward strand.
TCTTCAATGAGCTCAACTTGGTACACTTGCGGATGAAGCTTGAACTTGGATCTTCAACTTGAATTTGCATAGCTTCAACCACTATTCCACCAACCTCCATTTGATATGATCGTTATGGCGCAATCCATCCATCATCCAACTCGTTGTTTGCCTAGAATAAATACGAAAATATAAACACTAGACAAACAACATTAGAAGTAAATTGTTTGTCAAACATCATGAAAATAAGAAGGCCAACACCAATGTGATAAAAGGACGAAGGCAGAGTAACCCATATCTTTTGGGGACGGAGACCTGCAGGGTGTTGAGATGCCTCATGATGATTCTATCATCATGTCCATAGTAATTTATGGCTATTAGGTGAAATGAATCATGGTCGACACAGGATGTTCGGTGGACATCCTATATGTCGATGCCTTTAACTAGATGAGTATCGACAGATCTCGCCTGCTCCCTTGTAGAGGACCCCTTATCGGATTCATCAGTCACTCTCTTTTGCCAGAAGGGATAATCACTCTCCCTCTAATAGTTGGAGAGTTCCCTAGGAAAGCCACCGTCCAAGTCTAGTTCTTGATGATAAATCTCAAGTTGGCCTACAATGTCATGCTAGGCCGAACTGCCCTCCATCTCTTGTGGGCCATTCTTTCAACTTACCACCATATGATCAAGTTCCTGACTCCTAATAGAGCTAGAGTCACTAGAAGCAATCAGTGAGAGGCTAGTACCTGTTACCTGATCTGGACCAAGAATAAGGGCGCAAGACGCCATGTCTATTGAAAAAGTCTGCCTCTAGTTGGAGAAAATAACGGAGCAACAGAGGATGACACTAGTAGAAGAGCTTCAAGAGATACCCATTGATCGAGAAGGATTGAAGACGGTCAAGATTGGGTCTAGTCTAGTTGAGCCCTTGTGAGGAGCCTTGATAGAGTTCTTGTTGGCAAACGCTGATGTGTTCGCCTGGGGACTCAAAGTCATGTTAGGGGTTCCCCCTAAAGTGATAAGCCATGAGCTGGTTGTTAACAGGCACACTAAGACTGTTTGACAAAAGAAAAGGCATCTGAGCTTGGAACGCTAGAAGGCAGTGGCTGACGAAGTCAAGCGACTTCTTAGATTCTACTTCATACGAGAACTCCAATACTCGGAGTGGATAGCTAATGTGGTACTGGTGAAGAAAGCATTGAACAAATAGAGGATGTGCGTGTACTTCACCGACCTCAACAAAGCATGTCCTAAGGATAGCTATCTTCTGCCTCTAATCGATCAACTAGTCAACGAGAGTGCAGGACATGAGCTGCTCAGCTTCATGGATGCCTTCTCCGGCTACAACCAGATCTTTATGGTAGAGCATGATTAGGAGAGGACCACCTTCATCACTAATTTGGGCACTTATTATTATAAGATGATGCCATTTTATTTGAAGAATTCCGGGGCCACATGTCAGAGATTTGTTAGCAAGGTCTCAAGCACCAGATCGGTCGCAATCTGGTGGCTTATGTGAATGACTTGCTGGTGATGTAAAACCAAGCGTCGAACCACCTATCAGACCTAGACGAGACCTTCTCTACCCTTCGGTGCTATCGAATGAGGCTCAATCCTACTAAGTGTGCCTTTGGAGTGCAATTGGGAAAATTCCTGGGGTTCATGATCACCAGAGAAGTATATAGATCACCCCAGAAAAGATAGTCGCCATAGAATGACTGCCTGAGCCATGCATGTTTGCGTCAAAAGTTGGTTTTGTCATGGAATTCATTATATCTTCGGTCGATTATAATAAATTCAAAAAGAGATAGCCTTTTTATAAGACTTCCTTTACACAACAAAATAAAAATTACAACTCTTGAGAAACAAACACAGGATCGTTGTTTGGATCACTGCTTTCGTGGGTTCTTTGCCTGTGCCGGGGGTGCGTTAGCCCGTGGACCACCAAATCACAGATTCTGATTGAATCGTGAGGGGTGTATGATTCTGACTTCGTTTATCGAAGTGAGAAATTGAAACGATATCTTATCGAAGTAAGATAGTCGTTCTTCTTGAAATCAAGTCAAAGCCTGAATATCAAGGAGTGGCCGGAAGCTCAGGAACTCTGCTCTCTCTGCTTAACAGTGCTCAAAATGATCAGCCCCCTGGAAAAATAGCCTTAGGAGGGTATTTATAACCTCCAAGAACAGTTGGCAGAAAACAGGATCAAGGATTGGCCGTAAGATCAGCACCTCTGCTCTCTCTCTGCTCTGGATTGCTCTGAAGTGCTCAAAATGATCAGCCCCTTGGAAAAATGGCCTTAGGAGGGTATTTATAACCTCCAAGAACAGTTGGTAGAAAACAGGTTCGCGAGACAGTGTTTGCTGTCTCGCTGGGCGAGACAGTGTTTGCTGTCTCGCTGGGCGAGACAGTGTTTGCTGTCTCGCTGGGCGAGACAGTATTTGCTGTCTCGCCCAGCGAGACAGTAAATACTGTCTCGGAAAATGCAGTTTCTCATTGTAACCGCTCTCCCACGTTTTAAACTCCGTTATTTTGGCAGTTATCCACGTGATTCTCGCCCACGACGTTTCCCACGTTCTTGAACAGTTAGTGGCCACGTGTAGGGCAGTTGCAAAGGTAGTTTTGACCATCTGAAAACTGTCTCACGTGCAAGACAGTAAATTCTGTCTCGCACGGCGAGACAGCAAAGACTGTCTCGCGTGGGCGAGACAGCAAAGACTGTCTCGCTTGGGCGAGACAGTAAAAGTCTGTCTCGCCCGCGAGACAGTAAAGACTGTCTCGCGCGGCGAGACAGTCAAGTCTGTCTCGCACGGCGAGACAGTCAAGACTTGTGTTTTTTCTGCCTTTTTGGATGATTTCCTCTTGAGCTGTATTTGGATATCTTTCAGCATTTTTTGACGCCTACAGATACCCCCTCCAAAGTATTCCAGACTCAATCTTTTATAGAGGAGTTCTGGGATGCTTTGGATAAGATAGATCTTACTTACGATCCTTTCAATGCTTGGTTGAGTAGATCGTGTAGAGGAACCCGTAGGTGGCTTCAACTTTTGATCTCTTTGTCTCTCAATCTATTCAGTGCTTTGTAGAATAGTTAAGATTCTTCCCGGCATCGCGTTTATCGCTTGTCCATTGTAGAGATCTTGAATTAAAGCTGGAACTTGTACTTGTGAAATCAGCTCTTGTCGTCAAGTTGACACTGCATATACCCGTTTAGGGGTAGTCAGGTTATTCTCAAGAATATTTTAACTGATATTCTCCAGAAACTTCAGGGAAACAGTTTAGACTCGTGTACCTATTGGAGTATTCAGGTTATTCTTAAGAATATTCTGAGTAATATTCTCCAGAAACTTCCTGTTGAGATTAGGGAAACAGTTTAGACTCGTGTACCTATTGGAGTATTCAGGTTATTCTTAAGAATATTCTGAGTAATATTCTCCAGAAACTTCCTGTTGAGGGTAGGAAAACAGTTTAGACTCGTGTACCTATTGGAGTATTCAGGTCTCTTTTTTGTTGGTAGAGATGAACCCAGAATCGGAGAGGAAGAATTTTATATTCTATCTCCTGGTCTCTTGTTTGTTGGTAGAGATAAACCCGATGATGGAGAGGAAGAATTTTATATTCTATCTCCTGGTCTCTTGTTTGTTGGTAGAGATAAACCCAGAATTGGAGAGGAAGAATTTTATATTCTATCTCCTGGTCTCTTGTTTGTTGGTAGAGATAAACCCAAAATCGGAGAGGAAGAATTTTATATCCTATCTCCTGATCTCTTGTTTGTTGGTAGAGATGAACCCGATGATGGAGAGGAAGAATTTTATATTCTATCTCCTGGTCTCTTGTTTGTTGGTAGAGATAAACCCGGAATCGGAGAGGAAGAATTTTATATTCTATCTCCTGATCTCTTGTTTGTTGGTAGAGATAAACCCGGAATCGGAGAGGAGGAATTTTATATTCTATCTCCTGGTACAAAGGAAATTTGAAGTGGGATTTGTATTCAGAGAATCTGAATAAGGTTTGATCAATTGAAATTTGAAGCAATCCTAACTTTTATAGGTTTGATTGCGCAAATCGAAGGTGGACCTCTTGTTCATGGAAGGAATCAAGAGGGGATTTTGGCTTTGGTCCTAACTGTTTAAAGGTTTGACCAAGATGGGAATTTGAGACGATCCTAACTGTTTAAAGGTTTGATCGTTCAATTTGTGGACCTCTCGTTCATGGAACGAATCGAGAGGGGATTTTGGCTTTGGTCCTAACTGTTTAAAGGTTTGACCAAGATGGGAATTTGAGACGATCCTAACTGTTTAAAGGTTTGATCGTTCAATTTGTGGACCTCTCGTTCATGGAACGAATCGAGAGGGGATTTTGGCTTTGGTCCTAACTGTTTAAAGGTTTGACCAAGATGGGAATTTGAGACGATCCTAACTGTTTAAAGGTTTGATCGTTCAATTTGTGGACCTCTCGTTCATGGAACGAATCGAGAGGGGATTTTGGCTTCGGTCCTAACTGTTTAAAGGTTTGACCAAATGGGTTTTGTGAGGGAAGATTGATCTAACGAAGTGATCGAATCTCATCTCAGCAAAAGAGTGTTCGAAAATCATAATAGGAGCTTAGTATTTATCATTCTGTCCATAATAATCGGGTTATCCCTAAGAATATTATATTTAACATTCTTCCAGGAACTTCCCATTACATGAATTATCGACCCCCAGCTTTCTTTGTAAAACTGGGTATAACGAGGAGTACGTTAACCTCAGTCATATGTTCGGGTTATCCTTAAGAATATAGGATTCTCCAGGAACTTCCCGTTAAGGAAAGGAAATAGTTTAGACTCATATACCTTTTGGAGTATCGAGGAGCAGTTTATACTCGTATACTTTTCGGAGTGAGGGGAAACAGTTTATACTCGTGTACCCAATGGAGTTTTATGGTCGTCTTTACTTGACTTCTTTCGTCGTTATGACGCCGGAGTCAATTAGGGCTTGGATCTTATTTTTGAGTTCAAAGCAAATCTCGGTGGGATGAAGAACCCTTCTGTGGTACGCACAGTAGTTTGGATCTGTAATCATCTTTTTACTCGACTTCTTTCGTCGTTATGACGCCGGAGTCAATTAGGGCTTGGATCTTGTTTTTGAGTCCAAAGCAAATCTCAGTGGGATGAAGAACCCTTCTGTGGTACGCACAGTAATTTGGATCCATAATCATTTTAGCACCATCCTGATCTTTAATAGGTGGTAGCTCGATTTTGTCATTAGCGAGGAGGTATTCCAATATGGCTGGAGCTTCATCATCTTCGAAAGAATATTCCTTTTGAAACCTCGGATCGAGAGTCGCATTCTCAATGATTGCAGATGTCATTGGTTGGCCTCTCTCAGCTTTCTTTCTTTTAAGAAAGTGCTCAGCTTGTTCACCCCGAGATTTTAACTCCTTCCAAGTTGTGGATGGCACAACCCCCAGAGCTTCCAGGACATCGATGGAGAGGTTATTGTGGCATGTTTGCAGGATGAACTCCTTCGTGATAGGATCTCTGCAATTCATTGCCATGTTACGGAAGCGCTTGACAAAATTGTCAACTGACTCTTCGTCTTTTTGCTTCTCATCCAAAAGGGTTCCGATTGACACTTCGGTGTCATCATCGAAGAAATTGCTGAGGAACAAACTTTCCATGTCATCCCAGCAATTAATGCTTCCTGGCTTGAGACGTCGGTACCAATCGAAGGTGGGCCCACGAAGGGTGCCAACGAATGACCGGACCATTAAAGCCTCGTTTCCAGAGATCATGCCCAAATGAGACTTGAAATAAATCAAGTGCTGAATCGGCGAACTCTTCCCCTCAAACGGTGTGAAGTTAATCAGATTGAATTTGGTCGGGTATGGTATTGAATCCCATTCTCTTGGATAGGGACATAGAATACCCGTCTTCTTCACTTCAAGAGCCGTCATCAAAGCGTTGATTTTGTTTTCAAGCTCTTTCATTTTCCCGTCATCGTCTATGTCTTCATTCGAATGACGTTGAGGAGAATGAGTTAGACCACCCCCTGTAAGAGGTGCCATTGAACCACCCCCAATATCATTATTGGGAGGGTGTGTTAAACCACCCCCAGCGTTATTGCTATTGGGAGGTGTATCAGCTATAATAACTTCATCTACTTTTGGATCACTGTCATCCACAACTTTCTGAGTGTGGCGGCTGGATTCAGTTCTTTGACTGGACTCAGGGGGTTGAGGCCGCTGAGCTAGCAATTCTCTCATTTGTTGGATAGCTAACTCCATTTCTGTCTTCACTTAAGCAATGGCTGAACAAGTGTCCGATAATTCATCCTCTGATGACATCCCTTCATGCATTCTCTTGATAGCTCCTAGCCGGAGTCGAGATTTCCGTCGGGCAATTCTTGAATTGACTTTTCCTCCCGAGGAAAAATCGGGTCTTGATTCACTCGAGTGCCACTTAGACTTTCTCTTATCAGCCACGTTGATGATGACTTCAGGGAATTCATCATTTTGGACAACTGATCTTATAAGTCGTACACAGGAACAATGAGAGCGAATAATTCTTTTTCGAAATTTATTCACATCTTTTGCGGAAATGTCTCGGCTTAGGCTTCGATAATACAGAGACTTTTCGTGGAATGACTTCTCGTTTGAAACAGTCACATTCTGATAATGCTGTTTTAATGAGTCGTGCACAGGAACAACGAGAGTTTATCTCTCGAATAACTCTCTTTCGAAAATTATTCACAACCTCAACTTGATAATACGATTCATCGGTATGATTGCCAAAAAATCGTATCGTCTGTTGGTATGATCTCCCAGGTATGACGATATCATTTGGTGAATGCGTCTTCTTCTGGGGGTATAAAACCTTGTTGGCATTCTCAGGACAATTTATTTTTGTCTTTGAGCGATCCAAGGTTATGTCGGGAGTCGCACGTCTGAAACCACCCATTTGCGGGTATGGAGTCTTAACGGGCTCCGAATGCTGATTTTGCATAAGTCCAGACTTTGGAATCCAAACTTGGCGGAGTTTCGGTGGTTCTTTGGTCACCGTTTCCTTCCTCCTTTCTCGTCTTTTTTGTGAGAGAGCACGAGCAAGAGCAATGTTTGCACGACGTTTTTGTATACGCTCATTGAGGGTCGAACGAGCCCTTTTGACGAGTGTCCATTCCTCCGTCGTGAATTGTGCAGAGACGTGAGTAGTTTGTCGTTGCGTTGAACAAACCACTTGTTGTTTCCTCGACTCTAAGTCCGCATAATAACGAACTCCGTCGGTTTGTTCCAAAGCTTTAGCCATTTGGCGAGCACGGCGCTGACGTTGTCTCTGACGAGCCCTCTTTGTCAGTGCCAGTGGACTTTGATTTAATGACTCCTTAATTGGAAAAGAGTCATTATGAGCAGAGAGTTTGCGAGTAGGATCCTCGGCAACAATTAAGCGAGAGTCTTCATCTGTAGTGTTTGACAACTTCAACAAAGATGAAATCTTCCTGCATTTGCGAGGTGAGGAAGACTTTACAGATGAGGATGATAAATACTCCTCAAACTTTGCTTGGTCGAACTCGTACTCGACTGTTGATTCAACCAGGATCTTGATGGTTGGCTGCGACACGACGGTCTCGGCAGCGAGACCGTTGGCTCCCACTGTGATCGCCAGCTTGTTTGCGTCAAAAGTTGGTTTTGTCATGGAATTCATTATATCTTCGGTCGATTACAATAAATTCAAAAAAGAGATAGCCTTTTTATAAGACTCCTTTTACACAACAAAAGGAAAAATTACAACTCTTGAGAAACAAACGCAGGATCGTTGTTTGGATCACTGCTTGCGTGGGATCTTTGCCTGTGCCGGGGGTGCGTTAGCCCGTGGACCACCAAATCACAGATTCTGATTGAATCGTGAGGGGTTTAATGATTCTTCATTCGTTTATCGAAGTGAGAATTTGAAGCGAATATCTTATCGATGTAAGATGTTCACTCTTCCAAAGATCAAGTCTGAGCTTAGATCTCTAGGAATCGCCAAAAGCTTCTTGA